>NC_085084.1:39977072-40301259 GCF_963662255.1 Cinclus cinclus | reverse complement strand
ACTGCACTGAGCGCCTCTGTAATTAACAGCACTTCGCAACAAAGCAAAACAATTCTCCAATATATACTTGCATCGGACCTTTTGTTTCAGGTTTGGTTTTGATTCTGTGGGTTTTGGCTTGGTTTGACTTTTTTTTTTCTTGGGGGGGTGGGAGAATTAACGAAGTCTGAATGTTTAATCTGTTACATGTGGAGGAATGCTCAAGGGACTTGCAAGAACTTGTTTTGCTGCACATTGAGCAACACCACATGGCAAAGCCTTGAAATTAGAGCAAATGCTTGAAGACAGGGCGTAGCTGCCTTTTGGAGCTTATCCCTCATGGGCTGTATTTTATTAGAGAGCAGACCTTTGCATCACCAGTCAGCATGCAGACCTGGGCTTTACTTGGTGACATTTCAGTATGGTTGTTGCCATGGCTTTAAATAAATAAGTGTAAGTGTGAAATCACTAGTCATCAGGCCAAACAGGGAGGGGCAGTTTCCAAAGAAGAGACCTTCAGAAGACACTTATGCAGTAATAACAAAACAAAGTAAGTTAAAAAGCATTCTGAAGTGCAGTCCTAATTATCCGCCACTTAAACATAGAACAAATTTTACCATTAAATACTGTTTGAGAGATAAATATTACTTTTTCCATTGATTAATTTTATTTTTTGCCTTCCTGGTGCTGGTAACTTCGATTATCATCTCTAACTATTACCAGTGGGAAAAGGAATAAAACTGTAAACTTTCTTAGACATTACTGGCCTGCTGGGAAAGTGGTATCATACCACATGGACATCCTGGCTGGTGCAGTGATTTCACTGATGGGGTGCACACAAAGACTGTCAAAAATCACAAGGATTTACAATACTATTCTAGTAACTGGCACAAAGTGATTTGGATTGATAAAAACACTTTGGCAGCATTTTAGGAATCCCTGTTCTGAAGGTGTCATCTTGCAGACCACAAATAGGTGTCCTAGCTACTTAAGGCCATAACTTACATGGCATTATATAAAATAAGAACATGTAACTCCCTAATGATATTTCCCCACTATTTCTGTCACTCTCCCATGAAGGATGTTGAAAGACAGAATGGTAAAAGTTGGAAAAATCCAAGAATTCAAACTCTACTTGTGATGAACAGCAAGTTATAGATCAGTATCTTCTACTGCTCTCTTTCAATAGGTGTTACTATGGAAAAAGGAGACTATCCAAAATACATTCTCTGGAAGAGCATACTAACTTTATTTGACACAACTCCATTGCTTGCGTCCTGCATTACAAGAAAATCTGAAGATTTATGAAACAGAGATGTGGGAAAGATTGTCAGGTTTAGTATGTTATCTTTCAAATTACTCAGCATGTACCAGAAGACTATATTTAGTCAGTCAGTCAGTCAGTCAGTTAGTTAGTTAGTTAGTTAGTTTAAAACTGTTAGTTCTTGAAGGTCAATTTTCTATATGAGGTGGGAGGGACACAACCCCTGGGGCAGTGGGAAGCTTTCTGAAGAGGACAGAAAATGGCATCAAACAGCTCCTCAGAGTTCAAGCTATGGGTCATGATTTTTCACCTGTTCAGTCCATTGTTTAAAAACAGGGATGCAGTGAGAAGCCCAACTCTTAGCAGCTTCAGCTCTCTTCATCTATGAGAGAAGTAATACCACAGTTGTACAACCACTTATTGTAATTGAACAGTTGCAAGACATGCTTAAAGGTACTTATCAGAAAGGTTCTCAAATTTATTAAAATAAATTTTTAGGTAAGAGTAAAACAAGATTCAACCTAAGAAAGTAATTGAACTTGTAAAACCAAAACAGAGACTGCAACCAAAGATTTTTTTTCCTCCCCCTTGTATGGAATGGTAGTCTGTTACTGATCTCCAGCAAGACACCTCTCCAGAGGGGCATGGACCCTATTTAGGTGACTTATAATTCCACCCATACTTGGTTCTTAAGCAGTGACAGTAGTAGTAAATCCAATCAGCAGTGTGCTAAATGTCAGAATCTAGCAGTGTATTAGTGCACAGTGGACTGGTCATATCTATTATCTCCATGTCAGCAAGGCTTCAAACCCAACCATCACTTCAAAGCATTCTACAGAGATCTAATTCTTTAGCCAGAATATTTAGCCAGAACACTTACTCCTTAATCTATTGCAGACCTTGTTTGTTACTAGTGCTAGAAATTGAGAGCAAAGCTCAACTTACAGCAAGCTATGCTATGGATAGAGACTTTTTGACAGCAGACAAAAAAGCAAATATCACACAGGCAATTATTTAGGGTGACTCCTTTGAAACATTATTTATGATAATCAACATTTCACCTTATAGTAAACTACTACACATGAACTGCAGCACTTCAGATAACATTAAGGCTAAAAGTGACTTCAAAATAAGTTCTCTTTTTGTGCTAATTTAGCACTGCAAGACTTGACAGTCCTCCAATTTGACTGGAAATCTAAAAAAAATCACCTTGTGATCACACATAGAAATGCAGCTTAGTCTTCTGGAAGAATTTGACCACAACAAAAGCATATGAAAAACCCCATCATGTACTGTTGCAGCTAAGAAAAACAGTTCCTTTGGCCATCCCCTTCTCTATGCCTTCTGGTGTCTACGCTCAACACTCTTGACATGCATTTGCAGGTATTTGTGCTTCAGGAGAGTTAGTTCATAAAGGCTGGAATTGCTCTTTCTTCACTTAGTCCTCACGGACTTGAGAGGATACCACACAAGCAGGACTCCAGCACAAGAACTCATGTCCCCTGCAGACACAAGATCAAGATTCAGAGTTTTTACATCAGTAGCACACTTCTGTCGAGACTACTCAACTGAAAGCTGCATTTCAATACACAGCTCTGGTGTGAAGACACAGATCCTATACTGGCGTCCTTCCTCCCCACCACTGTTTCCCCAGTGGGACCCTTCAAACACAAACAAAGCAAGGCATTCTGATTGACCCCTATGAAGCCAACTGGGATGTTTCAACATCCAAGCAGACATCTGGTTTGTGACTAGGTTGATGCAGAAAGTAAGCCTTCAGATATGCAACAGCTTAGGAAAAAAGAGCTTCTGGACTAAAGCAAACTGCAAGGATCAATGCCCATAGCAAGGCAACAGAATGGTACCTCAGAAAGCTACTCTCATAGTGATTTATGTGTATACATTTCTAGACTCTTCTAGCAACACACAAAAACCAGCAGGTTCTCTGCTGTGTACTCACTGTTGCAGCATTTCTCAGAAACCTATGTTCAGAGCTTGTCACACATGACCAGTTCATGGAGAAGTTGCTTCTGTCCCGCCTCCAAGCTACTGAGTCGTTATAAAGAGAGACATTTCATAGCACAAACGGCTGCAAGACACTTCATAGGATAAAAAGAGACAGATCTCTGAAATAGGATAAAAAGGGACAGACCTCTGAAACACTGGAGAGGAGTAATTATGAATTACTAAAACCTCTTGTCTCCCACAATGTACGGTAAAGGCCTACGTCTCCATATATTCAGATTTAATTCAACACCTTCACAGTAAAGTTGCACAATGTGCAGCAAGATTAACAAGTTTCTTACAAACTTCAGATTCTGCACTTCGTCACAGGAACATTTATCATTCTCCATCAGATACACTACACCCTGATGCTACTCCACAAGAAGTGACTGTGGTGTGAAAAGGATGAGTTAACATTAGCAGGATAATTATACACTGTGAAAGGTTTCTGTCCAAGCTTTTTTTTCTGCTGATACAGGTCTTACCAAATACTGGAAGAGGCAAATCACTGATGGACTTTATGGTCCACCTCTGCTGGAAGACGAGCAGTCATTGCAGAGAGTAGCGATCAAAAGAAGTGACCAGCAAGTGTCAAAACAGGCTAAGAACTCTTCAACACTCATTCTTACAGTAAAACTTCAAACAAAAAAACTGGAAAAATGGAAATGGTTTTGTACAAATCAACTATATACACAGATATACCATACTCCAATTTGTCTACTTGCTAAACATAGAAACTTGAAGAACCAAGTAAGGAAATAGCAAAATTATCCAGCAGCAGTTACAGCTGCACATATGAATGCACAAACAAAAATGCTTTTCCTTTTTTGACTTGCACTCCAGAAGCAGGACACATAAAATGCATCAAAGAATGACTTACATTACAAGTAGATGGCTTATTTTTCTCTTGCATATTGATCTCAGATATAGAAAAATTTTCTCTAAGAAGCTGCTGGATTCTGATAGTTAAAACTCCTGTTATAGCAGCCAAGGTACTATTTTCAGCACAACTAGTAATTCACCTGGCATGCACCTGTACTTCAGACACTATCAAACAATACTATTCAGTATTTTGGGAAGCATCAATGACTTATACAACTGATTAAAAATTAGTTGCCAAATAAATTTCCACTTTTAACAGCCGTAAACTGCAGAATGCCTCAGGGCTTAACCTGGGGAGGTCACTCCTTTGTCAGAGGTGAGACAGAAAGTCAATCAGATATTTAATGCAATGAAGGATGCCTCATGACTCTTCCTTTTGTAAAGACATAAATACAAACCAAGGTAACAGAGAACTGTTGTAGAGCCACCAATGATCTCAAATAGTGCATGACATTCAGTAGTGACTACTGATATGCAGTGAAGAGTCCAGATATGTTGAGATATTTACCTTTTGGAAGACCATCAAAGTCTTATAACAGAAAACTTGACCACCACCACCAGAATCGCTCCTCACCATGATCAGGACTTACCAAGTCCAAACACCTATGCTTCTCAAAGTATGCAAAGTATTTGCTCCTGGGAAGGCTCTCTAAGCATAACAATTGGGCTCAACCTGGAATCACAATAAAAGTTTTAAGAACAACTCATCAGATGCCTGGACCTGTCTGGAGATCTTGTGATTCCAACAGACACTGGAGAACAAACCAATCAACTTTCCTAGCAATGGCATCATTTGAGTCAGTGTTATCAGAGTAACTTCCTTGCACTCACATCAAGCTGGGGCAGATCTGACGGGGGCTCCACTCTCTGCCCAAGGAAGGAGTGAACAAGTCTTCTCTTACTGAAAACATTCCCCCTCCTACTTCCCAAGACAGAAAAGATCTGATAACAATTCAAATAAATCAAAGCCATATATGAGTTGAACTGTTTTGCTGTAGCACCTAAATAAGAAGGCACTTCACATCTAAACCAAGGTATCGGTTCGAGCACATTCAAAAATTGCTGGCCAAAAAACAAGATGTGCATCCAGCATCCAAAAAGCATCCAGCAAGCAAAAAAACACAGAGAAGGAGACTATTTAGTCTCCAGAGCAGTTTATACCTGGGGCAAAGAAACAAAGAGGGATGTTTATTTGTCGTGGGTTCACATCTGGAACGAAAGCCAGATAGGAAGGACATGAGAATAGCCTGCAAATCAAGTCATGTAGCATGAGTCTTTGCAAGGACTAGCAAACAGTGTGCACAAGTATAACAAAGCATGAAGTTTTGAAGGATGAAGAAAAATGCTAAAAAACACTGAGCTAACAGTAAACATAACTGTTTTATTTTGGGGTTTTAATTTTTTTGTTTGCTTTTTTTTGGGTTTTGCTTGGTTTTTGTTTTTTTTTTTTTTCCTTGCAGTAACACACAGCCAACTTGCTTGGAGTTACTGAAAAGGAGCTACATGGATGCAAATCACAGAAACAGTCTGAAAAATTTTCACCTGGTATCTATCTTTTAACATCTCACAGTGACCAAAGTTTTTGGCAGAAAATCAAAACCTAAAACACATATTCATTTTAACAACAAACTGAAGAAAAAAAGGCAGACAAAACAGAGAAGCCATATTTAAAGATTCAGGAACACTGCAGGGCTAAAAGTCAGAGTATGGATACATTTTAGAAGACAGCAACAATCAAGTCTGACAGCTGCAGCAGGTAAGTACTTCCGAGTATTTTTATATTGGTTTAAAGTGTTAGGTGCTTAGGCATTCCACTAAAGTATTTGCAAAAAATGCAGCAATCTCTAGCACAACCAGTCCAAGCAGGAAAAAAAATCCAACCATCTCAACACTATTCTCAAATTTTGGTCATGTCAATGTTAGATCCTATTTCTAAGCCTAAATGCCAGATTAAAGAAGGTATTTATGAAGGTAAACAATCACTCTACAGAAAACACATTTCTTTTCGACGACTCCACTACCAGAACAGTAGCCTGTGGCAGAGAGCTGGAGCTGCCAGCCTCCCTAGTAATCTCTCATCAGTCATCAGAGTAAGAGAGCTGGCCTGTCACCACTTCTACCACTGAACAGATGTCAGCTAGAACAGAAAGCAGGCTATCAAAGAAATTACCACACGAGGTCTTTGAGATGCTGAGTGCAAGACTGCTCCTGCAGAAAATTCAAAGTCATGTGAGGTAATCTGGGGTGGTTTTCAGCTTTAACATTACCATGCTGAAAAGGGGATCTCAATACAACCCTGTTAGACTATAGTCCACTACAGCCTTGCCCATGTCTGGGAAGGGGAATTGCAGTGATTTCCCATGCCTTACAGATCCCCCATGTCGCTTGGATATTGCTAATTTATTACGACCAGAAATTATGAAATAAAGAAGTATTGCACAGCTGCATTTATCATTGTCCTGTGTACCTAGCCCTACACTCACCAAGACAAGGATCAAAGTAGAGATGTTCACCCCTGTAATTTTTACAATTTTTTTCCAGGATTCCCTAAAAAAACCCCTACCTCATTACATTTGCAGAAAAGTATCACACATCTACCAGGTAGCATTACCTCTCTCACTAAGGAAAAGTGTTAAGTGTGGGGAGGGGAAAGAAGTTTTTTATCAGTTTCTCCAGACTTGCAGCATCTTTGCAGATGGGTGATGATTACCAAAGTAAAAGCTGTATTTTTCACCCAATTATATTATAACAGGCAGTGCTACAGACTGTATGCAATATGGTTCAGAATGCCCCTAAGAAGTCTTTAAACCTTTGTAAAGATCAAAATATTTTTTAATCTGCTCACTAGTATTTCTAACAGCAGAATGTACTGTTACAGGCAATCATTTCAACCACCAAAAAAGGCTCTGGTGACATGATCAAACAGTTATACAACGATTAATATGGCTTCTACCTCATTTGCATATACATTAAGAAAAGAAATATCCTCAGAGCCATCTCAGCTACAGTAACAGCGTAACTACGCATTCTCATATAATTTCATACATGTGCCAGGAACAACTATGCACTAAAAGGAAAAGCTCATACACCTGATTGCTGCAGCCCAACTTTCCGAACAGATAGCACTCACATATCCCCAATAAAAGCATGAAAAAACGTGAGTCTATCCCATTCTTATTGGATTTCAAACCATCAGCTGTAGCCTTCAGAAGAGGTAAGAGATGTTTACCAGCTCCTGAGAGGCTTCAACAGATCTGAGCAATTGCTGTTCACATAGAGATGTCTATGCTCCCCTTGGCTCCTCATATGATTACCCCCTTTCACCAGCTGGCACAGACACATATCCCCATGAAAGATTTGCCTCTGAGTTCAAGCAGAGTTTTTTAGCACAGTTTCAACGAGGGAAGAAGGCCCCACACTGCAGCTGGATCTGCTCAGGAGAAACCCTGCCTTCCTCCCCGCAGCGGTAGGGCCGGCCCGCGGCCTCCGCACGGCAGAGGGGGGATCTTGTGGCGAGGTGACCGTCACTCTCGGACAGACCCTTCCCCCCGCACCGCACCGCACCGCACCGCACCGCTGCCACAGGGCTCGGCAGCGCTGCGCTGGCGCCTACGCCCGAAACAACACAGGTGCAGCACAAGCACGGAAGGCAGTGGCGCCGAGCACGGGACCTAAAGCTTTCAAAAACTAATTGAGGATTATGTCTAATCAGAAGAAACAGTTCCTTTGCTATACTCTTCTACTAATAAATTCTCGACAAAGAAATAAATCACACCAATTCTTCCCTATCAGAAAAAAAAAAGAAACACTTCACGTTCTAGCATTGACTCTTTCTGTCCCTAGAGTATTGCAGAAAGTTTCTTTAGAACAAAGTAGACCAAGAAGCAAGATATACAGATTTCTACTGAAAAATAAATCTAGTTCTCCATAATATTTCTGTGATTTATTCAAACAGAATACAATGGAAGTTTCACCTTTACAGCTAACCCACCCCAAATCTGAGCCCTTTTCTGTATAGCACTGAATTGTTATTATGCTATGGAAAGAGCACACACTACTGGAATGTACACAGTGAAGGAAAAAAAAAAGTTCTTTTTGCCACAGTAACCATTTTCTCTACTAACGTGTTATCTAGAAAAATAAGGTCTAGGCAACGTCCAAAAAGTGTTCAAGTTTCAATAAATAACTATCAATGCCCCAAGTTTGCACTGGCACAAGAAATATGGAGCATACAGGTTTAGAAAACTATTTTCCTATGACTGAGTCAGCAATGCATTTCAATCTGCTTAAGATTTACAACAAAAATCATTTCCCTCCAGGGTTCGATTTGAAAATCAAAGCCATGTAAGTGGAAGAGCACCCACACAGCTGCCTTAACTCTCAATGGCAAATTAAAGCTCTAGAGAAAGACAGTATTTTAAAAAAGGTTCTTTATCAATACCAAGAAAATATACATAGCCATATTATGTTTTAAATATATATATATATACACGCACATCTTTTCAAAAACGATTCTGGCTATTTTTCTTTAAGTTTGAAAAGCTTATCCATTGCTATACAGTTCAGTAAGGTGTATTAGGAAACACACGTTTTATATCCCCCATGAAAATAAAGTTGAATCTTTCTGTAAACAGTAATTTTCTTATTTTCGGAAATCTCTACAGACCTCAAGTACTTCACTGAAAAATTAACAACCACCGGCCCCAGAACCACCCACGGAGACCCTCGCTGCTGAATGCGACATCGACAGAACTCGGGAAACGCTTAGCAACACCCGGCTCCCGCAAAAAAAAAAAAAAAAACAAAAAAAACAAAAAAAACAAAAAAAAAAAAAAAAACAAACCAAAAAAAACCCCCACGCCTTCTCCGGGCGCAAATAAATAACATTAATAATAATAATTATTAATAATAAAAATAATGATAAAAGCAGAATGGCGGCGGCAGGCGCGCACCTTGGCCCGCGGTGCCCTCGGGCGGGCCGGGGCCGGGGCCGGAGCCGGCGGGGTGTCCCTCCTTAGCAGGCGCTGGTCTCGGGCGCGGCGGCGGCCGCCTCGGGGGGAGCCTCCCGCGGCTGGGCGGCTGCGTGAGGAGGAGGAGGATGCCCGGCGGCGTTGATGTGGCAGCCGGAGGAGAGGTGGCTGCGGACGCGACCCTGCAGCTGGGTGACCTGGGCGCGGAGGAGGTTGGCGGTGGCGGCCAGCTCGGCGTTCTGCCCCTTGAGCGCCTTCACCTTCTCCTCCAACCGGGCGATGCGCTCCAGCTTCCGCCGGCGGCACTTGGAGGCGGCGATGCGGTTTCGCAGCCGCTTGCGCTCTGCCTTCAGCCGCTCCTGGCTCTCCGCGTCCAGCGGCGACAGCGACGGCGGCGTCGGCGCGCTGCTGCCGCCCTCCCCGCCCGCCGACGGCGGCACCTCGGGCACGGTCTGCGGCTCCTCCAGGGACCGCGCCGGCGGCAGCCGGCCGCTTCCCAGACCCGCCGCTCCGAAGGCCAGGCCCGGCGGCGGCGGCGGGGCGGAGGCGGAGGGGTAGGCGCTGCCCGAGGGGCTCAGCGGCCCCGCGGGGTTGAAGCCGCTCAAGTTGGTGTAGACGGCCGGAGGGTCGGCGGCGGCAGCGGCGGGGGCTCCCGGTGGCCCCGGGCGGGCGGTGCAGCAGGGTCCCGGCGCGGAGAGCGGCGGCGGCGCCGCCAGGAGCTGGTTCTGCTTGTGCAGGTCGGCCAGGGCCTTGACGAAGCCGTCGGCGAAACCCTCCTGTTCCTGCGTCACCGGCTGCCGGTAGAGAAACGGCCCCGCCGCCACCGCCCCGCCGCTCCCCGCCCCGGGTGCCGTCGGCCCCGGGCTGCCGGCGCCCAGCCCCGCGCCACCCTGGATCAGCAGCTGCTCCAGGTCGGCGGCCGGCGGCAGCTTCAGCAGCGGCAGCTCCGCAGCCGACCCCAGCGCGGCCTCCGGGCCGCCGCGGGCCCCCGCCGCCCCGCCGCCGCTGGCCGTCTCCGCGGAGCCCGCGGTGGGCGGCGGGGCGGCGGCGGGTGGCGGCGGCAGCAAGCGCAGAGCGGCCGCGCTTCCGCGGGCGCCGGCGGGCGGGCGAAGGGCGAAGGGCCCGGGGAGCGGCGCGGGGGCGGCAGCCGGCAGGTCCCGCTTCTTCCCGGCGCCCAGCAGCAGCTTCTGCCCCGCCGCCGCTTCGGCTCCAGGTCCGCCGGCGGTACCGAAACCCGGCAGCGGCACGAAGTCGGGAAGCAGCTCCAGTCCTTCCTCGGGGTAAAACGGCGCCTCCATCTTCACGGCGGATCGCCCGCTACGCCCGCCGCTCATGCTGCCGCCCTCGCCGGCCGCCGGCGGCTCCGGCGCGGGGCGGGCCGGGCTGGGCGGCTGCTCCGCGGGGCCGGCCGCCCTCGGCTGGCAGCGGGGACTCAGCCGCCTCCCGGCGCCGCCGGACCCGCGCCACGCCCCGGGCCCGCTGCCCGCCCCGCCGTCGCCGCCTCCCTGCGGCCGCCGCCGGTCTCCCCCGCCCGCCGGGCTTGCGCGGAACGGCTTCCCGGTGGGGTGTCCGTGGGGAGCCCGCGCTGCTCCTCCTTCTCGGAAACTCGCCCTGCGGCTGCGGTGTGGCAAAGAAAGGCAGTGCCGGGGCCTTCGTCCGGGAACAGGGGTGTTTCTCGGGGCCGTCACTCCGGCCAGGGGAAGAGTCCTGCAGGAGGAAAGCGGGCAGGGGCCACGCGTGGCGGCTGCTGAGGCAGGTGCTGGTGCGTTCGGTCTGTGACGGATGGGCACAAGATTGTGCAGGTGTCGAGGACTAATGATTCCCGACTACACGGTGCTGGGAAGTGTGACGGGGAAGTGCTCGGCCATCAGGAAACGTGCCAACTAGTCAAACTAAAAGACTCAGAAGATGGACATGAATTTGATGTGGCCTTTATTTCTTGGGAAAAAAAATAAGAAAAAGCATTTGAAACATCCTATATATATATATTCCCACTTTTTCAAAATTACTGAAACGTGAATAGCATTTTTCAGTTATAGGGGTTGTATTTATTTGTTATCATTACTCAAGACAATTGCCTCTGCCATACTCCAAGTTTCTGAAATTCTTATAGGATGAGGAAATTTATTTCCACCCAGTCTTTCATAAATCCTTCTTGCTTCAGGATTTGTAAAATCCCTGCCAAAGCTGCTGAAAGCTCTCATTTAAGTCTTTAAAATCAGCTTGCTGACTGATGGTCTCAGTGACTCATGTACACATTCACCAGATCTCCTCATCTGTGATGGACCCCCTCAGTTAGGTGTCCCCTTCTCCAAACTGCTCATGCTTTCATGCCTTCTCCCCAGGCATTTCCTCCCTACATATCAAGACCATGTGCCTCTTCTCACAGTGGCTAGTGAAGCTGCTGAGCTCTGCTCTTAGCCCCACGATCTGTGTGACCACGCTGTGCCTCCTCACTGCCTAGGTTCATTCCAAAGCCAGCAGTGGAGAAGATGGACAGTGGTGTCAAGTCCAGGACTTTGACTCAGAATCCCTCTTCAGGTCCATAGGAGAACTGGAGTCTAGGTGCATTGACTAAGGCCTTAATGACCTTGGCTCAAGTACTTTGGGGCCCCCAACTCTTGCTTATGGGGCAAGAGCTTCTTTTTAACACATCCCAGCACCTTCAGTCCCTGCCTGGCTGTGCCAGAGGTGTTGCTCTCTTCAGCTCCATCTCCTGGGTGAACCTTGGACCTGTGTTTGCAGTTCTACTCCTGGCACCATCTCCTGCTGCTCCTGTCTGAATTACCTGGGTGGACCTTGTACCTGGTTCATCACCTAACCTTGTGCGTATGTGTCCATTAGTGGCTGCCCTGCTCTTGTGCTGCAGGACTCTGTCCAGGCTGGTGAGCCTGGGCTTTGGCTCTGTTGACTCCAGCTCATCTTGCCATGAGACAGCCCAGCTCTTCTGGTCCTTGAGGCTGTGGCAGAATTGCTGCCCAAAAAACTGGCAGCAGGAGGACTCAAGGGAGGAGAAAACCATCAGGCAAAGGCCAGGGACAGAGGCATTCACATGGATAGGGGAGGAGCAACCATGTTTTTCTTGGTGAGGAAGGTAGTGCTAGAAAGAGCTTATTTTGGTTTCCTTGTCTCTTGGCTGACCCAGCAGGAGAGGGAGCAGAGCTAGCAAGCTAGTGAGCTAGTAAGGGAGCTAGTGCTCAGCCAACAGTGAGTTCTGAAAACAGCTCATGCAGCTCATACATACTTTGTGGAAGTATTGCTGCAGCTGCTATACAGGCTTTTCTGTCATATTCCTCGGCAAACAAATGGCTGTGACTGGTACCTTCCATCAGCTGGGCAAAGAGAGCTGTCTAGGCAGAGAAGCCACAGTCTCCAAGCTAAGGCAAATAAACCTTATTTTCTTCCCATCACAAAGAAAGAGTAGAGGGGGAAAGTAGGCTGAGGAGAAAATTATGATCTGTGTGGAGTCAGAGAAAAAGCCATGGAGGTTCACTTGGGCCTGGGGTCATTGTCACTGAATTTCTAAATATAATGTTACACTTGACTGGGGTAGCCCTAAAGGTAGGTTCCTTCATCATTCCTATACAAAAATTGTCACTTATGTAGGATGGTTTTACTTGCTGATCAAATGCAGAGTTTGAAAGTGAGCCCACAGTAATGGGAACATGCCAAAAGTGCTTGAAATAAACTTCTTTGTAACAACAGGTCGATTTATTGAGAGATCTCCCTGCTGTTTGCTGATGCACCTGCAAACTACGTTTAGGCGAGTAACACGGAGCTGTTTTACATGTCCTTAATGCAACTATGTGTTATGACAATGTGGTCTTTGCGCTGTGTTCTTTTGCCTTTCCCCTACCCCTCCTTTTTATTTATTTTTTTTCTTTTTCTCTTATTTTTTTTTCCTCCCCGAAGAGATCCAGAACCTCCCGCGGGGCTCACAGCGCCAATTTCTTCCTGTCCTTGCGACAGCCGCGCGGTGCACACTCGTCCGCCCGACCGCAGCCATGCCGGCCGGCTGGGGCAACAATCCCCGGCAGGACTTCGGGCATGGCGCGGCCGGAGTACCCCCTGACGTGTTCCCCACGGTGCAGGAACGGCCGCAACGCAGCCCTCGGTACCGGGCTTGTGCCCGGCGGGGCGGGATGTGAGCGGCGCTGCCCAGCCGTGGGTGCGGGAGGGGAGTGGCGCTGCCCAGCTGTGGGCGCGGAGGTGTGGGCGGAGCATGGCCGGAGAAGGGGGCGGAGCGAGGGAAAGGAGGCGGCCGGATTGGCGGGCCGGCCTAGCAGGGCCCCGCCCCAAGCCTGCGCGCCGACGCGCCCAATGGGCGGAGCGCGGTGCGCGTTGCTACCGCGAGAGATTCCGTTGAAGCTGGCGCCGCCATCTTGGAGTTGGGAGAGGCCGCGCGTCCCGTTCCCGTGCCTCTCCGGAGGGCCAAGGGCGCGGGGGGGGGCCGCGGGAGGCGGGGGAAGCATGGGCGGCCGGCGGTGAGTTCGGGGCGCCCCGCCGCCTCGTCCGTGCCCACGGCGGCCGCGCCGCGGCGGGCGCGGGGTTGGGCGGGATGGTGCAGTCCTGTTCCGCCTACCGTTGCCGGAACCGATACGACAAAGAGAAGCCCATCTCCTTCCACAAGTGAGCGCGCGCGGGCTCCGGGCGGGGTCGCGCCGGGGGCGGGGCCAGCGCGGGGCCGCGCGCGCGAGGTCCGGGGGGAGCCGGGAGGGAGGGAGGGGAGCGCGGACGGACACGGACACGGACGCGGACACGGACACACACACGGACACACACACACACACACACACAGACACACAGACACACACACAGACACACACACAGACACACACACACGTACACGTCACTTCGCGGCCGCTGAGGGCGGGCAGCCTCGCCCGTCCCTCCCGGGGTCTCCCTGGAGAAAGCCGAGAGACGAGACCCTCTGATCCGCCGGTTCCAGAGCCGGAGCAGGCTGAGACACCCCCCTCGCTGGGGGGCAGGAGGGTTTTCGCTCCGGCCAACCCCCGCCTCATAAAGCTTTCCAGAAAAGCTGAAAGTGCCGCTTTCTTGCAGGTTTCCTCTTACAAGACCCGATCTTTGCAAGAAGTGGGAAGCTGCTGTTAAGAGGAAAAACTTCAAGCCGACCAAGTACAGCAGCATTTGCTCAGAGCACTTTACCCCCGATTGCTTTAAGAGGGAATGCAATAACAAGCTCCTAAAAGAGAATGCTGTGCCCACCATATTTTGTTACACTGAACCTGGTGAAAAGGTAAACCCAAAGCACCCATGTGCTGGAACGTGTAATGTGTGTCACTGGTGGCAGTGTGGCGAGCAGGGAGAGGATGCAGGCTGGGAAGGGTGAAGGCTGGCAGGATACTGAGCCTGTGTACCTGGGGTCACCAGCAGGGCTGTGGTGACTGAAAGAGCTCCAACAGCTCTGCTTGTTTCCTGTGAGACTCTCTGAGGCTTTGGAGTGCAGAGTGTACAGACAGACAGTAGATCTGGCCTACTCATGTGTCCATTTAATTCAACATCCATATGCAGAATTAAATGGAATGGCAGCAAAGTTAGGAGGTATTGCCCTGTAGTTAAACTGTTCCACAGCATTTCCTGCATATCCGGGGTCTAAGAGAGCCTTCATTAATGCTTGTGAGTGGCACTTACTGTCTTTCCATGGCTGATGGCTACTGCTGGCATTGAGGACATGGTGGATGTTAACTGTGAAACTTAACTGGCCTCTTTAAGAGGGCTCTGCCCTCTGGCTTTGCTAAATTAAAGTGAGCTGCTGAACCTTATCTGCACCTGCTGTCTGTCTGTCCTGAGAGCACCTCTGTCTCACCTTAGCCTTGTGATCAAAAGCCAGACTTGTCCCTGACTTCTGATGGTAGAGTCTTCTGTGCGAGGTATTCTTCCCCTCACTGTGCCAGTAATGCAGTTTACTGTGAGATTCAAGTCACTTAGGAGTTCTAACTCCTTGATGTAATAACTTGAAGACAAGAATGGAAAAGATGGATTTTTAACTACTTTAAAGGATATAAAATATTTGATCTCTTATCACTGCCACAGAGAAAATGGCAAAGGAGACACTGGTAGATAGAGCAGGTCTGGGGAGCAAAAGATTAAATGACATGAAGTGCACAGAAGAAAATTCCGAATTTTCTTGTTCATTTTTTCTCTTTATATATGGTACTGGAGTTCTGCAGAAATAAAAAGGCAATGTATTGAAACACATTCTCATTTGAAAAATAAAGAGTGGCTAATAACAGATAAGAGAATATAAACAATGTAAGCAGAGAAACAGACAATGTACAGGGGAATATGTCTGTGGTTTTTGTTTGATTACCCTTCCTTGCTTATCTGTGCAGTACGTTTTCTTCATCGTGTGTAAAATACTTGCAAATTTTTTTACAGTCTGAAAGCTGAATGGGTGTATAGGGTAGTCTGCAAAAGTACTGTTGGTGCAGCAGGATTAGTAGTGAGCCACGTTCCCAGTTTCACTGTCATACCTGGATCTAGAAAAACACAGAAGAGTGAGTGCCTTTTAATTCTGAAGGATTTTGTTCTATTCTTATTTGTCTCATGGCACTTTTGAATAAACTGCCACATATCTTCAAGTAACAATGTAATAATGAAGAATAATAGTGGTTGTTTTGGAGTTGAATCCACGCTGATTTTGAATTACAGGCTTTTATCTTTTGCACTATGTAATTTGGTATACTTTCTTTTTCTTTACTAAGATCTTACAAAAAGTATTTATTGGCTGGAAGAAGTAATTAGAAGTCACTGATGATGTCACAGAGATACCGAAGATCTGTTCTCTGTGATACGTTGTGACTATAATAATTTCTGTATAGAGGTAGCATATGCTCTATAGCTTCAAACTGAAGTCTCTGTGAATTTAGCAGTCCAGCAGTGATCTGATTTTTGGTTTTCTTTCTGTCAAGAATGAGTTTCTTTTGGCTGGCTGGACCTTCACCTTGTAGAAGAAAGAAAACCTTTCATGTTTTTTGATATAAAGATTTGATAGTGACAGCTGCTAGGGTCAAGCTCTTCAGAATATTCATGTGTGAGTTAGGTAGGCTAACAGCAGTGTTTTTTTATAACTGAGAAATCAGAGTGGTAGTTGGCTGATTTTGTGCTTTTATGTGCTTGGTTGCATTTGAGTGCATATTAAACTTCCCTTTAGTGCCAGTCACCACTTTCCTTCAATACCAATCACCAAACTGCCTTTTCAATTACTGTCTGCCAAGTGTTATAGTTTGTATGAGGGACAGGTAGACATCTGTCTTGCTTGCCTGTTAAGTCAAGGAAGTTAATAATATGACCTTCAGATCTGATGAACTTGATATTTTGATGGTGAGGACTGTTGGCTGTTCTTAAAATCCACATTTTCCTGGTCCTTAAGCTTTTCTTTGTAATAGTAGTATTGGGAAAAGGTGGGTAGGTAGAAATTTTTTCAGTGCCTCTTTTACTGAGAATGTTTTAAGCTTTCTTTTTAATAGGCAGTATGCAAGCTCTCTGTTTTCAACAGTGCTTTTTCAATCAATATGTGCACAGAAGCATTTCTGAATTATACTGGATTCTTTTGGGGAAGAAAGGATCTGATTCTCTGCTCTGGCCTATACTTAAATGGCTTGGTATCTGTGTTGTCCTGAGCTCTACAAGTGGACCTGTCAAGAGCTATGTGATAACACCTGCAGTTTTATCTGCAAAAAAAACTCCTGCAGCGGAGTTGAGCCAATTAATATTTTGCAGCTGCCAAAAGGGAGAACTGTGCTTCTTCCTCGTCCATTCCATCTGCCTGCTATGCAGTCCTGTTCCTTAACATGACCTGGCAGTGTGAGGTCAGAGCCCAGAAAGCCAAACATGTCTTGGGTTGCATCCAGAGCTGCGTGGGCAGCAGGGGAGGGAGGGGATTCTGTCCCTCTGCTCTGCTCTGGTGAGACCCCAGCTGGAGCCCTGCATCCAGCTCTGGGGTCCAGCACAGGAAGGACACAGAGCTGTTGGAGGGAGTCCAGAGGAAGCCAGGAAGATGAACAGAGGGATGGACCACCTGACTTAGCAACACAGGCTGAAAAAGTTTGGGATATTCAGCCTGGAGAAGAGAAAGTGGTGTGGAGACCTCACAGTAACTTCCCAGTATCTAAAGGGGGCCTACAAGAAGGCTGGAAAGGGACTTGTTTATGAGGGTGGGTGGTGACAGGCCAAGGCGGTATGGCCTTAAACTGCAGGAGGGCAGATCTAGATTAGATCTTAGGTATAAATTCTCCACTGTGAGGGTGGTGAGGCACTGGAACAGGTTGCCCAGAGCAGCTGTGAATGCTCTATCCCAAGAATTGTTCAAAGTTTGGATGGGGCTCTGAGCAACCTGATCTAGTGAAAGGTATCCCTGCCCATGGTGGAGGGGTGTTGACACTAGATGATCTTTTAGGGTCGCTTCCAAACTAAACCATTCTATAAATCTATAGATTTATAGATCTTCTTCCACGTATCAGGGCAGGTGTATGTCATTCTTTTGTTACATTTAATAATGGACAGAAAATCTCTGCAGCGATAGTGGGAGATCAAATAGCTTTCTGTCATTTTAGCAATTATGTTTGAGCAAAGAGTAAATACCAAGGATGAGAAGACTGCTTTGCAGCTGAAGAACTTTTTATTTTCATTCATGGTTTCTCCTTTAACCAAAACCTTATGCTGCAGCCCCAAACCAGTATCAGAGTCCCTCGCAGTTGTTGAGAAGACTGGTGTTACTGTGTTTTACCTCTCTGCTCTGCCAGCCTATCAGCCTGCTCAATAGTTGACCCTTATTCTACCTCAGCAGAAGAATGTCCACTTCTGATGTGTTTTTGATTAAGTTAGCTGGTAAGTTCAATTGCATAGTGGTATGGTGCAGCAGAAAGGAGGAGGGACAGAGGGGAATGGGATGGCAGCAATGAGTTACTAGGTCATCTGAATTTCGTTTTATGGAACTGCAGTCCCTGTTCTTGCTTCTTAGGTAATTACATAGATTCCAAAAATCTAGTGTTCAAAAGCCTACTTAGACAAGGGTTTGAGTTTCAAAGAGTCTGTGATACGAAGCTGCTTAAAAATATGTCCAGTTGAGAAGCCAGACAAAGCAGGCCCAGAAATGTGTTCCAGTTTTGAAAATCCTGTCTTTGAAATTTATTTTATTAATTTAAATCCTGGTTGTTTAGATTATTCTGGGGCTGTAATAAGAGAATTGTATTGTAAACAATGTTAAGCATGAAAATATACATTTTTTTTCTTGTTCTTTCTAGACTGAAGAATTTGCAGAGCAGCCAGAAGATCCACTTCCGCCTCCTCCACTGCCACCACCGCCACCACCTCCACCACCACCACCACCACCGGCAGCTCCAGTACTACCACAGTCTCCATCAACTCCTTCTTTTCATTTGTCTCAAATAGATGCCAGATTTGTAGATCCAAGTATTGGATTATTGATGCCCCCTCTCCAGACCCCCAGCAATCTTGCTGTTTTTTGTGATCATAACTACACCGTAGAGGATACAGTCCATCAGCGAAAAAGAATTCAACAGCTGGAGGAGCAAGTTGAAAAACTGCGGAAGAAGCTCAAGACAGCGCAACAGCGGTGCCGGCGTCAGGAAAGACAAATTGAGAAACTGAGAGAAATTGTTCAGTTTCAGAAAGAAAAAGACATTTTGGCAGGAAAAGGTTATGTGATTCTGCCTAATGACTATTTTGAAGTTGTAGAAGTACCTGCCTAACAGTCACGAACATCAGTTTTCACTTTGGTAGGCCAAGGAATTTCTGTAATTTAGGTTAAAACCTAAATTCTTTCTAATATGTAAGACTTTCCAGAATTCTAAAACAATAATTAAGCAGTCATATAAATAAGATCTTATTTTTTCTTCACTGTCATTTCAGTTTGATACACTTTTAATATATTGAAGATGCAAGCATCTCAGAATTAGAATATGCAATTAATTTACAAAATATGGATTGCTTCCAGAAGGAGAGGATGCCAGATTGAAGACGCCTAAGAATTTGTTTTTTTTCACAATGTCTTTGTTATGCTTGCAGGGGCTGGGAACTGAATCTGGCTGAGAGTGAAGTTTAGGTGGTTGTACACCTAGTGCTTTGTCAAGACTTTTAATGCTGGCTTTGGTAATCCCCAAAGTAAGTAGTTTTCACTGAATTTAGAAAGAACAGAATTAGGTCAGCTAACATCTGCAAGTGCTGCAGAAAGATAGATAAGATGCACATTTCAGTCTGGGAAAACTTCCAACTTCAGTTTGCTATGCATTTGAAGCACTGCAAAAAGTCTAATTCCTGCATCCCTTTGGGTGAGGTATGTAAATGAACCACTTCTTTTGAGGAACTGTTCACCACATGTGTGTTTTGCCAGCAATGAGGAGAATTCATTAGCATAGCTAACGAGAGCTGTAGAAGCAGCTTTTGTTTTGAGGGCACTGAAAAATAGTCCTGAAGTGCAGGGCTGAACTGAACATGTATGTTACTTCACCGTTGGCAGGATCAATAAGACAAGGTACTGTTTTACAGTGACTGCTTGCAGAAGGATGCTGATAATATACAGTCCCAATATTTTGTAGGGTCATCTTCCCATAAACACTGTAACGGTAGAGTGTTGCCCTTGGTTTTGAAATTAACTCACATGTCAGCCATGTGTAGCTTCAGGAAATTAAGTGTTTGTTCTTTATCCAGGGGGTCAGGCATTTATGACTTTGCAGTATACAGTGGTTTTATTTCTTTCCTTTTTTCACTCCCCAGGGGGCATCCACCAAAGGGCAAATAGGGAACTAGACTTTGGAGTTGCTTGGTGCTAGACTGGTTTATAATATCTCAAATGCTGCTGCCTCTTCTTCAGCCTTACTAAGACTCTTTCTAGTAATAGCATGATAAAGTAGTGCTGCAGTTTGCACTTAACTTTCTAATAATTTATTTAGTTAATAAACTCATTCAAAGTGAGAGAAAATGGCTAATCCTAATGTGGGCTTCACAGCTGAAATTTGTGGATATACAAGATGTAAGAAAAATTTCTGAGTCTGTGTCAAATTTGTGTGCAGTGTGGGTTCTAGCTCTGATGTTAAGCAAGCGTTGTTCATGATGGCTTTAAAAGCTTCCCTTAATATCCTGTTAGCGTGACATTTTGAAATATTTCAAACCAGTCTTGATACTTCTGACCTCACTCATGCCACGTGTCTATTTTCCCTATCATTTCATACACTTAAAATGAACAAAAATGCCAATGCTTCCTTTTGTGTACATTTATTATACCTAATTAAAAATTTGAAAAGCAAATGATGCGTTAGATTTTTAATTACGCTCTCTTTCCCCAGGATTTTTCCAAAATTGTCTTGACATTTTGGATTCTTATTTTCTGTTAGTTTCCTTGTTTAGATGTTGGGTTCCCAAGCCTTGTTGCTGTTACGCTTTGTGTTTAAAATTGGTAAAATTCAAAAATGACAACTTTAAAAACTGTTGCTGTGCTGTTGGCATGTGTGCCAGATAGCAGATTGTGTCTCTTTTCTCTGCAGAATATCCTCTCTTCTTACTCTGCAGGAATTTCAAGTGTGACTTCCTGAGGCACAGTGGATTGCTGCAATACCACACCCCCTGCCACCCACCTCTGCACCCCAACACATGATTGTGCACTCCTGCTACAGGAGGATACACAATCAGAGTACAGAACAGGAGAGGCAGCAAAGGGCCAACAGTACCACACCTGATACAAGTTAAAGATGAGGCCAAAAGCAGGACATGAGTAGAAGTAAATCCTCTGGATGCAATGAACATCATGTCAGCTTCTGAAAATACATGGGTAGCTTCCTACTCTGAATGTTCAACACCATTTCTTTCCAGCTGGGCCAAGCTTCCCTGTTTCCCTCATTCCCAGTGCTCTGGCTGCTGTGTGTGTTGGGCTCTTCCTTTGGGTGTTTTAGCTTCATAACCCTTCAGGGAAGCAGCTGAACAAAACTAGGTCTGAAAGTTAAATTTAAGGTACACTGGTAGATGGCTGACAGATGGTTGGTCTGTGGAGTCCTTGTGTATTTAAGCTGTTTGCATGGGTGAAGTTGATTTAACAGCTGACTCAAATAAATGTTTCTTCTGTTGAGAGGGCTGGTTATTCCTTGTCTGGACAGTTTCTGAAGTAATATGCTGAAGAGGGGACTGCTGCCCAGTTGTCTTCCTTTCATCTTACCAGAGGATGTTTCTAAGAAGGGGATGAAGCCTATTGTGACAACAGGCTCGAATTTTTCCTGAAGCAGCTGGTTTGGTTGTTTTTTTCTTCCCCTTTCAAAAAAAAAATCGTGTTAACTCCTGACGTAGTCATGTCTGGGCTAAGTGTGGTCTTTTGTAGACCTATGGGGGCACTCAGTACCACAGAGCTCTGAAATGGGGAGAAAAGACTGGTATGGAAACAACTGATTGTCTTTCAGCAATTGACTTTCTATGCACTGCACCCTAATCCTCTTTCACAATCTCTCTTGATTGGTAGCATTATGGAAAGAGAAGATGAAGGCTCTCTGCTACTGGCAAAGCTAGGAAAAGAATTCCAACTAATAAGCACAATATGTTCCACAAGCATGTGTTAAAATTTCCTCTGGTTTTGGGATCTGTTACATCCACGCAATCATCTGTTAAAGAGGTTTGCAACAGTTACTATTTGCATTGGCCACAGCTGCTACCTGGATTAGCACCAATTTCATAAACATCTCTGAAAATACCTGATTGGGAGTTAAAAAGTGGAGGTTGTAATTGCAGGATGTCATGTGGTTGTTCAGGTGTATGTGAAGTAGTTGACATAAAGTAAAAGCACTTTACTGAAGCCTATTTTATAAACTGAAACATTTAAGCAAGTTAGAAAATAGCAAAATTGGCAATAAATGTTTGATCATTAAGTTATAGAAAAATTTGTTTTGAAATGGGCAGATGCTTCAACAGATAGGAATTGGAGACTTCTAAACAGAAGTCTTGGCTTACTTCTCCCTGTTGCCCCAATTCCCCTTTTGCTGCAGCAGGGTATCTGATTTATATGTAGTGTTTGGTTTTTACTTCTTACACCTCTGCAAAGTATTAGATTTCCCTGTCTAACTGGGACTTTTCAAACTCAGAGGTATGTTTGTTTCATGGGAGAAAAAGAAAGAATAGCTAAATACTTGAATTACTTCTTGTCATGCTAAGGGAGTTCTTTGTCAGTGCTCTGTTTGCTTCTTTGTTTCCAGTTACCATCTCGTCTGTGTTGTCAGTGGTGTGGTGTTAAAAATGTGGCAGCATATTAAAGAAATCAAAATATCCAAGAAATCTTCTGTCTTGCTGACATTTCATTTTCCTTCAGCTTTGTTAGGATTTAAGGCCTTGGTGTCCTGTGTGAATTGTGAAGGAGTTCTCTTGTAGCAGAAGGAAGTGCTAAGCAAATCCCACTCTGAATGTAGGAAGAAAGAAAGGAAAATAGTTGCTCGGGTAAAACTAAAATCTCAACAGCTTCTGAATACTTTCCAAAGGACACCTCCTGATACTTGCTTTTCTGGACCCAGACTAGTTGTCCATTGCTTGCTTGCTTGCTTGCTTGCTTGCTTTCATGAGATCCGTTTTAGGTTGTAGTCAGTAGCCTTATCTGTTTCCTGTCAGCTTACACCTTCATCAGGTGGCTTTGGCAGGGTGAAAAGGGGTCAGCCATAGTCTAATTTTAACCACCAAAACACAGTCTGCTGAAGTGTGTTGATGACTGCATGTTCAGGTATGTAACTCCTGCTGTTTAAAGCACAGCAGTTTATTTACCATACTCTGCCATAATAATGATTTGTTTATAAATGAGAAAGAGAAAAACAGGATACGTGACTCAAAAATATTACAGCAATTGCTATTGGAAATTTCTTAGAGAAAGGAAATCCCTTTGTGCTTATTCAATGCTTTCAATGGAAGTTTTATCTTCATGTGGAGATCTTTGATAGAACTGCAACACGTTACTGCACAAAATTGGCAGAAGGCCTTACAGTGTTATAAAGGATGAAAGAGCTTAAAAACGGGCAAAAAAATCTGCTGCGAAGTTGCTGTTTAATTCTCTATGGCTCACTTGAAACAGTTGCCAAAGAAAGTAATCTTAAATATTCCTAAATTAAAGAAAGCATTTAAATCTGTTTCGGAGAAGGAAAGGTTCAACTATCTCTCTTGAGAATAGTTGCATTACATTGTCATAATTACATTATTAATTAAGTCTGTCTACAGTCTTGCCACTGTGAGTTCCTTTAGTATGGAGTATCAGGCTTTCTGTGGGGCAAAATGAGCCATTAATAATCCTGCAGCTGCCTCCCCATATTGTAAAGGGAAAATTGATTGTTGAGCCTGGGCTCACACGTTCTGAGAACTTGTGAAAAATGATTGTCCTCTGCCTCTTAATTGGTTCCAGTGGTCTTTTAGTTAGGGAAGAGGATGGAGAATACTGTCAGAACAGTTATTAGAGTCCTTGTTTGGCTTGATTTTTGTTTGTTTGTTTGTTGTTGTTGTGGGGATGGTGGTGCTGGTTTTTTCTTTGTTGCGGGTTGTTCTGGTTTGATTTGGTTTGGTTTGTTTTTTTTTTTTAAAGTCATGGAGAACTTGAGCAAATCCAGTAGGCTTCTCATTTCCTTTCAGGTTTCATTGGCTGTGACCATTAAAGATGCAGAGTCTGAGGCTGTACCAGTCACCTGTAGAAGAGCCGGTGCTCCAGTATTTGAGGCTATGAAAGATGTGTGACTTTCTACTGGGAACTCTTCAGTTCAATGACTGAGACAGGTAATCCAGAAAAAGGAAGAGGTCTTGCCTCCATAGTGATGTTTTCTTCTGTGTTGGGCACATTTGGTAGCCTGCAGCCATAGTCCAATACTTTCTAACCAAGTTCTTATAGATGTATCCAGGACTTTGATTTAGCAGAATGTTACAGCAATATACTGGAATTGCATCACAATCACAATATAGCAGCTGCAATATCAATGGAATCACAATTAAAATATACTGTTGAAAAGCCCATTACTGGTCTCTAAATGCTTGCTGTCATGACACTGTGTCCTGACAGTTACTGGGAAGAAATATGAAAGTTACACCCAGCTCAAGCCGGTTACTGTCTCCCAAGCTGATTTTTTTAGTTGTTGATTTGCTGTATTTTATATTGGGCTGAGTCACATACACACTACCCTCCCACATTGGCCTGGTTAGCTTAGGAAAACATTACTCTTGACTGATTATTTCAGGAAAGGCGGTTTATTTGATCTTAGGTCTGAATGATGCAGCTGTGTTACTGAAGCAGTTTTCTATCCAGTTGCTCTTGTGCTGAGATAATTTCATCTTTCTTTATGATGATTCATTGTTTTTCCTTACGTTCTTCCTTCAGCACATCGTCTTTGCCTATCTCCTCTGGGCATTCCTCCATTGCAGGGGTCAGTCACCCATTCTCATACTTTTCAGGAATCTCACATATGTATTTTGTAGAAAAAAGTTTTTTTTTTTTGTCTTCAGAAAGGAATAAATTTTCAGGGGTGATACTTTTTCTGTATTAAGAGGAAGGGACCTTGTTCTTGGCTTAAGAAATCCTAAGGCTTCCACCTGTACTTACAGGTTTTATAATTTAGTATATAATTTTTATAATTTTTTAATATAATTGTTCCTTGTGTGCCTTACCTTGGTCCTCTACAACATCACTCTTCTCTCTTAACAAAGATTCATCTGTTTTTTTCTACTATCAGAATTTAAACATCTGTGTTTTCCAACACATTTTCTGATCTTTTGTATGTGGTAACGAGACACTGACCTACTCAGTTACAGAGCTTGTCAGCAACCAAACAGGGAATTGAATTCAGAAGATGAGGCAGTAACCTTTATTATGGACTGGTAACTTTTCTCTGTTTCATACTATAAAATGTGACACAGAGATGAAAATGGAAAATACCATTGGAAACAGCTCTGGAGTGAAAAGCTTGTCTCTGAAGACTGCTTCAGGCTAATGGATGAGTTTGGCCTGAGGAAAGAGGAGCTTGCTTAATATTTCAATGGATTTTACTCTCTGTGCTTTCAAGCTGAGTTTTGCTTTTATTCTGCTTGCCTCTTAATTCCTGTACATAAGAGATATAAAAATAAGCTTAGCAATTCCCAGGGGATAGGAGAGCTTTCTTAGCAATGTCCTCACCTATGGTATAGCTTTCCCCCTCTCCCTCCAAAAATAAAAATCAACTGTAAAGGACCAGCTAGTGCTGAAATGTTAAGAGCCTAACTTGAACATTTTGGGCAAAACTTTGCTGAGTCCTGTGGAACCATAATTTTTTCTTTGAATTTCTGAAAATGGTATTGTATCATTAGGAAGTCCACCATGGACTTTTCTCAGCTTTGTGCAAAAGAGAGTTTCTGTGGCAGCCTCATTGTCTCAAAGTGGTCAAAGCAGCGTTGTTCTTTTGAACAGAGTAATGAAGTCATGTATAGTTTCCGCTCCCAAGTGCTTGCTCATGTCACAGCAGGAGCTGAGCTCACAGCAGTGTGACAGTCTGTTGTGCTGCTGTTGGATCATGGTAAAATCCAGCTGCAATGATAAATGGTTATTTACCTGACTAAGGTGCCTGATAGCATTCCTATGCAAACAGTCATCACCTTTACACATAGAGGAATTAAAATATTAATTAAACTCTGCAGTCTGTTTTTTTCTCCTTTTGATTTCACTAATTATCATTATGTTCAATCACTTATTATCATGTTGTTTGCACCTGGTGTTAATGCATCAAGCTCTCTGGGCTTACTGAGAGCCTCAAAACATTAGAAACTATATGAAATCACATCTGTTGACTGACTTGCATTGAAAGTGAATGTGAGAAGTTGCTCCAGTGCAGAAATACAAGGATGATAATGTAGAGAAGGATGACAGTAGCCCAGTTTGGGCTGAGGTAGTTCAAAAGTGGTTTTGGGCCTTTGTGAAGTTTAGTGGAAGTGGCATTTATTCTGTAAGCTCTACCAGGGCCATGCCAAGTTGTCTCCTGGCACTCTGCCCCATCATCCCTTGACTTGCCAGGAACTGACCCTACACTTATTAGCCTTCTGTTGGAGAACTGGACATCTTCCCAGCCCATTTTTCCTGCCAAGGGAGCAGCCTGCAGAGCATTTTGGCTGTTATCCCATATGTTCCTCCTCCTAATATATACAAATTATCAGACTCTGCTCCTAGTTCAGGGAGTTATTCCAACACACCATCAGTTTACTAATAGGTGAAGTTACCTAAATGCCTTTAGGATAATTATTCTGACTAGGCACAGGTAGGCCATTAAAAGTTAGAGGAAATAGGATATTCTGACATGATAGAAAAGGCAAACCTAGTTTTTGCATATTTTATAGGTAATATAAAATAATGCTTTCTAGTGAGGTGAAGATATAAACATTTGGTTTTGTATTTAGCTTCTCTGGCTTGTAAGAAGCAAGACAAATTACATATATCAAAAGTGTCATCCAGTACAGACAGTTGTTTAGGTCTCAAAACCTTCCAATTTGCTGTTTCGTAACTTTAAACTATTTGATGAATTTACACAGTGTTAAGCTATATGCATGGGCTATACCAAATAATTACAAAATTATATAAAATTATTGCAAAACCATTATTACCAAATAATTACAAGACATTCTACTGCCTAACGTTACTTTCACATCACTTTTGTTATGATTATTTATTGCCCAAAGGTTAATTTTTGCAAATTATATGAAAAGTATATTCTGACCTCATTCAGAAACTGAGGAAGCATCTGGTATACTATATTATGTTTACACTCATGTTTAACATCAGTTGTTTCCATAGTTCCAGGCTAGCTGATATTACTCAGAACTGTTCTTTTGAAGATATAGGCTGTTATGTAAGCATGTCAAATGCCTTTATTTCTTCTATGCTCAGTACTCTCAGGCATGAAGTCTGATGGGGTTTTGTTTGTACCTATTCATGAGCAAATATTCATTTGTGAACTCTAACATAACAAGCAAATACTTAGAGGTAGCCAACATGGAATTTTAAGCATATAGGTTCATTCAAGAGGGCTAAAATGCTTCATATAATAAGTCATTATGGATAGAAAATTCTGGAAGTTATGTGAAGGCTGGTTTCTAGGTCTACATTTATGAATCAGTGGAAAGAGAATCCCAAAATGTCATGGATGTTCAAAATGATGGTCCTGCATACACTGTCTTTGGTTCCTACCTGTAAACATTTTTATCTAATCTTAAGAAAAGATGGAATAAATATTTTTCTTTATGAAGGATTTGGCAATTAACCAAACAACATAAGATTCAGCATGGAAAGCAGGCATCTCAGTACAGAAGGCCTGCATCCCAGTTCAAACCCTCAGGAAGGAGTGTCCAGAACAGCAGAGGGCTGACTTGAGCCCTGCTGTGACACCCTAGAGAAGGACAGGTAGGAGTTGGCAGGTGGCACTACATCAATAACCCCTCACAAAATCTCTCACCACTGTTTTCCCATGGAAAATGTGGTTTTGTGATACTTTGACAGCGTATCAGAGTATCACTCTGAGGTCTGGTCTGTTGACTGGTCTGTCGCCAGAGCAGTTTCTGCTTTTTAGCCAGGGATGATCTGAAGTATAATGCATGCACATCATTGGATCCTGAGTTTTGTGAGGCTGAATATGGCTTAGACAATTAGTGCTGCTGCATTTTCTGTAAAAATAGTAGCTTCTGACAGCACCATAACAGCACAGAGTACTATAATTAAGAAAGACACAAAGTAGTATTTGCTTTCAAACATTTCTAATGAAAATTGATAATTGTTTTAATCTTTTGGAAAGTCTAGAATTATAATCCCTATTAAGATACATTTCTAAAAAACCCCTCCATATTTGGATTGCATGGACTATGTGGACCCACAGGACAACCCTATCTGTTGACTGAGAAAAAGATCATAAAGAGCAAAAGCCCTCAAATGCAGGCAGGAACAAAGCTTGCAGAGCTCATCCAATTTCTGACAAAGCATTTGATTTTGCTATGTCTTCAAGGGAGCCCCCATCCTCCCATGCCAGATAGAGCAGCTCCAAAAAGAAAGTTTGCCAGCTACCACCATTCTGCCTGTGAGCTGGAGCTGTCACATCCAAAGAGAAATGGATGAAATGAACAAAGGTGCTCAAGGAGTCATGCAGCTTATCAAGGCCATAGGATGTGGCAGGAACTGCCCTTTAGATTTTTTGATCGCCTTGAGGATAAAAAACCTGTATTTGATCAGAATGAGAAAGCAGAACCTCTCGTCACAGAGCACTGCATGTGCTGGCATAAAGACTTCTAGACAGCAGGTGTAACCATTGAAAATGAGAGGCTGAGAGGCTGATGCAGTTAGGCATGACCCGAGTTCTTCTGTCATTCCTGAAGCAGTTGTCCTTAAAAGAGATTTTTCTCTCACATCTTGCAAAATCTTGATTTTTTTTTTTTTTGCTGCTTGTTTGCTTACCCTTGAAGTCTTCCAAGCCTTGACATCTGAGCAGCAAGTCCATGATGTTGCAGATAAATTTTGAGCTGCAAGGGGCATTTATGAAAGCAGAGATGAGCTTCATGAAATAGAAAACAAAGCTGAGAAAATGGCAGAGCTGAGCCAGACCTTTGTTTACAATTATTAACTCAGAATGAATAGGTTTGAAAATTCAAATCATATTCAAAGCTAGGTAGTTTCACCAAAATGCAAGAAGTGATCACAGTGACGCATGACACTCCTAAATGAGACCTCACTGTAAAGTTAGAACCGAAAAAGGAAAACGATTCTAATGCAGAATGTGATGCACCACCTATTAGAAATATTAATGCAAGTGGGGTGATGAAGAGCCTCTGCGCCTCCCAAAGACCCGTGTCCCACTCGAGAGAAGCACTGGGGGGGTTTTCACAGAGCGATGTCCAGTTGTGTGGACTCTGCGCTGTCAGAAGGCACAGGAACTCAGCTCAGTCTCCAGTCTGCATTCACATGGATGTGGTAGAGATGGGAAGGAGGGCAGAGAGGTAGGAAGGTGGAAAGGTAACCTCATGGTAGGTTACCTTAGCACCTTCCTCGTAGCAGGAAGGTGCCAAGGAAACCAAGGACTGAAACGACTCCTGTTCCGCAAAACCTTGTCCCTGTACTTGGGGAGCCTGATCACCGCTGAAACAATTGCGCGGGCGCAACTTTAGAGTTCATTCCGGGCAGGCTCCTCAAGGGCTCCCTCCCATCACCCCATTCAGCGCCTGCCGTGCTGTGTGGATGCGTGCTCCTTGGCAGACACAAAGACAAACGCGTGGATTTTCATCCCCGAGTTCCGAGCCCTCCGCGTTACGCTGGTGTCCCGAACAGAGCTCACGCAGCCTGCAGCACGCATGGTAGCCCAGACGAGCCGCGTCCATGCCCTGGGAAGGGCTGGGAACCCTGGAAGCAGCGGGGTCCCGCGGCGCTGCCTGCGCTGCCCGCGTCCAGCCACGGCGGGGAGCTGGGACAGCGGCCATGGCACTGGGAAAGGCACGGCGCGCGGAAAAGCGGGAGAAGGAGGAGGAGAAGGGGGAGGAGGAGGAAAGCGGGGACTGTGCTGGGGCACGGCGGTAGGGTTAAGGGCGGTGGGATGTGGTGCAGCTCCTGTCGGAAAAGGGTGTGCGGAGGAGGAGGGATGGATTAGAGGGGGAAAAGGCAGACCGGGAGAGACTGAATGGGGTTTGCTTGGTGGGGCCGGTAAGCAAGCCGAGAGAGAGAGAGGAGAGTGTTTGGGGGGACAGAAAGCAGGAGGAGGGCGGACAGGATGTGTGGACTGGTGGATGGTTGGCTCCAAAACTGTTCCATGTGGCGCATGGAAATGTCTGGTGCTGCAAAAATTGCTGGTGAGCTGGCTAAAAACAATTCTGTTCTTGCTCAGTGAAGATGCACGTTTCTAGAAGCTGCTAGTGACAAGAGGTGTCTGCTGCTGGCCAGAACTGAGATCAGAAAGGACCTGAGAAGTGTCAGGCCAAAGATGAGATTCCTGGAGCTCGGCCCTTTCCCACCTCATTTTTGCTCCAGAAACTGCCCCTCACCTCCTAAGGGGAGGTATTCTGGCTTCCTGTTTTGTGCCAAATGGTACAAGATAGACTCAATCCTCCCTTGGGAGCTCTGGGGAGCCTGGCTCTATCACAAGTCCTGGTACTGCCAGGAAGGTGTGCCCTTCCCTGGCTTATGGTTTCACTTACAGGGACCAGGGAAGCTGAAATGGGTTTGGGAGGGAGAAAGCATGTCTGCCTGAAGACTCTCTTGTTCTTCTCTTTTCTCCTTCCTGGAGCTGACAAACCTAGGAGTGCGGCAAACTCTGCTTTGGCTCTGGGTTTTGGGAACAAAGCCTCACAGTTCTGGTTCAGAGCACCTCCCATCTATGTCCTTCCTCTTCACCATCCTTCTCACTTTAGTTCAGGTTTCCCCACCTTCTGATTGCCAGCCAGCACTGTTGCCTTCCCCTGGAATCTGTGTTTTCCATGCTTGACAGCATGATGCCTTCAGGTAACATGGCTTAGGATTGTCTGTCATAACTTCAAGTTTTCAGATGCTGCTAGCATTAACCATGTGGATGCAAACTGATGGATTTGTGCCTCTAGGTAGATTTATCTATTTTTTTTTCTCCTTGATATTTTTGCTGCGTAGAAGGTGAGGCCCAGCTCCAGTGTTGCTTGTGCCCAGGCAGTATCTGGCTCTTTGCAGCCTGGAATTGCAGCCTCATATTTGTTACAAATGCCATGATACCTGTGGAGAAGCAAAGGCATTTTCTCAACAGAGAATAGCCACTCAAGTACTGCCACAAGCAGAGTTCTGCCCAGTAATTAATTTGCTATCTCAGGGTGGATGCACCTCATGCTTCATGGCCCATCTGGCAAAATGGAGTATTCATGCATACCTTCCTTGCCAAAATGTTGGAGACCACAGCTGCATAAAGACTTGTGAACAGAAAACAACAGGCAAACAGAATTTCTTTGTCCAGTACTCTCCTCTGGCTGTCTGGTAGCTCTGGAAGGCAATGACCAGGCAGACCTCGTCCTTACTTCTTGTCACAATCTAGGCAGTGTGTGACAGCAATGGTAATGCTACCATACTTCATTTCCCTCCAAGGAACTATCATGTGGTAGCAAAAAAACTATTCCTATAGGCAGATAATAGATTAACTCCTTTACCACAAGGCAGCATGTTAAAGCCCTGTGAAAAGCAAGTGTCTCTCATATTGTCTAACAGCAATGCCTGAATGTAATCTCAGGCAGTAACTACAATCAGAGGTGTTAATGGGCAAAGGCTGGGGCTTGCAGTCATGAAGCAAAGTTATGGGTGATGTCTGGGGGTGCTGAGTCCTGTACAGAACCACAAATATGATGGAAAGAATGAGGTAATCTGCAGAGAACACTTTAAAGGGGTAACCTGGTTGCAGAAAAATTTGTTTCAGGTGGAATAATTGTATTTAGTCCCCACTCTGCTTTGTGGCAGACTGTGCTTTGTGGCAGGCTGTGCTGTCTGTCCCCACCACTCTAGCCAAATGACTGCTGTTCTCTTGAAGACAGCATAAAAAAAGGAGTTTTCCTGTGTTCATCAAGAAGTTGTGTGCTTGTTCCTGCTGATCAAATAGGGAAACTGAGAAGTTACTGCAGCTGGTGTTGATAGTACACAGAATTGAAGATGGTATTTTGGTAGCACTCTTGTTCTTGCATGGCTTTCTGCATCTGAGATGAGGAAAGGTGCAGAAGGAGCCAGCTGCTCCTCTAGTCCTGCTGGGTGACCAGGGGCAGAACTGAGGAGCTAGCGGGGGGCCCTTGCAGATTTCTCATGTGTAGCACAGTAGTGGCAAAAGCAAACTCACTGAGTTGCTGCCAGTGGCCTGCCTGAGAGCTAGGGATGAGGTAGGCTGCGAAACCACAGAAGCATGAATAAGTTGGCAGAACAAGAATGTTACTTGCAGCAGCAATGTGACTTTGAACCACACTTAAATGGCAACTTTTCCATTACAGGAAGCTGAATAATCTGATAAGATTACAGCTGCCAGTTATCAATCCTCTATGAGGATCTTAGATAAGGCAAATCTGAATCACAAATCTTGTGACTGTACCAAAATCTGGGCGACTGCAAGAAGTGTAACAGGTTTCCCATACAAAAGTCAGCAAGCAATTGAATAGCTAGCAAGAAATAATTGAACCAGTAAGAGTTTTGTGTCTGGAGACAAGCTAAAAGAATTTTGCATGCCTCTTCCTTGAACTTGAGAAGTTCAGGAGAAAACTTCCTCTTTGGAGAGATGTGCCAAAGTAACTCTCATTTGAGAAGAAAACAGAGAAGATCCTGGTATCCTTCTGCAGAGGAGTGTCATGGGGACGGGAAAAGAGGAACCTGCATTCCTTTTGATTATCAGTAATTTCTGGTGTTTTCTGAAAGGAGTCTTGTGTGAGGTGTCACTAGAGAGGATCGACAGAGGTCTGACTACAGAGGAACTGGCTAAATAATCCTCGCTCCCATTGCTAAATACAAGACCCCGGGGCAACATTCTCTGTTAAAATGTACCAGTGGATAGTACTGTGCAAGAATTTCTGTGCTGCTGTCGGTGATGTTTTGTGTATGAGACATAAATTTAGAACTCAGGATCGTTTTCCCACTTACATCTTGCTGGGATTTTTTTCCCCCCTCCAAATCCATTTTATAGCTCCAGAATAGCAAGTGTAGCATGAAAAATGAGTAAGCTAAGTTAGGTCTGTAGGGAGTCTGCTTCTGTTATTGGATCAACCGATACAGCTAAGCAAAGAGATAAACTTGAAGGCATCCGATTTATCTTTGGGTCTGAACTGCAGGCTGTTTTTTTTTTTTTTTTTCCCCCCAGCTGTAATTAGCAGTATAGTAAAAGATCATTTTCCTCCATGAAAGACTTTCCTCTTGCATACTCCTAGACTGCAGTGCTAACAGCTACCTAAATGCTGCCACAAAGAGATCGGTCAGAGTTTAGGACCCAGAGCCCTGTTTAAGGCTTACGGGATGTGACAGCTGACTGAAAATCAATGAAGTGTGATTTACCAAGCGTCATAATAAGGGCAAGATTAAGGCTAGAAAGGTGCTGCCTTGCCTTGCAGACCCAACTGTCTTTGATTTTTAGCTAGATTGTTTTAGTCCCCTACAAAGATGAGACCGATTTCTTTATGAAAACAGAGGATCAGGTTTAAAAGAAAAGCCACGGTGGTGCCCATGCTTTGCCTAGTGCTCTTTGTGCTGTGTCTGAGTCGCTCAGGTAGGTGTGATTTCTTCTTCTTCTTCCAAGCTGGGCTGCAGGTGTTCAAGTTTCTTTTTTTCTGCTGGCCGGTTAGCTGCTGCTTTCTGGGATACTGGCTGCTTTCTGGTGAATGCTGGCTTCCCTTGGTCATCCTTGAAACACTGTGAGTAGCAGAAGAGGGTTATATCAGCTGCTGCCTTTGTATTGCAGCCATGGTCAGTTTGACAACTAGATTTTAATAACTGGCAGTGGGGCAATTGCTAGCTAGAAATTAACAAAAAATACTAAGCTCGACTTTTGGCTGCTAAAAGGAATTAAGGGAGAACTTCTATCACCAAGAGAAAAACTGAAATGCTTCAGTCAAACTGATAAAAGGCTAATTGTCTTGTCTGTAATTATTGGGGTGTTCTGCACGTTTGTTTAGCAGACTTTCTGCCCCAGAACTCCTGTTCTGCACCCGTGGGGAGCTGCTACTTGGACAGATCACAGAGAGAGACAAGAACCTAGGGCAGGAGGGAGATGGTATACAGTGCTTGAGTACTGGAACATATGTTAACCTGACAGGGAGCACCCGTTTTTGCCTCTCCATGCAGCATATTCATATTGAGGGATTTATCTGTCCTATGGCTGCGTCTCTGCTTTTTTCAAAGGCAGTGCTACTTTATTCAATGTTTTCTCTATGGCTTTTATCTGACCTAATCATAAAGTGGGGCATGGTCAAAGGAACTGTTAGGCTATCTTCCCACATGATATTTCTTATTTCTCATTAATAACCTCTGCTTTTAAACTGTCTTTGTGCAAGTACTGAGGCTGTCTTATAGCGGCAGCAATCTTCTTCCTTCTGACTTTCTTCCTTGTGAGAGTCCTCAAGTCTTTTTCACCTTTCTGTAGTTTCCTCAGCAGATGAGATTCAACATATCCAGTCCCAAAAACCTGTCTTCTGTACCCACTTGGAGCATTAGGTACCTGAACTTTATGTGAGATATGGGCTGTGAAATGGCACCATTTTCTTTTGAGGGAGATCTTACAACCTCATGGACACAGGGTGTGTGTCTGCATGTATGTGTGCAGGATGTCACACTCAAATAAAAACAGACCAGTGTATTCTGGCATTAAGAGAGAGCTGGTTTTGATCCTGCTTATTTTTGGGTTATGGATTTTTCTATTCAATGGCTTTTCTGTTAAATTTCCAGTTTTTAACAACCATACACCCATATGGATCTCCCAAAGGGAAAGTGAAATGTGTGGGAGATGGTGTCTCTGCAAAGACTCTTGTATCTCAGGGAGATGGACCTCTGAGGTTGTGGGTGGTGAGGGGGGAGAAATGGGTTCTTTCTCTTCCTTTGATTGCAGATGCAATACCCATCTGCCCAAACCAATCTAGTTTCCTAAGACAGACTGCAGACTCTGTCCTTCATTTGCTGTGGTGATGTTAGGGTCAGGTCTGGCATGAGAACAAACCCTGGAAGGGCATTTGTGGAAATAGCAGACCTCAAGGGCTTGTGACAAAGTGACAAGAGTGGCCACAGGACCGCTATAAACTGTGCTGACAGCTTCATGAGCCATGCCTGGCTGTGGGATGGAGCAGGTGGAAATGAGTGTGAAAGCTCCCTCTACCTGCCCAGGGCTTGGTAACCCCACCACACTCTTATTCCTCCTACAGAGGACAAACACAGCTTGTGCTTGCTAGAACACCTGACAGTAAAGTTGTTATCCTGTGAGTGCAAGCACTAGGTTTCAGAGTTTGTAGCGCCTCAAAGAGGAACAGTATTTTGCTGTGGCTGGAAGTGGGGAGTGACAATGTTGCTTGGACCTTGTGCTATCCTGAGAGGATCCAAACAGCATTAAAGAATGATTTTGTCTCATGGAAATCTGTACTATGAGAGCAGGTTTTTGCTTTGGGCAGTTCTTCAACTGTGTTTCTTGCTGCCAGGTCTAGCCCTGTCTGCAGCCTCAGACCTGACTGAGGTGGATGAGGCTGCACAGCCTGTCATGCTCAGGAGATGGGCAGCAGCTGCTTGGGAAGAGGACATGGGCAGAGATAGTGTTCCATAGTCACATCCTTTCCTCCATGTAGGGGCAGAGCGTGACCCTTTGCCCTCAGTTTTCTCTCTGGAGGGGCTGCTGGATTTGGATGCCCTTTCTCTCCATGTGCACAGGGACTCTAGGGGGGGCTGCCTTAACTCTGATCATTGATGCACACTGTGTGTGCATATTGACTGTTCCCTCCAGGGCTCTCCATGGTTCCGGCACCATCCATGGGCCAGGACCCTCTGCCTGCAGACCCCACCTGCAACTAATGCTTGACAAGCCAGGCACAGATGTTCTGCTCACCCTGGGGCTGGCAGGACACAGGCTGGGCCCTGGACACTGTCCTGTGAGGTACCTTTTGACTGCTGACACAGCAAGACTGGCTGTGATTCCTGCTGTGTGGGGCCAATCTTTTTTCCTTCATGGTGGCTTTGAAGAGAGCTAAAATCCTTCTCAGTACTGGTTGCTGTGTAGGTGCACAAGAAAAGAGATGGAGGTCATGTCAGAACCTCAAAGTCACAGGGAATGAGGCTGAAGTTTGGAAAGGATGGAGGGTGTGAACTGCCCTTGCCCCTTCTTGGTAGCAAGGGGAAGGGGGAGCATGGTGTTGGTGACTGCGAGTCACAAGTTGTGCAGGTACAGACCATGATGGCTCTGTGCTTGCCTGGGAGATCTAGCCCTGACTACATCATTCAGCTCCTACTGCTGCCATGTGGGCTCTTCTTGCTTTGGCAAAAAGGCCATAGGATACATAAACCCAGTACAAATTATCATCACTGCTCTGGTCTGATATTTTTTTTGTATGTGAGTTGGGCTTGGGCTATCTTGCCTTTCCATTCACTTGCCCTGGTTCTGCTGAGCGTCTGTGCATCGGAATTCCTGCAGAATTTGCTGTACAAGACAAGGCCTGCCCAGATGTGAGTTTTTCCTCACATCATTGCTCTGCCTCACTTCTTCATATCATTGCATTCTCCATGTCTGCTTTCTGTCAATGCCTGCACTCCTGTGTTGCTCTCTTCCAGATGCGGATGCCTTCAGTTCAGTTGCGGAAAATGAGGATGCACTCCTTAAGCACTTATTTGAAGGCTATCAGAAATGGGTCCGGCCTGTGGAAAACTCCAACGACACCATCAAAGTCCTTTTTGGGTTAAAGATATCACAGCTTGTGGATGTGGTAAGTGTTGTGTTTGTAAAACACCTTTTCCATAAAGATAGTTGTGCCTCCACCTGGGAGGACTGTTAATGTAATTAGTTTTGCCTCCTGACACAAGAAATGCACAGTGGTAGTTGGCAGCAAACCACTGAGCATGAAATGGTGCTGGTGATACAAACTTCTTCTCCTGCCCCCCTCCCCAGCATGGACTATAGGACTAATTTATTTTGAAGATTGTTTTTTTCCCTGCTGTTCTCAGGGAGTAAGGCCTAGTTTCCATGAGGTTTTAATCAAAAAAACCATGCCAGACAGTCCTTGACCTGTATGTTGCAATTTAATGACAAGACAGCTACAGGAGAGGGCTGAAAAAGGGTAAGAGCTGATTGGACATAATTCACTTCAAGCAAGCTTGCATGGAGGCCAAAAGTAGTTCAAGTCTTAAGCCAGCTGATTACTAAGATAAAACTCTAGAGGCAAAATAGATAATCCTGTGTTTCTGGCCATGCAGAAATTTCCCCTTCTCTTTCTACTGCAATGCACAGTGGAATTTGCACAATGCCCAGAGGTAGCCACACAACAGTGTGCTCCTTACATCCCCCAGCCCCTGGTAACAGCCCCTTGTGCTGTGGAAGGCACTCTCTAATTTTGTGCTTTATTTACTTATTTAGGACAAGGTTTCAGCTTCTGTCTTTCCAAACTCACTCCAGGCTGAGCATTGCTGTGAGATGAGCCATCCTGTGAACCCACAACCTTGTGTGACCTGATACCACTTGCTGGCTGAGCCCTGCTGCACCCTGGGTCTTTGGCAAATGATTCCTTTGAGCTCCTGTGAGCTCTTGACCCCAATTTTCCAGCCTCAGGGTCTCCTAGCAATAGCAGGAACAGCACCTAGAAAGTCAGCCAATTTCCCTCAAGGGTGACTGAAGAGCCCAAGTCCATGGGGAAACAGGACCATAAGGATCTCCTTGTCTTGGCACAGGGCTGGACTTGGCAGGCATAGGGTCTGTTTCTAATGACTGCTTTGGTATTGTAATCCTCTCTCCCTTGTGTCACTCTAGGATGAGAAGAACCAGCTGATGACAACCAACGTGTGGCTGAAACAGGTAAATTAGGCCACATCAGACCTCCCTTTTCCCTGTGTGAAACTGCTGAGCCATCTCATTCTGCTGCCTGCTGTGCCATCTATCCCATTTTATGATGCAGAGTGGCCAGCACCAAGATACCTACCCTGAAGTTTGTACTTCACTCTTCTCCCTTCAGCAAATGTATAGAGACAGAAAGGCAGGCAGGTAGGCCTTTAGGACACAGGGCACCCTTTTCTCCTGACCTGCACTCCAACTCTGTGGTCAGGCCAGCTGTATTTCAGGGAAGTGTCACAGCTGGTTCTGCAGTGACTATCCCTGGGATGTGGTATTGGCCCTGAGGGACTATCCTGTCTCAGACTTAGAGGTCACACAAGTACTGTCTCCCTTGTCTAAGCCAAGAGTGGTGCCTCGGATAAATTTCTTCATTCCTCAGCATATGTAAAGAGAAAGAAGAGGCCAGTGTGTTACACACACATGCATACCACAGACCTTTTTTCATTAAAAGCTGTAGCAAATGAATCAGATCTCTCTATCGTAATTGCTTCTGGAACTGACAGTGATTTATACAAATGTGGGAAATGTGCAAGTTGAATTGTTAGGTCTCCTTTCTTCTTCTTCTTCACTCCTGAAGAACACTGCTTTTGGTTTAGGTTACATTGCACCAGTTTACTGACCTTGTGACAATTATTTTAAGTCCCTCAGCCTTGTGACTATCTGTAAAGATGTCAGGAGATCCCAGGCAGAGGACATAAAAAACAAACCGTACTTGCAATCATGCCATGGGAAAAGGCTCTTGGGGGCTACTGGGCTGGTGGATGAGAAATTTTTTACTCATTTTTTGTCTCAGTCTGGGTCCTTTATTACTGCAGTGAGTGTGGTTGTAGCTGGAGCAAGACCCCTAAAACCAATATAGATATTGTGTGTCAAGGTGATCTCTCCCTTGAAGAGGGAAAAGTTCAGACTTACCCTCACTGTGGGGAAGACAGGATTTTGCCCTTTAGATGGAGAAATTTCTCTCTGATCTAAATACAGCTGCTGGGAACCTGCCCTGAATTATCTGCAGTATGACAATTTCCCCACCTTCAGTTGCAGAGCCCCTTTTGCACACGAGGGCACCTCACTTTGGCAGAGAGCAGGCCCTCATCCGCCCTCATCCGTCCTCTCCCCATCCCAACCCACGTTCCTTGCAGGCTGTAGCACCCACCTCCACCTGCAGGCCCAATCCCTGTGCATTGTAAACTGATTTCTCTGGAAGCCTTTGGAATCCTCAGATTTTAGCCAGGGCAGCTCATCAGGAAAACTCAGGACTGATTTCCCGGAGCTAGGCTCTCTGGAGTTGTTACTATTTCTAATACTTCTTCTCCATCTGATGGGTTGAGAACATCAAGGCTCAAGGTAATACAAAGGGAGCAGAAAATGAGGCACAAGTTGTGATTTTCACATGTATAAGTGCCCTCAGGAGCTCAGGCTAAGCGCCAAATACCTGTGCCTGACCCAGGTGTTCTGCTGTGGAAGCTGTGTGCTCATGTAGGCCCAGCTCCCTCAGCCTTTCCTTGTAGAAGAGATTGCTTCAGTCCCCTCATCGTCTTTGTTGCCCCCCACTGGACCTGCTCCAGGAGCTCCATGTCTCTCTTGTCCTGAGGAGCCCAGAACTGGACACAGCACAGATGTGCCTCACCAGGACACAGCAGAGGGGCAGGATCACCTCCCTTGACCTGCAGGCAGTGCTCTTCCTAATGTACCTCAGGATCCCATTGGCCTTCTTGGTCCCCAGGACACACTGCTGGCTCATGGACAGCTTGTTGTCCACCAGGACCCCAGGTCCTTCTCCACAGAGCTGCTTTCCAGCACGTCATCCCCAGCCTGTGCTGGTGCCTGGGGTTATTCCTCCCCAGGTGTAGGATCATACATTTGCCTTTGTTGAATTTCAGATGTTTCTCTCCTTCCATCCTTCCAGCCTGTCAAGGTCTCACTGAAGGGCTACGCAGATCTCTGGGGTATTGGCCATTCCTCTGAACTTTGTGTCATCAGTGAACTTGCTGGGGAGGCATCTGCCCCTTCATCCAAGTCTTTGGTGAATGAATTTAACAATACAGGGCCCAGTGTGGAAACTTGGGGGACACCACCAGTGACAGGCTTCCAAACAGACCCTGTTGGCACTGATTGCAAACTCTGTGGGATCTGCCATTCTGCCAGGTCTCAATCCACCTCACTTTCCACTCATCCAGTCAAAACATCCTGAGTTTGCCTAAGAAGATATTGTGAGAGAGATGGTGTTGAAAGCCTTGCTGTAGTCAAGATAGGCAATATCCAGTGCTCTCCCCTTGTCCATCCAGGGAGCTGTTTAATCATGGAAGGCAATCAGGTTGGTCAAGCATGATTTACTTTTAGTGAATCTATGCTGATTGCTCCTGATCACCTTCATAATTTCTCAGCAAGAGTGTTACTTTACTTGGATAAGCAAAGCTTAAACATGAGGGTTTTTTTTGTTTGTTTGGTTTTTTTTTGTTAATATCAAATATCCTGGTGCTCAAGATGGTAGGACGACTTGATACATAAGCAGGCTGATACACGAGGTTCAGAGGAGCCTTTTGTGGTTTCTCAGAAAGTGTCTGGATTCAGGCAAACTATGTGGTCTACTAACAAGGGTCAAAAATCTGAGTCCAGTGTTTTTTGTTCCACTGGTGGTGGGTTAAACCCTTCAATAACAGCATGGAAATGGGAATTTGGCAGAACTGGAGGAAGGAGAGAGTGACTGTGACGTCTGGAGCAGCTTGGAAGAAAGAGACAAGAGAGGAAAGAGCCTTATGCGTCTGCTGCTACGGTTTGTGTCAGCATAGCCCACAGGGAGATTCCTGTTTTAAATTGCTCATCTTCAGAGTCTGCACACAACCTATTTTCTGCTCTAGTAAGAAGACACAACCATTTGCCTTGCAGACATGAAAGAGCACTTTTGCTGGGAGAGAAATCAATGCAGGGCAGGGGGAAAGCGAGGAGTATTGCAAATGGAGCAAATAACCCAGGCCAAGGGGCTGCTCCATTTCAACTCCAGAGGGATGTTTCTATCTCTAGGTGGCTCACGGGGTATTTGCTGCTCTTGTGTTATTGAAGAGTCCAAGATACCAGTGTTGGTTACTCCTCAGCCATGACTGTCCCCTTGCATGATGTATGTTTCTAGCCTAAGCCCCATTGTACCTATTACAGGTGAGACTGTGACCACTTAACAGCCTAGGCTGCTGGAGACATCTGTTAGATACCCATCCTCAGAGAAAAGTTAATGCTAAAAGTGGTGTTCTCTGTCCCTGATGCTGAGGCTATGAGCAGCAATGGCCCCTCTTCTCTTTCTACACCTGAACAATAACAAATGTATCTAGGTATAGCTGTGAAAAGCATGTGGAATCAAAGAAATAAGACGGGAACTATACGGAGAATTAATGGACAATATTGCTTTTTTGGTTCATCCTTAAGTCATAGAGGAAATTGCCCAGTGAAGGCTGAGATCTCCAAATCCCTGGAGATCTCTTAGTGCAGCAGCTTAATGGAAACTGGTTCATCTTCCACTTCTTGGTATTGACCACAGTCTACATTTCTTGCATCATGTTGCTGCTATTTCTGTGGACAAATGAATATCCTCATAAATAATGAACAAGGATCAGAAAGCTGATTTTCATTTGCTTTTCTGTGGAAATCTCCATGTTGTTGGAGCCACTTTGTTATGATCTCCCTATCTGAAAATCTAAAAATTGAGAGAAAGATTGTTCTAGAGTTCAGCGTGATGAAAATTGAGAGAACTTTCCCTGCTTTTGTAACCAAGTACTTTACAATAGCATCATATTATTTTTCCTGCAATAGTCTGCAGGTCTTTCTGATGAAAGACTAATTTATTGTTTTTTGCATGGATGGTGTACTGGTGTTAGGTGTTGTACTCTATTCACTGAAAAAAAGCCAGATCTTCACTGAAAAATGAATTAAGGCCACCTCTGCTCATTTAAGTGCTAGTACCCACATCACCAATGGTCCATGGGGTCTTCCATTGGGTCTGTACCAGCCAAAACCAGCTTGGGCTGGTTCTCAGAGGAAAGGAAAGCTGCTGCAGAAAAGGGAAGTGGCACTTTTCTTCTAGGCTACTCTCAGGTGGGCTGTGCAGGGTGGTGAGTGAAGTGAGAGTCAAGTGCTCTGCAGGAGTGCTGGCCTTGAGGTCACCAGCCTAGGGATGGGTTCTTAGGTCTCACCTGTGTCTGGAGGGACAGTGCTTGTGGGGATTAGCACCTCCCAGCCATGCCCATCTGGCACCCTCTGCAGCTGAGCAGCCTCATACCAGGCTGTGCCTGCTGTGCTGTGTCACATGCAGTGGTGAGGAAAGAGGCTGCTGCATGTGAGTGGGCAGAGGACTCTGCTATTTTGTTACAGGAGTGGACTGACCACAAACTCTCCTGGAATCCAGACGAATACGGTGGGATCACTGCTATCCGGGTCCCCTCTGAGTCTCTGTGGCTTCCTGACATCGTTTTGTTTGAAAAGTGAGTAGTGTATCTCCTTGCTCTGGGCTTAAGACAGAGCTTGGGCAAAGCATGTCAGCTACAGTGATGCCTGTGTGTGCTGTCAGAAGACTGCTTCTTTAGTAGTATGATTATTGTGCACCTTGTGCTCCAGGTGAGGGATAGAAAGCAGAGCTGAAATGGGGTAGGACTGGGGCAAACACAGTCCTGAACTTGGTACTGTTTCTTCCTGTCCAACTCCCAGTGCTGACGGACGTTTTGAGGGATCCCTGATGACCAAAGCCATAGTGAAGCACAATGGAGTGGTGACCTGGACACCACCGGCCAGTTATAAGAGCTCCTGCACAATGGATGTGACCTTCTTCCCCTTCGACAGGCAGAACTGCTCCATGAAGTTTGGGTCATGGACATATGATGGCAATATGGTGGACTTGATTTTAGTGGATGAAAATGTAGACAGGAAAGACTTCTTTGATAATGGGGAGTGGGAGATCTTAAATGCCAAAGGTATGAAAGGCAACAGGAGGGATGGGCTGTACTCTTACCCATTTGTCACTTACTCCTTTGTGTTGAGGCGCCTTCCATTGTTTTACACTCTTTTCTTAATAATCCCTTGCCTGGGCTTGTCTTTTCTAACTGTCCTGGTGTTTTACCTACCTTCAGATGAAGGAGAAAAGCTTTCATTGTCAACATCAGTTCTAGTCTCCCTCACCGTTTTCCTTTTAGTGATTGAGGAAATAATCCCTTCTTCTTCCAAAGTCATCCCTCTGATCGGTGAGTATCTGCTCTTCATCATGATTTTTGTGACACTCTCTATCATCGTGACTGTGTTTGTTATCAATGTCCACCACCGATCCTCAGCAACTTACCATCCCATGGCTCCCTGGGTTAAAAGGCTCTTTCTCCACAAGTTGCCTCGTCTGCTCTGCATGAAGGGCCATGTAGATCGCTACTCATTCTCAGAGACTGAAGAAAAGGGAACCACCCCGAAATTGAAGTTTCTGGGGAAGCAGAAGTACAAGCAAGCAAAAGATGGAGAAAAAATTGTTATTGCCTTTCTGGAAAAGGCAGCTGACTCCATTCGGTACATTTCCAGGCATGTTAAAAAGGAGCATTTCATCAGACAGGTAGGTGGAGGGAGGGCATTTTCTTGACATCAATGGCTTCCAAGCTCTTTCTTTTTCTGCAGGCTTTTCCCTTTGCCTCTTCCTCCTGCTCTCCTCTGATATGTATTCCTCCTCAGACTTTGATTAATGTTTTTTGAGACAACACATGGCTTTAAGGAGAAGCATATTATTCTGTGAGAGTCCCTGTTCTTCACAGATGCAAGAGATTCCAGGAGCCTCTCCTGTAGGAATTCCTGGGTTGGGATTATTTTAGTAACCTTGTCCTGTGTAAGTTTGGGATACACATGAATCTGGAAGTCTCTAAACTGACATATGCTCAGAAAAATGTAACTCTCACACTTTCACACAGGCAAGCTCTAGGGCATTTGCCAGGTGTCAGTCCTGGCCTCCCAGAACATACTGTGCACTGCATAGCTGCTCTGTTTTGAGTGAAGGTCTTCTAGATTTTCGGTAACAACTGTTTATATTAGCTCCCAACTACTGTCCTTCACCTCCTGACTTTTAAAAGGTCAAATTACTGGATTTGCAAACAATGCATCTCATGCAAGGGTACGAGATGAGATGAGATATGAGATGAGATGAGATGAGATGAGATGAGATGAGATGAGATGAGATGAGATGAGAATGCTCTGCTCAAGCAGAGCAATGCAGCTAGCAGCATTTGGAAAAACTTCTGTTAACACCTTCCTAGCAAGAGCTAGGGCTTTGTTCAAACTGTGGTGAGAGGTCTACAGCAGAAAGAAGAGCAATAAATCAAACATGCAGTATGTGAACACATACTGTCCATGACTGAAACTTGTTTGAAACGGAAGTAATTTTAATAAAAAAGAGAATAAAAGCTGCTATTTATTCACCTTAATAAATAGCACTTCTGTGTGTGCAAAGTTGTGCCAGCATTCACAGTTCAAAATTCCCCTCCTGAGTGTACCCAATCTGAGTCAAAAAATCACTTAAGTAAACACAAGTAAATAGTACTGCTTATACTGGAATCCATGCCTGTGTCCAAGTGATGTGCCAGAGCCTCATCCTGGCACTTAGAGGGAAATGCACAGATCTGTAAAAAGAAATACAGTTCACTGTAAAGCCATCTTCAAAGGCTAAGTCTGTAAATTTTCATATATGCACTTAACTAAAAGCTTTTGTGCAGGCTGAGGAAGTCTCTTCACCATGTGCATAGAAATATGGAATTGTTTTAGGGCGTTGAGCGATCTGCAGCTATGAGTGCTGAAGAGGTTATTTCTGTTAGTTTCAGGCTACTACCTACTATAAATGTCTGATTTTAAAACCAGATCTGGGGAGCTGAAATATATGTAGCAGTATCAACACAGTACCAGGTTTGTTACTATTTATGTTTATCCTCCTTCTGTCCTTCCCAGGTTGTACAAGACTGGAAATTTGTAGCTCAAGTCCTGGATCGGATCTTCCTGTGGTTATTTCTGGTGGTGTCAGTGACGGGCTCAGTTCTCATCTTCACCCCTGCATTACGGATGTGGTTGAACAACACCTTGTAGAAAACACTCCTGCAATAACATACAACAAGCACAATGCCAAGGGACAGTGGTGCCTCAGAGCTTGGTCTCTGCTGTACAAGAGGTGAAGCAGCAGCAAGAATGAGGGAAGGTGATGGTAACAGTGGGCATTTATTAGTGCTTTCAATCCTCATAATAGCTCTACCAGTTATAGATTTTGCTGAAATCAGAGAAGAGCTTGGTGCACAGCCAAGGCCTAAAGTGACCTGGGGTTGCATAACTGGGTTTTAATTATTTTAGTATTAGCTTGGTTGCATCACTATAAAAGCCAAGATTATTAGTTAAAACTGGAAATAGAAGGTCTTGCAAAATCATTATACTTAAAAGGCAAATCTGCCTGTTAAAATGCTACATTGTAAAAGATGTTACAGTAGGAATACAAGTCTCTACTCAGTTTATCTGTGTTTCCAAGTAAAAACCATAAGCGTCTAGAGGTTGCTTTATGCATATGTCACAACTGGCAATTGCATAGCATGTGCATCAGAAAAAGTGCTAATTCTTCTTTAGATGGGATGCTCAAAACCTTGACTCTCTAGCCTCACCTTGCTGCAGGATCAGCTTGATGGGCAGAATCTACCACTGTCCACCTGCTACCAGCCTTTATGGCATGCACACCTTGTCTCTCACCTCAGCCATCAGGAAGCTACAAGGTATTGCCCACTTTAAAGTATTATTTGCAATTTTGCTTGCTGCTGTGTAATGTACCAGAAGGCTGGCAAACTGATGATTTTTCCCCATGCTGCACATTTAGAAACTAATATTCCTTTACCTGCTTGTTCACAAGTGGAATATAATCTAAGCGAAGGTGGATATGCTACTCCATAGGGCAACAGTGATATGCCTGAAGTGTTCAGCTGAAGGGAAGCTGAAGACATCTCTTTTGGCAGATAAAAGTTGTGGTTGTTGCAGGACTGGGGTTTCTCTTGAGAGCTATGGAGTGGGCTGGTCACCAGCAAGATATATTTTTGGATGTTGGCTTGTCCATGTTTTCTAGGCAATTCAGAATTTCATTCCTTTGATTCATTTATTAGGGGATCCTTTGCATTATTAGAAGCAGCTCTTAGAAGTGTTAAATAAATGGATGTGACAGAAAACACCCAGGTGAAACTCCTGAACATAGGGATAAATCTCTCTCCACTTTTGCTGGAGCAGTGTTTTCCAACATGGCATGCTTTAGAAAATCCTATTCAGAACTTGCAAGTGTTTTCAAGGTTAGCAAGAGACTTAGAGATCAAATTTTTGACAATCTAAATATGTGTTAAAGTTTTAGCTAGCCTTGAAACTGTGCCCCTAGAAATGGAGGTTAAAAAGTGTTAAAAATACAGAGAGGTGTTCTTGTGCTTGGATTGTGCATGCACACCACATCCCTATGAGTTAATGTAATCCCATCATGTTGTGTGCAGGAACTTCTGTTCACTTGTGCAATTATTATTAATAAAGATGTATTTCATAAATGATTCCTGGAGTGTCCTTATGCTGGAGTTTGCTGTTGATTTTCTGTCAACAAAGCTAGACTGCAGCCCATTTTAAAAATTTTGTCGCAAATCTATTCAAACAGAGGGGCTTGGTGTGTTCTTGGTGTGTTCTTGCAAAGTCCCCATTACTTTTTAGCTCTCTATGTGAGTTTGAGCAAGAAGCATTCAGATTTGGTTAGTATGTTGCTGGAATAAACTTTAGCCTATACAGAGAGATGTCTTAGCATGAGACACTGGCATAAAACTCATACACATTCACCATTCTATCAGTCGCTCCTCTCTTCTTGCATAGAGTGTATTTGTTCCCCTAGTACTGTGAAATGTCTGTAGGAAAAGAGTCAGGAAACTGTTCTTTCCAGTATTTCCAGACTCTTTAGCTCCAGTAGTGATAGGTATTCCCTGTAAGCACTGCCTCCAGGAGGGTGCCTGCTAGCCATGACAGATGACAGCCTCCTCTCCTGGGCAGCTGCCCCAGGTATCCATCTGACAGATGGTCCTGTCTCCACCATGCAACACTTTGGTTGCCCACCTGCGGGCAACACATGGCTCTGTCTCACACATCTCCATCTGATGCCAGCTGCTATTCCTGGTTTAAGCTGGGGAAGATCAGCAGAGCTCATGTGTTTGAGATGTATGGAAATTGCGTAAGTATGGCTTCTGGCCTCGAATCTTCGTAGCATTGCATCTGGTACTACTGTATCTGTAGTCTCACTACTCATTCCCTTGTGCTGCCTGATCCTGAACTTCTCTAAATCTCTTTACTGCTGGCCCACAAAAGCATTCAACATGTTCCCAACAAAGGTATGTTACTAAAAACACAACTAGGGAGGACATTTGGGCAGACAGTCCTCCAATGGGGCCTTCCCTCTGCTCCACCTGCTCTGCCTGTGGATGACAATATTGCAAATTGCAAATCTTCAAAAAAACCTAGTAACCCTCTGCCTTAATACCATCTCAATGTGTGTTTTTGGGCACTGTTTTGCCAAGGCATTTGCACTGCTTGGCAAGACCATATATATTGCCCACTCACCAAAAGATAAATATGAAAAACTCTTCTGGGCCTTTTAGTGGAAGCAAACTAGAATAATGGTCTCCCTTGGGAAGACAACGTAACGCTATGTTGAGCTGTTGAATTTCTTCTGTGCTTTTAAAATTAGATCATAGATGCCACCACCCTCAAGGAGAGAAGAATTCTTGCTGCCAGTGGTGCACTCATCACTGAGACATATTAATAAGGGGTGTTGCTGATGTGACTTTGGAGCTGATGGCGTGAGAATAGACCTTTCCTGTGGCTGTGCACAATGTGTGACCCAAGTCAACATCTGGGATGGCACCAGCTCTAGTTGTAGCTTTTCTTGTTACTTAATTTGGAAGGTCTCCCAACCTTCAACAAGAGGTGGGGCAAGCAAAAATGTCATTTTTGTGTGGGGTCTTCCATGTCTGCTTGGATGGACACCCCTTCTGCAACCTTCTTCAGGGTGACATGCTGATATGCTTCTTGTATCCCCCATCCTCACTCTCTATAATCAGTCAAGTACTTACACAAAGCTGGCAGCAGTACATTAGGCTTCCTGTACTGAATGTGCCAAACATGGCTGAGAAACACAAAAGATAGCTCCAAAAGTTACTGAACTGGAGAAAGGGAGTACTATTTACAGTAAAAAGAAACAGAAGATGACTTTGTAAATTAGGGATTTTGCTGAAGTCAGTTTATTGACTGTGGGGTCGTAGCTGTCATGCTTAAGATACCAATGCAATGCACCTTCAGACACACTATTTTCATGGTTTGGATGGTCATAGAGTGTACCAGTGAATGCTGGCAGTCAGATGTCTTTTCCATAGAAATGAAGTTTTTAGGCTCAGAATTCAGCTCTCCTCTTCAGATTTCCTTTCTTTTCCCTCACCATCTTTCTGATTAAAGAGCCAGTATAGTAAATGTCATTTAGTAGCACCTATAAACACATTTCACAACAGGAAATCTAAAAAAAAACAAACCAAAAAACAACCAAACCACAAATTCTTCAAGAAGGTATATCTCAGGAGTGACATTTAATTGACAGGCTGACAAAATAAACCATGTTTTTCCATACATCTGTATGTCAGTCACTACATAACTGAACAACATTCAGGGGGATTACAGAAAATAATAGTTTTCTTCTGCTTGTTCTTCTACAGCCATGACTGGGTGTATTAAGACAGTTTTATTCTTGTCATTCCACCTTTACCTCTAACATATACACTAATTCATTAATATTCTCTTTATTATGAAACATGAAAAAAGAGTAAAAGGCCAGTCAATGACTTCAGAAACAGGGAATCTTACTTTCCAAAGATTGATGATGTTCAGAGCAGAGACTGATGCATGGCAGACACTGAAAACACTGCATTGACACTGTACAGTTAAATTTAGAGGCTCTTATAAGAGGGAAGGACTTTGTATTCTTGGAGCCATTTGGTTTAATTGTAGTGGTGCCTTTAAAGAAGGGCCTTTCAGCACAAAACTTAACAGGAATATAAACAAATGAGGGACTTAAGGGTAAACAATCCACATTTTATAGAAACCACATCAGGAACACATTTGCTAAGAGTTTCAGGAGGAAGCATACTAGGGTTGGGACCTGCTCACAGAGCAGCAACCTCAGCCCCAAAGGACATGGCCCTGCAGCTACAGGTTGGCACACACAGCACAGACCCATGAGGAGCCAGAAAACAGAACACTGCTGCACAGCTGTTTGAAAAAAGGTGCTCAGCTTTGCATAGGATTCACGGTATCCAGCCTTCTTCTGCTGGGGTGTGCATAATCTAGGTTAGTCTTGGGTTTTAAAAACACAAAACCTCAGATCAATTCAGTGCTGTCAAACCAGTTCTGTCTGTGATAAGTAGCTACTCAGGGACAAACCCTTCTTTGTTGGGTTTATGTCCGAGCCTGAGCAAACAAGAGTATTCAGAGCAGAACCTGTGCACTAGGACCACTGCTAATGCGATATGTGGCTTGGAAATTCTACTGACGCTCATCAGGGTCTTGGTACTCACTGTCAGGAAGTAAAGGGGACTTTGGCCACATGGAAAGATAAGTGTCAGATCAAACTTTTAAAAGATTTTAGAAGCATGTAGTTTTCAAATGTATATGCCTCACATGGTAACCACAGTCTAATGTTAAGTCTGTTTGTCTTCAAGTATAATTAAATGCTTAAGATCTGCCTGATTGCAAACATTAATGTAAACAATCTATTGTTCTGGGACCCTCTGTGGCTAGATGCTGAGGAGGTGGTGAACAGAGGGGTTAGGTTAGAGGAAAGAAGTAGGAGATGAATTTCTGAACTGAAAATGAAACAAGATCAGAAGTGGATAAAAAGCAGTGAATCGAGTTACGCCTCTGCTATTAGTGGCTGGATAAAGAGCCCTACAGTGCCAAACACGCAAAGGATTATAAATACCCAGAGAAATACTCTGTCTATCACCATAGCTACATATTTCCAATCATCTTCCACCTGCAAGAGAATAAAAAAAGAGAAGGATAAATTACATATAATGTTACATAAAATTGTGGGTTGACATTATGTAGCAGAAATGTCCCTTGTGCTTTTGGATGTGAGGAAAAACACACATGCAAGTCAGGAATGTTTCTTGTCATGCTTATAGCTGCTGCAGTTTTCAAGTCTTCAGAGGGGGATGATTTTCTAATGGTATTTTACCACTTTTGGCTGAGAACATACAACACTGTCCCACTCTGCTGAATTGCTCTAAATATTTGAGTCTGAGGGCAGCCCATCCATGTCTGTGATGCTGATATTAACAAATACGACCTGATCATGCGCTGAGTGCAGAGCAGGGCAGTTTAACAGCAGGCACAGCCACCATAGCTGCACATCACTAAAACCTGTGGAAGGATTTATCCCGACAGACCACACAAGACACAGTTTGCTTTTGCGCAGCCTGATTTGAAACACTGTCTCGTCAATCAAGCCAAATGATTTCAGGAAACTGGACACATGGACACATGTGGCAAAGCAAGGGTTCCAACTGAGCAAACTGCAGTATGATGTGCCAAGCAAGACAGAGTGGATTTTGTATGACTGAGAGAACCTTAGAACCACATTCAATGAAGTTGCTGTCCTTTGAACTGTATCTTTAAACTTGAACTACACAAGGAACACCGCATCAGAAGAACATTCGTACATATAAACTAGTGACTAGTTAAGAGGTCTCTGTTGAGGGATTCCACTTGTTTTCCCAATTTTATTATATTTTCCTTCAAGAAAATACTGGATTTAGGATTTTGATAGTGTTAAGGGTGGGGGATACAGCAGCAGGTATTGGGGAGTATAAGTAAAATTTAAGTAGGGTAACTTCAAAGTTGTAAACTATTATAATGGCAATTGAGCCTAGAATTATTTACTTTAATATTATTATTTACTTGTGAGAAATAGATAAATAAAGTAAGACTTTACAAGATTGTATTTTAACAAATGTTAAAAAATGTTGTTTGCATGTTTAATCCTATCCAATCTTCCAGGGCTACTGAGAGAATAGCTATAATAGTAATTGATACTGGGTTGAGGGATAGGGATGTTATGAAGAAGAGGGTAGCCCATGATAGTAACATGACCATAGATAGAAACAGGCTGGTAGTCAGGGAAAAATTTTGGAGGACTTCTGAAAATCGGAAATGGAATTTGTACTTTGCATGAAAGAACATTCAGGATAAACTCCAACAGCTGCAAATGATTCTACAGTTTTTAAAGGGCTTTTATTTATATAGGACTAGTACATATCAGCACCCATATTGCTTTGTATATCCGGCTGAAGCAGAAGCAGCCTCCAGAATAATTTTTCTCAGTGCTTGCCTGAGAACAAACCCTGTTTTTTCCCTGAAAATAGGATTTTTGTAAATGAAAAATCATGCTCTCCAACTTTAGTATATTCTGAAAGGTAAGATACAAAGCTGCTCATGAACACACTGGACTAAGAATAAAATATTGTGTGGCAGGAGAGATTTGCAAAATGCAAACCAGCAAAACTAGGAAAGCAGGACTTCTCCTGAGGAAGTTATTTGGATGACTGCATGCAAACTTCTTCTTGTTGGGAGCGCATCAGAGAAAGCAGCTGAATCAGTGCATAGGTATGTTTTATGCAGCTGGTTTGATAATGAAAGCAGGGCTGAAATGTTTGGGTTAAGCAAAGCACAAAGACCATAGGTACTAAGCAGGGCTCAGATCAATCCTCATCCTCCTCTGTGGCTATAGATTCCTGTTTTTAGCTTCAGGCTGGCATCTACTACATGCTCACTCTGTAAATTCAGTCACCAGCTTAACTCTACTCCTTTATTCAGAAATTTGTAGATTTTGCTTTCAGATGAAACTTTTTCTGCAGGGCAGAAAGAAAAGGGGGAATACAGGTCATCTTTAGGTTTCAGAGAAGTTGTATGAATTTCAACAAAATATTCTGATAGAAAGTATACATATCAACATTTCCCTTTTAAACTTTTTGTGGTTTTCAATATAAATACAGCAGTATTTAGCCTTGAAATGGATTTTACCATCATAGCAAAAATTCCATGACAGATCAAAGATATACATTTCATTAGGTTCTAAACACTTTAAAAAAATATCTGGAAGTGTCAGAGAATTTCTGCTACTTGTGAGTTCTTGGCATCAGAAAATCCCTTTTCAGCTTCTTTTAGTTCCCTGTGTTTACACATGAGGATGTGGCCCCAGAATCCTTTAAGTTCCAATGTGCACCATTTTCTACAGCAGTAATCCCAAATAGGAAAAAAAAAAAAAAATGATCTCATACAAGCAAACCCATCAGATGGTCTTCTTCCACAGCAACTTGCCTTACTGCTCCTGTACCTTTAGGATTTCCTTATTAGACCACGTCCAGCCTTCATGGACTCCTTTCAACTTTAGGACTCACTCCAAAGGGACTCCGGCAATCAATTTCCTAAACAGGCCAAAGTCTAGCTGCTGGAGATCCAGTTCTGCTGCCACCCCTCATAACTCTAACCCAAACCAAAAACTCCATAATTCTGTGGTTGCTGTGCCCACAGCCTCCACATGCCATATCTTCCACTAGTCCTTCTGGTTGGCTTTCTTCATGTGTCAGGAAATCACCTTCCACACACTCCAGGAACTTTCTAGATTGATTCTTCTCTGCTGTGTTACAATTCCCAGCAGCTTCCTGGCAAGTAGAAGTCCCTCGTGAAAATAAGGGCACATGATTATGATACTTCTCCCAGCCTCCTGTAGAATACATCACCTGCCTGTTCATCCTGCCTAGGTGATCTGTAACAGACTCCTACTAGGACTCCTACTAGGTGCCCTGCTGACCTAGCCCCTGATCTTTATACGCAGGCACTCCACCTTGTCGTCATCACCACTGATTTCAACACAATCAAAACAAGCCCTAATGGAATGGTTACCTCCCTTACCTCTTTGGTTTCATTTTGAGACCTCATGTTCTCTGCGATGAACTGGACGCTGCTAATGACATCCTTCACCTCTGGGGAGTACTCCATGTACTCTGCCATCCATTTCAGAGACTGATGATGGCTCAGCTGTCTTCTGGTGGTAGGGAGTTCAGTTGCCTTGTCACAGTGATGGCACCACTGCTCCTTGTGCAATTTGGTGTCTTTGTGCTTGCTGTACTTTGACTTGCCCAACTTGCTGTCTGATACTTTCTTGTTTTTTCTGGAGGTGGTTTTCTTCTGCTGTTCTAGTGGCCTCTGCATCAAAAGGACTTTGGGGAGAAGGCTAAGAAAAATGGTTTTTACCCATTTGGGCATTGTGTGTGTCGTTGGAGTCCTGTAATGTATATTGAGCACAAACACTGTGATGACAATTGATAGAGTCACGAATATCATTGTGAAGAGTAGATATTCACCGACTAGGGGAATTACTAAAGAAGTGGATGGGATTGTTTCTGTGATCACCAGTAAAAATACAGTCAAAGAAAGAAGCACGGAAATGCAAAGAGTAACTTTCTCACCACAGTCAGATGGCAGGTAAAAAACTAACACAGTCAGGAATGAGATGAAAAGACAGGGAATGATCAGATTTACGGTGTAGAACATTGGCAGCCGTCGAATATAAAAGGAATATGTTATGTCTGTGTAGATCTCTTCACAGCAGTTATATTTGATATCATGTTTGTAGCCAGAAGCATCAACTATTTCCCATTCACTATTTTCCCAAAAGTCATTCATATCTACTTTGGATCCAATGATGAGAAGATCAATTTTGGCTTTGTCATAGGTCCATGAGCCAAATTTGAGTGAACAGTTCTGATGATCAAATGGGAAAAAGGTAATATCCATAGGACAGGAGCTTTTAAAAATAGCTGGTGGGGTCCAGGTAATCATTCCATCATAGCGAAGGAGGGCTTTGGTCTTACCTTCAACTTGAAAATCTCCCACAGCACTGGAAAGACAAATGAGGCAAAGACAAAAAAAAATACCATGAAAGTAAAATGTAATGGGTGCTTTTATATGTGCTGCAAGGGGATATTTTTGAGAGAGAGATTCAAATGAATCAATAAAATGGGTAAAATGAATCATCATACTTATTATACAAGACAATATCTGGTTTCCAAATTTTATCTGCCGGTACCCGAACAAATTCAATGCCATCATATTGTCTGGGATCCCATCGCAGTTTGTAGTCATTCCAAATCTGGAAGAAGAATGGACAAGGATTATAAAACCTCAAATTATCAAAAAATGTCTGTTTCTCAGATCTTCCTGTAAAATGACTATGATAAATATGGAATATGATAAAGTACAGCATGTAGAGAAGGGGATAATTGTCCAAAAGACAGCAATGCCATGACCTGGAGAAACACTGGACATGTGTGAATACTGTTCCCATTGATTGCTACTCTCTTTTCTGTGATGGGATGGAGTGCCAATTGCTATGAACTGCTGGCATACTGAGATGTCTCCTCTGTCTTGTGACACCGGTAGAGAGCCTTGCCTGTGAAAGGTTAGCTCCTAGAAAATAGGGACCCAGCTGCAGCACCCCACTGGTGAGAGGAGGACAGCACCAGAGGACACCAGCACCCCCATGTTTGGCCCACCTGCAAATGAACAGACATCTGCTGCCAGAGGACAGTATTGGCTCCGCAGGAGTACTGAAATACCAGGTCAGGGCAGCAAGAGAAGCACAGCAGTTCTCTTGCATTGCTCTCTATTGCCCCATCATGGGGCTATGCCCATGGTCTCTCACCTGTTGTAAGTACTATATCTCTTACAGGAAACTTTGCATGGACCACAATCAGTGCCTGAAAATAATGGTGCAAGTTAGCTATATTTTTTCAGCAGTTTAGGTCCTCTAAGGATCCTTATCTATGTAAAAACACTAAAACTATCAGGAATAATGGAGGTGTGTTCTTTTTCTAATAAATGTTTTGGTGGTGATGATCTAGGACTGCAGAGCTACACATTTAATCACTCTATAAGGAGTACATCCAGCTAGATTTTCCAGAAGAAAACCAATCATCATGAAGTTGGAGAAGAATATATCCCACAGGAAAAAAAGAAGGTGTAATTTCTAGGTAAAAAGAATGAAGAAATTACTTTTTCAATTGTGGAGCTTCTCCTTATAATTTTTTAAAAATCCTTGTTACTAAACGAAAGCTTATTCTATAGATGTAACGTACAATTAACACACATTTCATCATTTTGATGCAAAACCCATGAGAAACACAACACAGACACTTACGTGTCTTAGCCACAGATTTGTTTCCATAATCTGATTGACTTCATCCTGTTAAGAAACACAGGCATAAACAGTTACATCCTGAGATGTCCAAAAACATAAAACTGGAAAATAGAATTTCACATCAACTGATAGCAGATTTTTTTCTAGCATCTCTCAAGAGGTTTACACATTGTACACTGTCATGTGCAACCCTACTGAAAAATTAATAACACTTTACTGAAAAATCATTCTCCATTAATATCAGAAATACAGAAAGCTGCACTCTTTTGCCAAGCATTTCAGTATCTGGACAGCACACAACCTAGAATTGCTCTGACCTTTACCAGAGGAATAAGGTTTTTCTTGTAACTGTGCATTTTGTTGGATCCAGTGTTTAAAAGGCTCTGACTACACAGAGATTCAAGGAATGTGGCATCTATATGACAGTGTTTTGAATTTCCATGCAAACGTCTAAAGCAGAGGTATACCAGCTTACAGAGCCCTGGTCTGCTACCTGAGGCAGAGGGGTTTGATGCTACAGAGTAAGGAAATGAATCTATGCCATTCAAACCATTTGTTCAAGCAGCTGTAACAACTCATCTGACTGAAAGAACAGCACAGGTCTCAGCATGTGCACTTAGACACTCATGAAATGAAAGCTAGGTGAGTTGTGGGTGCGTGCAGCCATCACAACTACATCTCCTGCTTCAGAGATTTGCACATTTATGACCATCCCCAAAGCTCAGTAGTATTCTGTATTGAGTCTTACCACATTTGTAAGCTGGGTAATGGCCAGTTCAAAATACACCGTGACAGGATCAGACACATTTTCCACTGGCCTAATGAACTGGTTGTACTGGGAGAAGAGTTTGTGAAATAACCGTTCCTCTGATTCGCAGGCTGTGATATCTGTATCAGTAAAGATAAAGAACAGCTAAGCCAGAGGCAAGAAAAAGGGAAAGAAGGTGCTGGATAACATGCTAGCCTGTGCTATTGCTGGATCCCAGAAACCTGGGGTTTCTGACCTTTCTGTGCTTCCTGATACTGACCCCCTGGAGAACACCGCTTTTTGACCTGAGGCCTTGGAGAAGGCTTCTAAATTTGAGTGATGGAGTTAGAATCATGAGTGTGTAGTTAAATGGGAGTGTGTGATTTCACATGGCGAAGGGTATATTTGAGGTTTTTATAATATAGTAATAGGTACGGGACAAGATGGAGGATTTTTGGGTGTTGTCTCCCTTTTGGTGTTCTTCTTCCTTCCTCATGGTTTCAGGTAGTAGTTTCTGGTTGAGCAGTTAGTGCTGCACTGGGGGTCACAGGAGTTTGGTTATTGGGTCAAAACTATAAAAAATATAGGTGTTAATTCTCTATTGGACTGTTCAGCTTCAGGAGACCTTGTAGCTAGTTGGATTCACCTCCATTTTGCTCACTTCTAGCTGGTAGCTAGGAGTGTTGCTGAACTTTCTGTACTTTAGATAAGATTTAATAAACAACCAAGCCCAAACATGAGAAAATTTGTCTTCTTCATGCTTATTAATTCTGTCTCTGAGTGAAGACAGAAGAAACTTCAGACAAACCACTAATCAAGTGGTGCAAACACCACCCCGTTACATGCTATAGTTCTGGATCTTGTACGTGTGATCATGTTTAAAGCCACCAGAGCACAGAGAGGAGGGGTTGCCAGTATGCTGTCAGCTGAAAGTATCTTCCTGAAGAATTTTGGCTACTCCTTGTTTCCTCAAATAATAACGTAATGGCTTCAGTGGTTGTGTCTCCTGAGCTGGATTTAGCCTATGAGCTTCCTTTTGGCCCATACTGGTATCACATCAAGAATAAGAAATAAAGTAAGATAGTGTGAAATACAAGATGTAGAAATGTGACAGTAGAAGTGAAATTGTGAGTCTTCCTTGTAAAACAGAGTGTTTATGAAAAGCATAGATACTTAGAAATTAAAAGCTAGAGGCTGTAACTACTGTATCAACATCTCTATCAGGTGATAATGTGACTACAAAGATGCCTCCTAATATTAAACGTTATGACTGCATTTTATCCCCACAACTGATATTTCCACTCTTTAGACAGCACAATTTTACTTCGCAGAAAGTTCACTTTTGAAGTTCTATGAACAAGAAAAATGTGGAAATATTAACATTTCTTATAGAACAGCATGCATCTATGTAATACAGAGCTGTTCTTTGGGAACAGCAGATCAGAGTTGTAACCCCTCATTAACAAAGAATAGACCAGGTGGCTTAGAAGAAACAAGGTATGTGACAGACACTGAGCTGACAACTCATTGCAGAGTTAAGAAGAATGCTCCTAACCTGTTACACATAGTCCAAACCTGAAACAGTTATTTTCACAGTGTTAAAGGCTATACACTTCGATTTCAAAAGGAAAAAATTAAATTTTATTTGCTCTGGCAACATCAGCTCAGAATAACAACTTTCTTGAATAACTTTGCTATTTCAATACATTACTGTAATTCAGCACCTAAAATAAAAATACTTTATAAGGTCAAGATTTATAATTTCCTTCTCATATTGTACACAGCTGTGTTATCAAAGCTGTATGATGATCCCAAAAATATTACTGATACAACTGAGGAAAAATTTGTTTTCAGACTCATTTTCATATTTTTTTTGCATTAGTCCCAGGCTTCACTAGAACACATCTGAAAAGCAACCATTATATGATTGCAGATATTAAACATAGAAGGGTCTCTGGCACAGCATAGGACATATATTTGCAATTTACATGTCCTTCAGTGAACACAAGAGCTTGTGGATGTGCAGGGAGACACTTGGTCTCAGTATTCTGCACTTTCATGATTAGATTGTCCTTCCCCTTCTCTTGAAAAAGAGATTTCACCTCTAAGGTGATACAAAGCATCCTGAAATTGCAGGGGATTATCATAATGGCAAGATGAAATGCTGGCTACTGGTCACTTACATGTATAGAAAGAAAATTCTAGTAAGAATTTGAAAATTTGATGTTTTATTTCAGCATCATTCAGAGAAGATACATGAATGTCTATAAAGCTTGGATGCTTTTATATAATATATTTTTCAATTTAAAAAATAACTAAAAATTTTCAGATTTCATCATCACCATTCATAGCACTGTGATTAGAAGTACACTACTGTGGGAACATGAAGACTCATGACTAAAGTAAATGAGTCTAAAATCATGTTTCATTTGAAGTTTTCCCACTGGCTTCTTAATAGACATGTGCTTTAAAATAAAGTAACGAAACCAGACAGATATTTAGGTCTTATCTCATGATGCTGCTTTAAGACAGTTTCTTATGCATTGCTAAGACAAGCACTATATTTAATACACATCTTGGTCATCTGCAGAAGTGAGACTTTCAAAACAAATGTGTCCTAAAAGAAAGAAAATCCTGCTAAACTCAGCTGGAGTTATGAACAGAAATGACTGCATCATATTTAAAACACATCATAAAAAATAGTGAACCACAATCAAGTTCTTGCTTTTGAAAGTGTGGGTACCGACCATGCACATCCATAGCCTACATTATTTAAGCACTTGCAAATACAAGTACCAAATGAAATTACTAGGACCCCTAACCCATTTCTTTTTTTTCCTAGAAAGTTATGTTAATTATCATACAAAAATGAAGAGTTTTACATTGGAAAACTAGTATTGCTTTAGGTATTTTCAAATACTGTTGCAGTGTTATAGATTTCAAGTTAGAAATAGCTGGTGGAAGCTTTACATTGAATTCATTCAAGAAAACAGAAGAAGAGACAGTAACTAAAAAATAATCTAGGAACTAGTATCAAAGAGAGCCTACCTTTAGCCAAGGATGTGAACACGAATGCCCACATACAGAAAGCTGGGCAACAACAACATAGCCACGTCTCAGGATGCATTGCTAGCAGCAGAATAGAGCTTCCTTTTGAGAACAGAGGTTTGGGGGAAGAAACAAGAGGCAAGAAGACATATAACTCTCCTGATGGCAGGTAGGCAGTAGAAGGATGGATTTCTGTTTTGCATCTGCAGCAAACTCCACAGCCTGCTGAGCAGAGCAAAGCCTTGCAGAGTTGCTTTCACTATCACTAGGCAAGGAGAGCTTACGCCTCGCAGAGCCAAGGGAGTCAGGCAGCATCCTATCAGGTGACTTCACATTTCCAGTCACCCACACCCCTGCCTCGAGGAATGTGTGAGAGTGCAGGACAGAGAGGGAAGGCAAAACACAGGACAGCCATCAAGGAGCAGGGGGAGCATTCACTCAGCCCTTCATCCAAGGGTTAAGAGCTGTCACCGTGCTAAAGCTGCTGGTCTAGCTATTGCCAGCGGTCACCTGAGTCCCTCAGAATACACAGAGGTGAAACAGCTTCAGTTTCTTAGCTGAGGACTGATTTTTCAGGTGATATAAATGGATGTCCTATGTTTTTAACATGTCTACCAGAAGCCATACGAACCTTGAAATAAGCACAGCATCAAGTGATAGAATTGCTTGACAGTAATCTAAGTGAATTAATCCAAGGCAAGTAGACTTATAATTGCCATCTGACAGGAGTAACTAAGCATGCTAAATTCTTTCCTGACAGTCAAGTCAGCTTACAACATCAATTTGTCTAACTTTTTTTTCCTTGTGTGTGTAGTCTCCTATGCTAATGTGGAAATGGAGGAGCAGAATAAAGGAAAAAAACACTAGGTGCTGTGGTGCTTGGCACAGGCCAAGTTCTCTGCAACAGACTGTTACTCTTCATCTCAGAAGTTAAAAAAACCCTGATCTTAGGTGTTCAGTACACATATCCTTGCAACAGGAGTACCTGAAAAGAATCTGTAGGAAAAGGATGTGAAGAACTGAGGGTGCTGTTCAGCTGCAGGGGTGGAAAGCACTACAGGTTACTTGGTGCCATCCAGCCTCCCAGAAAGCAGCTCAGACAGGGAATCTCTTTTATGTGTGCTCAATCCAGCATGAACAAGTCCGAGTGACTGGATGAATGATTTGATCAAAACAAAAGTGCTGTTGCATTTTCAGGCACTTATATTGTTGTGTAAGTGTAGAGAGAAGGAAAAAAAAAGCCAGAAAATGAAAAATAATATGCCCTTCATGCTACAAAATACAGATGCAAAGCTGCATCACAGAATAGAAAAGTAATTTATAAAAATTGTTAAAGTATGGATAGAAAGGAGCAGCAGCACTGTCTGGAAGAAAAAGACTTAGGAATGAGTTGACTGCATAAAGAAGATCCCTGAAATGGACCAAGTTGCCCAGGACAAGTTTTGAGGGACGAAAAATAAATCTTGAAGGATTACAGGCACCAGCCTTACCCCAGACCTCACTAAAAAGGGTGAGCTCTGGAGTTCTGCAGAGAGATAAGAAAGCCAAAGAAAAAAAAACCATGAGTGTTTGGAAATCTGTGAGTCATTCTGCCCTCTCAAAAGCAGCAGTGTAAGTGTAGACCACAAGGCATGGTTATGAGGCATATCTAAGCTGAAGTTAGATATAAATTCTCCTTACAAATAATTTTAAAATGAAAATGCTCATTTCAGCATGGTGATTTGTCTTTTAAATCTCCATTATGCCAACATTTTCCTAGGAAAAAAGTAGAAACCACAAAAAATTTCTGCTTCATACCTAATTTTCCCAAGTTGCAATGTTTATTAGAATGGTGTTAACAGTCCAGGTCCATAAATTTGCAGTTTCCTCACCTTACCAAATGAAGTTCATACTCCCTTCCTGAACTGATGTGCCTGTGGTGCACTGTGGCTAACAGAACTGCACAGCCATCACAGGATGCCTGTGGCTGGTTGCAGTCATGACATATGTACTCCTGTTAAAGTCCAGTGCTTCTAGAAGGATGACATATGGTAAGATAGTCAGATAAAATTTGAAAACAAATTCACCCCAACTTGAAATGCTTTGACATTTTCAATTTTTTTTTCTCTTTCTAAAAATGTACCAGGCCAGGGAATCAGGCAGGAAAAGTTAACATGCACCTGCATGTCTGCAGACTGGAAGGTCTTCAGAGGTCAGGGTAATGGGTGTGCTTCCTCTCCAGAGAAAGGAGAGCAGTGCAGGGCCAGTTGGCAAAGATGATCCTTACTGTCATACTTGAGGGAAAGAATGGTTTTGTTACGGGAAGCAAGGGACTGGGGAAGCAGGCTGAATTTGGAGACAATACCAGCCATTCAGTGAGCAGGTGGCAGGAGGAATTGTGCTGCTTATACCCTGCTGGAGTGGGTGCTGCCTTTGGGAAAGGCTGAAGGGGAAGGCAAAGCTCAAACCGAGCCATGACAAATGGCCGATGAGACATCCAGATGAAGAATGCAGACAGACCAGCTGAGGTATGAGCATAAGGAAGCAGAGCAAAAAGTTTTGAATCATTTCTACTTGGGAAGGTACCTAATTTAATCTAATATGAGCTGGCCAAAAGAGAAGCCAAAATGCCAGCCTCAAACAGAAAGCATATACTGACAGGCTTTCATCTTTTGCTCTCTAAGTGTGGAAGAAGAGGCTGATTTAGTCCTTTCACATGTACTTTTACCCTCCAAGCATATATTCACTCAGAGAAAAATCTCTGGTTTATTTTCTGCAGGTAAGGTGGCTCAGGAAAAAGAGGGCAAGCAGCTTGCAGGGATACACAAAATCTGCTCACCAAAAAGGTTTCTTGCACATAGATGCACTTCACAACTGGAGTTTGATGTTGTAAAAGTTGTGTGGTATGGACAGTGAAAATAAACAACAGCAGGACCCATTTGGACGGTTGCCTAATGCACCCAGGAGCTGAAGGCAAGCACCCTGGTGCTATTTGCAATCCTAATGACAGAGCCGTTTGGAGTCAGGCTCAGGTTTGAATGGCTGATTTCCTCCTCTAGAGCCAAGTACTCCTTTGTTGGAGAGCTGTTTTGGAGTTGTTTGTAGGATTTGGCAATGTGATGGATTAACCTGCACTGGGACAGTTCCAAACAGCTCTGTGACAAACACCTTTCCCATCATGACACACTCATGTCCTGATCACCTGCTGAGAAGCCCCTGCATCCAGTGGAGTTCACAGTCTGTCAACTCTTTGCTAACTACCACTAGCCAAGAGAGTTTGCACTAGGGGCACTGCTCACCCTTTGCTGCTCTGGAAGCACTGGGAGTATCTGGGCCACTTCTCACTGGTTTCTTCCTCAGGTCTACATATATATTTGCTTGTGGTGCCTGCCCTGAAACAGCTGAGTATGACCTCAACAGCATTTAATTTTATGTCTACTCTACTACTTAGTGCTTTTGCAAGCAGACAACTAATAGGGAATCAGCCAACTCATCTAGAGCTTGGTCTTCTGCATGCTCACAGGCAGCACTTCCTTGGGCATGGGACACCTACGGCTAATAATTTTTTTTTTCTTCTGGCAGCAGAAGAAAACTGTAATGGAATAGTGAAAGAATCAGTCAACTCTTGCCATCTGACTGACAGCTCTGTAGTCAGCCTTGGATACCTTGTGCATTAGCTAAATTGAGGTAAAGGGGAAACTCGCTAAAGCTCACAGAGGGGAGATTTCTGAGAATGGGAGGTACTTAAATTGAGCAGGCAATTGAAGGACAATCTCTAAAGGCTGGACCATGAAACTCCGTAGAATCTGAGTGGTGAAGGAATAGTTTAGCTTGAAAAGTTTAAGTGGACTACTGCTTTTTCTATGTTTGTGCTGCATGGGCAATTCATCAGCATATGAACATTGATATTTTACCTTAAAATGCTCTGTTCTGATTCATGGCATTTGGATACCATCACCTTCCAGATTTTTCAAGACAGTTGACTGTAGAAATAAAGCAGAATTTTCAACCATTCAAGGCTTTGCAGACATTAGGCAGGGAGGCAGAGGCCACCTGCGACTACCCTCTGAGGGAAGTGTTTGATCTTAGCAAGCACTGGCCTCAAAGTAGGAATCTCCAAGAGACATTTTTCACACAAGTAGTTGGGCAAAAGGGTCACAAAGATTTACACCTTTTAGAGGCAAAACCAGAATTCTATTATTTTGTGTTGTCAGAATTATCGTTCACTAACAAATGTGCATCTATTACTAGGGAAGAGAAAATCATTGCTCTCTAAGTTCTCCCACCTGACATCACCCAGATGCTTTCTCAGCTATTTTTCTTGCTTAGTCCTGCTCTGTTACTGAACTGCATTCTCCCAGCCCTATCCCTTCTCCCCCATTTCAATAGGCAAAATTGTCTGATGGGCTCTCGTCCTGCCTTCCACCTCTCACCTCCCTCACACAGTATAATCTCCTACAGCTTCATAGAAGCAATGCTGCAGCAACTGTACCTGCAACTTTTATATGTCAACTCTCATAGAGGCAAAAGATTGCTGTTAATCTGTGTTAGCCCTGAGTGCTGTTGGGATCCACTGTTTTGTTTCAACTTCTGGCTAATCAGGCTTATAAGGCATTTATCAGAGGAATATTAGGAAACCAGCCTTCACTGGCTGCTTGGAAGTCTTTCAACTGTCACAGAAGACATTCCAGGACACTACCCTTTTCTAAAGTGTTAGTACAGTCCAGTTTGCCAAGTGTCACACCCTGAGCAGTACATTAATCTCCCTGCAGCAATGCCTGGATCTCACCCATGTTTAAATCCTGGCCTTTGGCCTCTCTCATGCTCTGGGACCTCATATTTCTGATCCACCAGACACTGACCAGTGGCTTCCAGTGTGCAGGAGATGTGAAGGATGAGTGAAGATGGAACTTCAATGTGATCATGCTTCATGCTTTAGACTGGATCTTTTACATTAAAGCCTTTTTTTTTTTTTTGCCAGATTTTAAAGCTGTGTGGGAAGAAACCTTGAAGCTTGTGTTGATTAGGGCATTTCCACAAACTGAGCACAGGATTTCTTCAGTAGCTTGCCTTGTAATGAAGTCCTTTCTTAATTTTTCTTTTGTATTAAGAGATTGAACCACAGCACCTGTATGAGTCTGCCCCTGATGGCCCAGCTATGAAGTGGGCAGTCAGTAAGTAGGCAGTTAATAGACACTGAGCAGCTAAGCACTTGAATAAGAATGCTTATTCTCATGATCCTGTCTGATAAGAAGATGTACCAGAGTACAACACAAAGATACATTTTTTATAAGCTAAAGTGTCACTGATGGCAACATCCCCAAAGCACCTTCCATTGTACCAGCAGCATCACTTATTTTTATCTTCAGTGACCTTCAACTTGGACCAACCCTTCTTGTAACCTAATGGAAATTACATGGGCTGATAAAACCCGATCCATTTCAAGGAATTAAACTTCAAACCCATCACCTCTGTTCAGCTTTTTTAGAATTCTCTACTAAAACAACAGTTCATGCAAGTAGGTTTTGAACATGTAATATATATTTTTCTACATTTCCCTAATGTAGAAAGCTTTCTTTGCTGAAAGCATACTTTGACCCTGTAGGGAGGTGCATTGGATATTTCTGTACCTTCTTTTGAGCTCCTTGCCATAGATGCCATTTCTCCTCAATCCCAAAATGGGAATCACAAAATGTTTTGAACAAACTCTAAAGAGCTATAATGGAGAGAGGCTGGCAGAAATCTCTAGCTTTATGTATGCAGTTGTGATAGCAGAAATAACATGACAACCACACAATCTTGAACAGGAACTTGTGGAAGCCACCAAATTCTATAGACATATGCATTGCCTCCAGGGATGCTAGTATAGCCAACATTTTATTTCTAAGAAATTTAGCATTTCTTAAGTGGGGAAAAAGCCAAATCAAGCAGAAGTGTAAATGGGAGTGCTTAAAGGGATGCTGTGACATAATGTCCTGAAAATGTTGGATTCAGTGTCTGTGGGGAGTCTTCTCATGTCATTTCCCTGTAGTGAGGATAATGGATATAGTAGCAATATTATTAGAGAAAATACAATAGTAATGAGTGTGATGAGTGGAAAGGGTAGGGGTCTTTAACAGAAGGTACAGTGTCAGACTGAGCTAGTGAATGATGGGAATATGGCTGCAGTAAAGAGTTCCAGACTGAATGTTTGAAATTGCCTAGCCTAAAAGGGATTAATATGCAAATGCCCGGTTTTAGCCCTTACAAGTTCATGAAGTAATAGACCTTTGGAAAGACCAAATATCTCTAGAACCATGTGAACAGAGCACACCTAACAGAGCCATTGTTGATCCAACAATTCATGGTTGTGGTCATATGCTGGCTGAATAACTGCTCTGACGCTATGTTCTAGTGGATTGAGATTTAACCTCAACAACACTTCAGCAAACTTGTGGGTGTGCTCCAAAGAAACAATAAAAATCCATTGAGAACTTGGTGGTTGGGGAAAGGAAAAAAAAAAGGGTGGGGGAAAAAGATTACTGTGGAAAAAAATTCTCCTAACAACTGAAAAAGAAGAACCATGGTTGTCATGGGAAATGGGCTGATCAATGAGCTGGAGGAGTGATAGAACCATGTTTTTTGTGTATACATCTTTTCCTTCCAAACTTTCAGTATCTCAACAGGCGTGACCATTCCTCTTGCCCACTTTTAGGTCCCTAAGGGGTACAAAGCATCCTGTGTAGAAGCTAGGCAGGAGCTATGTGTATGTAGGGTGATAAGTGAACTAATATATATGTGCTGACTAACCATGTGTCCTCATCCAAATGAGATACACAGTCTGTCTGTTGTTTCTTCAGATAGGACAAATCTCATTTGAGTTGTTCCCTTAGTGCAGTTTTTGATACACAACAAATTTACAGAAACTTTATTTTCTTTAAAATTCATTAAGAATTGACATTTGGAAGGGTCAGAGAGTAGACAGAAAAATATGTGATGAAAAAATATTGTTTGAGCAGGATGCAGGGATGAAATGAAGAAGAGTTCTATTCTTACTTCAACCATTAGCAACATGTATAGCAAACAAAATCATCAGATGAGAAATAAGTTAAATACAGTACCTGTCCTAATTTTTATCCAAAATCTGGAGTAGTAAGAACAACAGCTTGAAGATGAAGGATAAATCTTCTCAAATAAGGTTTATCTCCTGGAATGTTTGGGCCCCAACATATCCAAGTGCAGCAGAAACAACAAATGTTTGATTGCATGGTGATAAACACTGTATTCATTTATGTAATTAAATGTCAGATTCTACCTGGTATAAAAACCTCAGAAACAAACCATGTCTAGACCAGGCAACTTGACATTCCTACATCATTAATCTTTTATCAGAGGACAGAACTTAAGAGAAGCTAAGTAAGGGGAAAGGTTTTGTCAGGTTGGACAATGAAGTAAACCATTTACCTTGATGATGCTGGAGGAAAGCCTTAGCATTGTTCTGGTAACCTGAAAGATGAGCTCACAGCAGGCACCCCATCTCATTTAAAAACAAACAAACAAACAAACAAACAAAACTAAACAAAAACAAACGAACAAACAAAAACAAACAAAAAACCAAAAACAAAACAAACAAACAAACAAAAAAAAATAAAAGAAACCAAACCCCAAACTGGTGCCATTTGAGAGAACTTGTAAATATGTGAGGTAAATAATCCACATCTGTAGGAGTTCTACCATTCACTTCTCAGTTTCCCCTACAATGAAAGAATCAATGCACCTTTGAAAATATCTATGGTGTCTTGGCCTGAAATCCAAAACACTTTCCTAGGTGATTAAAAAATTGAAGGACACAGTTTCTACACATATCAAAAAGAGGTTGCAAGCTTTGTTTGAAAGTTCTCAAGACTTCAGCCCTTATTCCTTATTTTGGAACACTGGAATGATCTACTAATGTTTCTCTTAAAAATTAATGTCCAACTCTTCAACATCTCCCAGGACACTAAAACATCTTATGGACACTGCAAGGATGTTTGCACATGGCAAAAATGGCTCAATATGTTCAAGACATACTCAAAATTTTGCATGGTAACTTGCCTTATTAAATGAATGGAAAAAAAACTGAACTGGGGCTGGAAGTTTAAGTAGTCCTGTTTGTTTCAGAGTCTATGAGATGTTTTTAGCCTTAGTGTCCTGTAGATTTTGAAGAAACAGTCTTGTTGGGGATTATCTGTGCTTGGTTTTGTGAGTAGTGTCACTCCCTTGCAATTGGAGAGAATATTACTCTTATAAACTTAGCTTATTCCCTTTTTGCTCCTAAAGACCATATCAACACTCTGGAAAAAGAAAAGCAGTAGTAAAATTGTTCGTGTCTGAGTGAACCCAGTATTTCCCTCTCTGTCTGTTTTCCCAACCCATTACTAAAGGTTTCTGGAATTCTGCCAGTGGGAAGTTAGGATGCAGTCATGTAACGCATGGACAGCCAAATTTCAGTGTCAAAAACGTTCCAGTATCAAAAAGATTTACTTTGCAAGAGCTCTGCACAAACACACTGACAGGCAGACAATCTTCAGAGGTGTCATTGTCTGAACTGGCACAAGAGGCAAGGCAAGGAGGAAAAGGAGGAACTCACTGGTCACATGAGCAACTGGAACAGCCAAAGCACTGAGCTATCAGGGGAGTCAACAAAAACTGAACTTGAAAATGTGGGCTTCAATGCACTAATCACAATCATAATTTCATCTGAAAATAAGCCCGTTTTTTCTGTTTTTTCAACAGATTTCACTGAAAATTGGTCAGGAGGAGCCCTCCTGGCAGAAATTACAGACACAAGTTCTTGAAAATTTTTTGAGCAAAATCAACAACAGAAACAGGCAGGAACTTGGTCAGAACTCAATAGTCCTGTAAAGATTCCATGTGGAACTGAAAAATTGTGTAAATGCTTTTCTTTAGATTCCATGAAAACCAGTCAAAGTACAGAGATTTGGGGCAGCACTGATGTGAGATCCTTAACATGCAATAAAGCACATTAAGTGTGCTTGGATTTCCCATCAGGTGAGACTTTTGTCAGAATTCTTCACAGAATACATTTTTCCACTCCAGAAGGAACTGGTGCAAGTCTCTGAAGAATTCTGATCTCTTTGAAATAGAAAACTGTTATCTCAGCAAGTCTGCACTGTGCCATAGACCTTGTACTCAGATTGTGCTGACATGCTTTAGTAGTGCTGTTTTAAACAGCCCAAAGCTATTTACCTGAGCTATTCCTATAGTTTATTAGAAAATCATACAGATTCTCACAAGAAATTTTAATTTCCTTTTAGACAAGAGTGAACTAAAGAAGTATTTGGCCAAACCTACCTTCTCTAAAAGAGCTCCTGGTGAGGGGAAGCATTCTATGACTGCAATGACATGCAACACTCTCAGAAGAGCAAGCAGCCAAGTTGACATCTCCCATGAAATCTCTCATAATGACATATCTCCTCTGCAAAATATTTCAACTGCCAGTTGACTAATATGAGAGACAGGGAGAGGACACTTTTATCCTTAGAAAATGGTGCCATCCTTCCATAAGCAGAACCACTCAGACAAAAATCCATTTCCTTAGCAGAGAATATTTTTAATCCTCTTAAAAACTACTTTCTGAACCCCTTAATTCTTCACTTACTTGATGGCTCTCAAATGAAATGTGCTGAGAAAAAGACTGCTGAGGGAGTGACAGAATTTAAATCAGCAGCAGCATAAAGAACAAAGACACTGCAATGTAAGTGACCAAAGCCCCAGAGGTCCAGAAACATGATTTTTTAACCTTTAGGGGCTGGCTTAAGTTTGCATCTGGAAGGAGTGCACTTCAAGCCTGCCAAAGGAGACTTAGCAGCCCATTCCCAATTTAATTGGATAATGAATTGAGATCCAAATCTTCTGATAATGCAGAAAGAAAAAAAGTAACTCCTCATCCTCTGTTATGTACAGATCAATCCTGCTAAGAGAAGAGGAATTTTTTAACTGAGGGCACAAATGGAAGCATTTACGTAAACAAGAATTAAGCGGCAAGATCCTGCTTCTGCTAGGTCACTGAACATGTCCATCTCTCCTGATGGATAACTTTGTATTAGTGAAGGAGGCAGGAGGCCATCAGCAAAGTTGACTGACTCTTCTTTATATAGCAAAGCTTTATTTTTGTTAAATTACTATGTGACAGCTACAGAGTTCTGTACACTTCATTTAATGCATGGCTTTGTGAACCTCATGCGTTCTGACATTTCTAGGACAGGCTGAGCCATCAATACCTCTTGTGCCTCTGGCCAAAAAGTCTAAGAGAAAGCCTGATGTCATTATGGTCAGAAACCATCTTTTCTTTTTTGCTCTGTCTGAAAAAGGTTTTTGAAGGAGTATCAGCAACCTTATAATGGGCATTGTGACCGAGAGAGGGAGGAAGTGGAAAAATTAATTTAAAACATCATCTGTTTTAGCTGAAGTATGGAAATACTGCCACTGGCTATTATCCTGAAAGGCCGTGTCTAAAGGGGATAGGCTTCAAGCTTTGTACACAGCCTTAGGATTAGACCAGGAGTGTTTGGTGATCTGTTGCCAATGCCACAGTCTTTCCAATTAAATGTTAGGTTTAGGCAGAGCTGAGATATTTCTGTCTTTGCTTCAGGCAGATGTAGATAATCTGATTAATGGGGATTAATTCCATCTTGCTCTAGCTATACAGAAATGAGGCATCCCTTTCAAGGCTTTCTCTGCCTTTCTCTGCAGAGACTTCAGACATCTCAGGGCCTGTTCTGTAGGGACTAGCTAACTCTCCCTTCTGGGTGGTTTAGGTTGGGCTAGCTAGATCCCAGCCTTTTTCCTCCCATTGTTTCATCTGGCCCAACAAGATAACAAAGCTATGCATCTCAAATCTTCTCTAGGCTCTGAGACTGACACAGAATCCATTTGCTGTATGCTAGTACCACCCAACACCCTCTAAAATTTGAAACATAAGCAGTAACAAGGAAGACAGATGGATGGTAATAACCAGATGGATAATAATCAGGGTAGATTTACATGAATAATGAGAATAATTTGCTTGTTTTTATGGACAAAATTGGGTGACAGAAGTGAGGAAAAAAATGGCAATTCGTTTGCGGGCCTCCAGAGGCTGTGTAGCAGGTCTTATGTCAACTTTATATGATGGATGCCTTAAGGCATTTTACCAGTAATATTGTACATCTATGGTGTCTGAGGTTATGACTCATCTAAATTAGTATCTGATGAAGCACAAATTGGTGCAAAACATAGAATAAAAATCACCAATATAATTGGGCAGCTGAGTGCTGTAACTAAATATTGTGATTTGTTTTTTGTCATAGGATCCAGTAATACATCATTAAAAGCATCTTAAAACATCCTGCATTACCTGCTTAAGGAGGGAAGTAAATATGAAGATAAAATCAAAGCCAGAGCATGTATTCAGACAGAATGTGCATAAAAGGGCAAATTTCAACTATCATTCATTAATACTACAGAAGATGCAGCAATTTTGAATCAAAGGTAAAGAAAATAAATATAAATTGTCAGGACAACTCTTGGATACAGAGTGCAAATTCAGTCAAAATGTTCCAGGGCCACATATGCGAACATTAGGGAGAAGACATGATGAAGGGGATAAACAGACACACAGTGTCAACTGGGCATTGCAGTGTGTTGGTGCCATGCCAAACATCAGCACCAAGACAAGCAAAAGTGTTTCAGTGATTGTCTGACATATTTATATTGTCAATGAGCTGCAGCCTGACAAGGAAGAACAAAGGGTAAAACTCCCTGAGCAGACCCATGAGAAGTGAGCAGCAATGACAGCTAACATCTGCTGGAACTGAAGTGTTGCTGGTTCAGCCAACAGGATCCCTTGTTTAGAGATGGCTTGCAATTCAGAAAAGGTCAAAATTTGCAAGAAGGCAAAAAATTTAATGAAACACATGTTTTACAAAGATCACCTCATTTCTCTTGGTCACCCTTGTGGCCAGCAGAATTTTTTCAGGTAAAATAATTTGTTTTTAAATTCTAATTTGTGAGACTTTTTGAAGTTAGATCCCTTAAAAATAAAACGGTTGGTTTTAGGAAGGGAAAATGATTAAGATTCAAAGCCAGTCTAATAAACAGTTCTAGATTTTACTGCCTTGGTAGCCTGGACCCACAGAACACTTTGTTACTCCTTACATAATTAGCTATCAAAGATGTTTATCAGTTCTATTTTGTTTCCAAAAATATCTAATAAATGTGAAGAAATTTTTATCAGTGTGGTTGAGGTTCACAAAATACAAACCAAGGAAGAGGATCTGATATGGAAAATAAAAGATTTAGTCAGATGGAAATCTGGGAGCAGCAAATATGCCCCATGAAGAAAAATGAAGCCACCATGTAGAAAAAGGATAACGTAGGACATCATCACTCTAAGGAGACCCGTTTGCAGACAGTAACCACTGATTGACAAGAAACTGAGAGTTGACTTGCTTGGTAAGAGGAATATTTATCTGCACGTTTGTGTCTGTGCATGCATATACATTTTTACTGATCATATTGATAGATAGGGAAGGGTAAGTGCAAAGACTACTTGAAATGGATGTACTGTGTTAATCTCACCCCTCCAATAGTGCTGTTCTGTCCAGATTAGGCTGCATCACAGAATGTAATGGTGCCATTGCATATATCCATAAAATCCCAAATGAATGTGCAGTGTTCATATCTGCTGGGCTGCTAAATGTACTTTGGGCTCTAGAGGAAACCAGTTATGCTTCAGTTCAATGAGTCTACCAGACCATTTTCAAAAGGAGGTAAAACTGGGAAGTCTAACTGTGCAGAAGAATTCACATGTTCTGTGTGGGAAGCAGCTGCAAATCCCTGAAGCTGAATGACCTTGTGCTCTCTTTTAATATGTTGTGTGATCTTCAAACCCAGCCCATTTTAACAAGCATTCTTTCAAGAGTTCTTTTGACCAAAAAAGAACACTCAGTTAACTTAAGCACACCCACTTCTCTATTGTGCAAATGAGAAAATCTTACACGAGAAGATTTCCCAATAATTATCTACCCACAGTTTTAACCTACAACTTCTCCTTTAATGGAAACCCATGGGCAAGCACAGCAACAATCTTTCAAGCCATGCAAGTCCATCTTACTTTAGCTGGGGTACCACTTTGCCCACATAATTTCAGTGTTACTTGTTTTCTCACACTCTGCATCAGGCTAAGCATGGCCATAAGGCTGAGGTGCAAACCCTGGGGTTTCCACATGGCAGTACTGTGTGTTTTAGCAGACTCCTGCCGCTACAAAAAGTCTGTAGAGAGTACTGTATAAAATGGAGAAGCAGCTGGCAAGAGGCTGATGCCTGGGACTGGTCATTGGTCCTGTAGAAGAATGGGTTTCATGGGAAAGCTGTATGAAATGCTGGCCATGAATATTCTGCACTATCATTTGGAATGGCAATTAAATGGGAATGTTATCACAAACTGTCACCATTTATTAATGGTTTGTGTACAACTGTGAGCACAGGTAAATCTATCAAGATACAAGGTCTATTATGAGACTAAGACAGGTAATGCAGGGGAGGACATATGCCAAAGAATGATATGCAAGTACCCAAAGGAGATGCACAGCCATATCACAGACAGCTAGAGATTGCCCAGCTCTGGAGGGCTTAGGGCATAGATTTGTTGTATGCAGGCAATGCACCTGCAGAGCTGCCCAACAGCTGAAGCTGTTCACATGTCTTTCTTTCTCCCTTCTGGTGCCTTATCAGATGATGCCCAAACAGAGGAGAGAGCACAGGAAGGCTTTTACCAGCCTTTCACAGTGCACTGCTGAGGCCATGCTAAGACAGCAGAGGTATCTGTCATCCGCTCTACAGCTTCAGAGAACTGACAATTAGTGCTACTTCTTGATGGAGAGAACTGTGTAAACCTATGAAAAAAGTATTACAAGTCCTGCACTGATGAGAAGGTATCATTGAAGCACAGCTCCTCTTCTAATGCACTAGCATTGAACCTTTGAAAAACAACTAAAACAACTTAATAAATTACTAGGCAAAGAAATTCCAGTGGCTCTTCTGAACTTTATTTCTCCTGTTTCTAAGTGTCACTTGGTGGCCTGCTCTGTTCTGCAGTTCATGACTAAAATAGAAAGGCTGCAAAGCTACAGGGAAGATACTGATGGACAGTTCTGCAAATTGTTCCAGCTGAACCATAAAACTGTCAAACAAATGATACATGTTAGTTGTGATGGCCCTGTGCCTCCCAGAAATAAAGTGAATCCTTAATGGAAGACTTTAGTAAGGAATTAAACATTAATTAGGGCTTATACGAGATAGACATAAAAGGAATTAGAGACAAACCACAGGTTTGCTGCAGCAATGTAGAATGAAAGAGTATTTATTTTTGAACTTTGGTTGACTGGTTATAAATCATAAATCTGAGAAGGCAGATGAAAGTATCTTTATTCCTTCTTTTGAAAGTGATAATGGCGCAATGCCTTTAGTTTTTTTACTTGTTTCAAAAGCACAGTGCTATGAGAGTACTTATGTTCTCAGTTATTGACATGGGCCATAACTAGAAAAGCTTCTAATGGGTTGACTCACAAGCTCATGTGATAGCCACAGGAAGTCTAACACAGAAATTATGGCTATACTTGGTGTCAAAGCAGCAAATAGCTTTGTAAAGGAGATATATTTTTAACTGAGTATATCTGGGTTGACTTGTTTAGACAAAAGCGCCAATGTAAGCTTTCCAGAATACTCACAGAGTTGCCATTCTGATTTTTCTAGAGGACTCCTTGATTTGTTATTATTTTTGCCTCTGCCTCTCCACAGCCCACACAAAACATCAGTTACAATTCATGTCCTGTGGAACAAACAAGTGAGGATGTGTACATCCTGTGCCTTTCCATTTTGGGGCGGACTTCCAAATGTGTATTTATTAATTGTTGACTGGCATCTAACCTGAACCTAAAGTTCTATCCATGAGTCATCCTTTGTACTAGCACAATCAGCATCACAGATTTCTAAAACTTGCTTTCAGACTGAATACAGAGGATTTTAATTCTAACAACAAAAAAAAAGTCTCTTGGATCCTGTTTACACAGGATTTATGGCAAATGATAAGTTAACTGATCAATTAAAAATCAGATATATAAATAATAAATATTCCCATCTGGATCAGATACAAAACAAAAGCTGGCATGCATAGCTTGTAGCATTTGGGAGTACCTAGAAACTAACAATAGATGCCCAACTACCACTGGCTCATCACAACCTCCTCTTGTTTAGTACCATGAAGTGTAATTCACTGGTGAGAAAGGTTAATGTTCTTTGCATGGAAGCACACAGCAGTACTGCTGCCGACCCACAGAATTTGAAAGTGTCCCTTCTGGTCTTCAGATATTCCCTGTCATGCAGAAGAAAGGTACTGGCAGAGGATAAAATAGATCCACCACCCCTTCTCATCCAGACCCAGTGCACATAAGATATCAGAGAGTTGCAGACAGTGTGATCTTCTCCTACAACTATACCTTAGATCTTTGAGAAACCATGGTGGTCAGGAGAGGTGCCTGAGGACTGGAAGACAGAAAATATCACACCAGTCTTCAAAAAGAGAAAGAAGAAGGACCTAGGGAACTACTTGCCAGGCAGCCTTACCTCAGACTCTGGAAAGGTGATGGAGCACCTCATTTCAAAATGAGGCCATCTCTATCCACGTGGATGACAAGAAAGCGCTCAGGAATAGTCAGTCTGGATTCACTAAAAGGAAATCATGCTTGACCAACCTGACTGCCTTCTGGAATGAAACAAAGATCTGGATGACAGAAGAGCAGTTAATGTGGTCTACCCTTACTTCTCTTCAAATGAGCTTGGCAGAGCAAGCTGTGGAAATCAACTCCCATGCTCTGTCCCCCCTGCATACTGATGCCAGTTCTAGAAGCAAAGACAGTACCAAAGACTGTTGGGGTTTGAGGGATAAATCTGATTTTCCCTCCACACTCAGCCTCCTCTCCTCAAAGCAAGAGGTTGGAACATGCTCTGGCCACAGGTAGATATATGCAAATACTCATTCCACCAAGGGACCTAAAGGAGTTGTAAGAGAAATGGCTATGTGGGGTGCCACACAAATACATGGTAATTTTTAGCCTGAGGAGCTGATGCAGCCAAAGAGGGAACTGAGGAGAAAAGAGTTTGTCAGAAGGATGCAAGGCAGTGTATCATCCTCAGCTAACCAACATACTGCTGCCTCTCTTTTACCTGACTCCAGCCTTAACAGATGTGACAGCCATTAACATCAGCGCCATGCCCTCTGGCAGCTCTACAATACTCTTCCTACATTCTAAAATCAATTTTGCTACAGGCAAAAGGGAATACAGATTATATGTGAATATAATGTGAATATAATACATGTGTATATAATTATATATATTATATATAAATTCTGAGCTCAGAATTTATTGTTAGTCTAATTAGGATATCTATATTCTAACTAAAATACAGGAGCTAACTTTGGCTCAGTAAAATCAACACTCTGAAAATAAGAGTGAGACTGATACATATTAAATTCCTACTATCTATACCTTTCCTCTGCCCTTAAGTTTAGACCACCATTGTCCTTCTGAGCCCTAAGGTTCTGGGATTACACAAGCTCTCCTCAAGAGGGAAGTGGGTATCACACTGAGCCCTTGGTATGCCAATTTCTTCATCAAATGTAGGCTCTTGGTCGTTGTACTGTGGTTGCCTGAGCCCCATTTGGGGCTATTCTGGATGTCCTGTTAATAAAATCTGTTTTGCTTTAGGTGTTTTTCATCTGAACTCTGACACTCGGCCATAGTGTTCCTCTTTGCTCAGGGAGAGTGAAGCAAATCCAGAATTTTACAAACGGCAGTAAAATCTTTCAGATTTATTTCCCCCCCAAGTTAAGATGGAATACATACTAGCCTTCAGCCCAACACTCCAGTCCTCCTGAAGTGTAAGAACTAGTACTTAACTCAGTATAGGAAGAACATTGCATCTTTACAGGTGTCTTTTCTACCAATGAGAACTAAATTTTGTTATTGTTGGCAACACAACCTCCCCCTTTCAGCCCAGGAGCCCCATTTCAGAGGGGTTTCAATCCCTAGCTAAGTTACCTTGCACAAGTGCTAATCTCAGCACTGCCTACATCTGATCACAGACCTTTGATCTAGACTCTGGTTCATAAACTAACTTCCCCATTTGGCCCCAGAGCTGTCCTGTCACAATATTTGCCTGGTCCAAATTAATGACCCACACTCGGGGCTGACCACATTTGTCACTCAGCACCTGCCTTGCCCCTCAGTTCAGAAGCAGTGGATGGGGCTGATCATGAGGATGCCAGTTTTTTCAGGGATAAGCTGGCCCTTACTGAGGCCTGTCACTTTTTACCCTGGATGCTATTCACTGAGATAAGCTGAAAAAATCTAGGAAACAGCCACACAGCTATCAAACAGCCCTTACCACAGCTAAAATAATCTCAGGCAAGCCCTGAGACAACATAAACTGTCAGGCTGATGTGGAGTCCTCAGCCTAACAGTCATAATGACAGATTTAGAAGTACCGGGTTACATCTGATGACAAAAATAGTTGTACAGTGCTGAACTGCAGCAAAACAATCCCCTTGAGTCATGTTCAATCATGGTGGAATGGAAGGTGACATCTGGGAGATAGGTCCGTGTCCCAGGAAAAGAAGTTAGAGAGCATTTAACAAATAATCCTAGGCTCCATGCACTGGATGAAATATATGGAGGTATCACAAATGCAGGGAGATGTCAAATTGTGGCCTTGAATGTAGCCAGCTTTGGGATATTAGAGATATGAACATGGATGGTGTATGGAATTTCAAGCATTCACATAATACTGGTTAAATTTGTTGTATTCAGCAGAGATGATAGCAAGACTTCATAATCACCTCTTAGGTAAATTAAGTAATGATGAGGAAAGCACTTGTAAAGGGCTGCAAAGTATTTTCATCACTCTGATTTTGTTTGCATCTGTCCAGACTATGTTGTATACAATCAGTTGGTCTCCTCAGGGCACAAAACACCACCACCTTAGCTATGAAGTCCAGAAGGTCCACTGGAAAAGCCATGAAACACTTCTGAACATGTCAGAATTTTATCTAGACCAAAAATGGGAGATGGAAAAATAATTATAGCATCACACCAGGAAAGAAGAAGAAACTAAAAAATATGAAGCCCTTGGGAGAGAACAGCACATCCCACCCTACAGAAGAGTAATGCACTCTGTTCTCTCCTAGACAACTGATCAACCTTCAATAATGCCATGCAACTCTAGCGTGCTATGTCCCAGGCACCTTCAAGCTCTCAAGCTCCCTCAGGAGTGTACCCATGTCCCTTCATCATGTGCCACTTCTGTCTGGGCTGATCACTGCAAGAAAAGCAAGTCCAGCACAGGTAATAACCACCAGGGAGCACATATTATGTCTGTCTGCAGCCTGCCCAGCCTGTGGCAGAAACTTCATGCTAGGGGTACTGCATGTCTTGAGGTAGCATAGCACTGTCCCACTGAGCGGAAAGGCAACAGATAGCTGCAGGTCACATCCAGTTCAGCTACTCATCACAAAGGCTGAAAAGAAATTGAGGAAGAGGAAATCTTGGGGCTCACAAAGCCCACCAGATCATGGGTAAAAGCTGCAATGCTGTCATAAACTGAGCTTTGAAAACCATTCATAAGAGAAGTTAGAACTAAGATTCATGCTGTGTTATTAGACTCCTGGTGTGAGATATGTGTGTCTGATACCTTTAGTAGGTTGCAGAGATATTATGATCTCAGTGGCAATTTGGTCATTGAGAAGGGTGTATGGAATTGCTAAACTCCTGAAAGAAACAGGATAACTTCAGAGTTAGATTTTACAAGGTTGACCATGCTAGGGAAGCCAGAAAGATGCATGAATTGAAGCATAATTTCATAGTATGCCTTCTCCAGCCTACTAGCAGTCAGGACAAGTCTCATTCTCTCCCACCTCTCCCCCCTGCTTCTTCTGTTGTGTACTACCAGGTTACAGAGTGTTATGTCTCTGCAGCTTACCTGTGCACAAGAAAACAAGCTGAATCAAAAAAGTTGATGCTTCCCAGCTGGATGAATTATCCTCCTTTCAGGTTCCTTAGTGTTAGACCTGACACACTGTTCGGGGTTGGTTCTTTCCCTTTTCCCTCTGTGGAATTTTCCCCATTGTCATGCTAAGATACCTGTTGACTGGGCCCTGGTGGCAGGGGGAAGGGGGGAGGGGAAGGAAGAGGGAAACCCCTCGATATCCAAACATCCAGAAGAGCAGATGGAAGGCTCTGGCTCGGCCCATTTCCCCCGCGGAGGTCGGAGGAGAAGGACGATCACCGCCTCTGGCTCCATCCCTGCCATCCCAGCGCCAGGACCCATCCTCACTGCTGTCGGACCCTGCCCTGCTGCCTTCTCGCTGTAACCTGCCACCATCCAGCACTCTGCTGAGCACCAGGACCCACACCGTGAGCGGAGGGCTCTCTCTCCATCTCTCTCTCTCCCCCTGGGACAGCTCTGCCATCACCCCCAGCCCTCCTGCAGCTCTGCGGGACCTGCCCGCCCCCAGCACCGGGAACTGCAGCTCAGGGAAAAGGTGCCTGCAGCCAGAAAGGGACTGGGACTGAGTTACTGTTCTGTTTGTGGGTAATTTCATAGCTGTTGCTGTTCTAGTTTGTCTTGTTAGTTACACTAGTAAAGAACTGTTATTCCTATTCCCATATCTTTGCCTAAGAGCTCCCTTAATTCCAAAATCATAATAATTTGTAGGAAAGAAGGATCACATTTTTCAGTTCAAAAAAAGGCTTCTGCTTTTCTTAGCAAACACCTGTCTTTCAAACTAAGACACACATGGGAAACAGTAGCAACAGGCAAGCAGTGGCAGGGAAGGAGAGCAGGACAGAAGTCTTGGTTGGACTGGATTAGATATGATGTGAAATTTGAGACTATTCAACCAAATCTATCTGCCCAAAGACCAGGTGCTGCCATGTGGGAATGTGAAGTCACCCAAGAAGCAAAGGCTGTCATAAACCTTAGAAGGCCTCACCAGTAGTTAGTTATTTACAACAGTAGTTAGTTATTACAAAAATATCGAGATAACTACAGATTATTTTCTAGGCTTCAAGTTCCATATGCTACAGCAAAAGTCTTGTTCCTGCCATGTGGCATGAGATGGCTGTGTGACAAAGCCATCTTGGCATTTCCAGGGATGCTCTTTGAATCCATGTTTATAATTCAATTAAGTACTAAATTAGCTGGAGGCGTCTGAACAGAAATGCACACACACGCATTCCAGCTCCCTGACATGTCTGAAGGAGCCTGGAATGCCTACGTTCTCAGAACATCTACAGGGATGCTGCAGGGAGAGCTGCTGGGACTAAATGCCTTAAGCACTCTTTCTCAGAGGAATGACTCAGCTCAGGAGTAACAGGTTTTACATCTCTCATCTGCCCCCTTTGAGACACTGGAAGATTTTAAGTTGGCCAGACAGGTGGGAAAGGTCAGCCTCAATATACTGGAAAGGGCCAGTGAACAGCGCTGCTCGCCATTCCCCATGGTTGTGTGCCTCCTCAGGAATGCCTCAGTACAGGAAGAGCTCTCAGTCTTAGCAGGGAGATGGGATGAGGCTGTGGTAATCCTCAGGCTACTTTGGCTGGGAGTGTCAGCTGTGGGAAACCTTCCTGGTAAAATGCCACAAAAACTGCTGCCAGACGCTTCCCAGCCCTTGAAAGAACAGAAAGTCAAAGGAAAAAGGGGAACATCCCTTTGACCAAGGTTTTTATCATAGCTCTGCCTGATCATCTCTAGAACCATACTCATAGAAGCTTAAGCATATGGGTTTAGCTCTGAGTCAGATTTTTAAACCTGCATGTTGGAGGTAATCTGAGGTAATCTTGGCATATGTGCTGCCCCTGGGAGAAGAGGACTGGGAAGATTGCAGAGCAGACAACTGAGTTTCACCAGTGTAGCCTGGCAACTGACCTACAAATGCTGCCAGAACATGTTGATCCAGTCAACTACCTTGACTGGGAAAATGCAAGCCATATGCTCCCAGCTGATTTCCCTGCAGCAGCCCTCAGATGTTTTAGGAACAGAGGTGTATTGGGCTTCTTCACAGGGTGCAGATAACTCTGATGGATTTTCTTTCTCTGGCAGAAGGCACCAGAGCTGGTGTGGTAAGCAGAAAAGATTTCCTGCAGGCAATTTCAGTTCTTCAGAAGTACTTTTAAAAATCTTGTTGGCTGCTTTGTTAGACATGAAAGAGAAACTTGTAGGTGATGGAGTCTTTTGTGGAGTCTCTCCTCCAGCAGGGGTTTTGACTTCTCTTCTGTCTCCCAAGTTCAGGCCTGGTGTGCTGTGTGTAGCTCTCACTCATGCCTTAGGATAAGTTGTAGAAAACAACAGGGATGTTCTCTTTAGTGCCTACACCAATCTCCAAGAAGGTCCCTCCTGGAAATACTCTGGAGGTCATGTTCTTGTCAGACTCCCACGGAAGAGACTTTCCTGGAGCTCTGAGAGACTTCTCTAAAATGTTAACAGAGCACCATTTTATACCCATGGCTCTGTGGTATTTCAGGACTTTCTACAACATGCCTGAGGACAGCCAAAGTTGCGACTAAAAAGAGCATAGTAGTGGTTTGACACCTTGTCTTCCAGATTGGACTTTGAAATCAGCCAAGCTAAATATAACAGTTCTGTTTTAGCAATCTCTGAGGAAAAGTCAGCTTGGTCTCCAAGGCTCAAACCTTCCTGATGTCAATAGGAATGGTCTGTCATAGAACCTGTGGCGTTCAGGGGATTTCTCCCTTGAAAACAACTTTTTTTTTTTTTGCTGAAATTTGTGTCCAAGTCTTTGATTGGGGACTGAGATGTTGGTTCCTCTGCAAGGTAGTTTCCATGTCCATCACAGCTAGGTGCTGGAACCGCTGGCATCTCATGCTGGCCCTACAATGAACCTTCCCCACTTAAAGACAGAGAGATACAGGGTTGCTGTTAATAAGCAAAATAATTACAGTTTGGTGTTTGATTGTCAGGTGTTCCTCTCCTCCAATATATCCCTCTGAAGGGAAAGCTAACAATAGAGCCAGCTTATGTGGGTGCAAGGTCCCTCTCTCATGGACCACCCCTTCTAAATGGCAAAATACCATCAGCCCTCACTGAAGCCCAGGCAGCAGCATTCACCCAGAGGCAGCTGCTGTCCTAGCTCAGGGTGCAGCTATCAGCATAGAACTGGTTTCCCTGCCTGGAAGGCTCAACAAGATTCCTGAAGGCTCAACAGTAGGTAAAAGAGAATGATCCTGAAGACATGAGTCACACCCCATGGAAAACCAGCTCCTCAGCTATACAGGGTAACAAGCAAACATGTAGAGAATCAAGCTGCAGGTTGTGTGTGACAAAGCTCTTCACAGAATCTTAGAATCATACAATGTTAAGGGTTGGAACGGACCTTCAGGATCAACTAGTCCCAATATCCTCCAGCTATGGCCAGGGACACATCCAACTAGACCAGGCTGCTCCAGACCTTGTCCAGCCTGTCTTTGAACAGTGCCAGGGTTGGGGCTTCCACAATCTCCCTGGGCAACCTGTTCCAGCATCTCACTACCTCCACATTTATTCCCAATAACTAGGCTACACTTCACCTTCATTTTTTATGTTATTCTTTAGGACTGAAACAGCCCCAACTTTCTTAGCCTGTCTTTGTACAGGGAAGTTCTTCATTCCTATTATAAACTTCACGGCCCTTTTGTGGACTTGCTCCAACAAGTCCATGTTCTTCCTATGGTGGATCCCAGAGCCGGATGCACGGTTCCAGGTGGGAGCCCTCACCAGAGCAGAGCAGAGGGGCAGAATCCCCTCCCTCCCCTGCTGGCCACTCTGCTCTGGATGCAGCCCGGGATGCGGCTGGTTTTCTGGGGTGGGAGCGCACACTCCTCCTTGGCACGCTGAGACCCATAAACTAGTTTACACGTAGCCAGCGGACACAGCTCCCACCCTGCCCCTACGCTTTTCCGGGGCAGGAGGGCGGTTCCGCTCCCGTCACCGCGGCCTTCCCGGGCCTGGCCCGGGCAGCGCGGGCGTGGCGGTGCGCATCGCCCCCGTGTGGGGCGCGGGAGAGCCGCAGCCGCCCGCCCGCGGCACCGCCCGGGGGGGGGGAGTCCCAGGAACCGGCGGCGCCGGGACAGCGGCCACAGCGCTGCGAGCCGGCAGCAGCGCGGCGGGCAGGAGGCGCCCCGGCCGCGGGGCTCCGGGGGGCGGGGGCCTCTGGGCCCCTGGGCGTGCCCCGGCCCGTCGGCTGCGGGCGGCCGTGGGGCCCCGCTCCCCGGCCCCGCGGCCCTCGCGGCGCCATGGGGCCGCTGCTGTGGCTGCTGCTGGTGCCGCTGGGCGCGGGCTCCGCGGCGTACGAGGTGTACGTGGATGCCCGGCGAGCCGAGCGGCCCCTGCAGCACTTTTGGAGGAGCACTGGCTTCTGGTAAGCGCGCACCGCCCGGCTCCGGGCCCCGAGCCGCTGTGCAGAGCCTCTTCGGCCCTCGCCTCGGCTGCCTCCCGCCCTCTGGATCCTCCTGGGGCGTGCGGACGCTGCCTTCCAGGAGGAATCGAGGCTCCCCAGGGCTTGCTGCTGTGGGGTCAGAGGGCCCTTGCTGCTCCTTGCTGCTCAGCTCCACAGTGCAGGGTGGGACGTGGGATGCGGCCAGTTAATGTGAACTGGCCAAAAATTTGGCCTAGTCGACATTCTTCCATTCTCTGACTTGCTTCCTTGTCCCCTCGAACATGCAAAGTCTGTCATCTCCCCCAGCGCGGTACATATGCTGATACTCGGAATTCGTTTCCCTTTCCAGCGTTTCCATTGCCAAGGCCCCTAAAGGGCCCCAGGAAAAGCTTCTGCTAATTCAAGTACTACCAAACAAAAGACTGATAGTTCTAGGAGTTTGTTCTTCTTGACAGACGTTCTCCAGATGCACCGCCGGATACAGCCAGTGGGTCAAGGTGACCCAAGTTAAGGGGAAGGGGGGTGACTGTGCAGAAATCCCTGTATTCTGGTTGTGCTTTGCTTCTCAGAGAAAGCCTGCTCTTCCTCAGCTGACTGGGGTTGGAACAACCTTTAAGTTTTGGGAGACTGCTAAGAGCTTCTAGCAGACATGAAAGCGAGAGATAGTATATTCTGCTGCCATGCTTGTAATCTTACTCTAAAGTGATTATGATCTCCTTCATTTAGGCATACAGTGAGTTAAATAACATATGTAAAAGTGAGCATGTTCTTTGAAAAAGGGAGGGTCTTTATATGGGGGAGGGTCCAGAACAGGACCTAAAATACATTCTTATTAAGAGAAACGTTTGGGCTTTCAGGATTTTTTCTTTCATTGTTTTTGTTTGTTTTGTTCTAAATTTTTCTTGCAATATTAGGAAACATTAATGGAAATCTGCCTTAAAATAGAATGTTTAGCCTGTTTAAACTGCAGCCTATGAAACACTCATGGTTTTAGTTGTGTAAAAAACTTTGAAAAGCTGCAAACATGAAAGATATGTGAAGGAAGGACAGAGGAGCAGTAGCAAAGGCAGAGGCTATCCATGGGTCAGTAGTTACTCTTTTACACCTGGCCAACACTAGTATTTTTGAAAATCCCTTGAAAGCTCATGCAGTGGCACAACTGAGTTCCAGCTGCTAAAGCTTTTCTGGGCAAGTGCCTAGCTGTGGATCAGCAGCTGAGAAAACCTGGGAGCAAGACTTGAAGTTCTCTTGGGTGGGCACTATGCACTCGGAACAGGAAAGGACGGATACTGATAGCACCACTAACAAAACCCAGTGTTCTGTCAGCTTTCTTTTGTATCCCATCATGGTTTCTGCAAGATTTCTCTCTTAACAGGGTGTGAATTTTGGAGTTTATTTAGCATGGGCTAAGCAAAAATCTTTGCTTAAAGTCAGAAAAGTCTTTGCCACTGCTGAATGGATGCCAGTTTGCATTCCAGAGTGGTAGTAAAGCGCTCCATTGGAATCTGATAGTTAACATTGTCCTTATTTACTGGAACTATTAAAAATGGCTGATACATACGAGTGGAGCTGGTAATTTCTCAGTATCACTTGTGTGACTTGAAGCTATCATAAGGAGATGGTTTATAAGAGCCTTGTATGCTGACGAAACTGCAGAGAGAGGCTCACATATACTGGCTGATTTGTAATAAGCATTGTAAATGGATGTGGTTTGTATAAAGGTCTGAACTTTGAGGTAAGGATGCAGGAGTTGGGGTATATAGATAAGCAGTATCTCAGCCATGTCAAGTTCTAGTCCAGGTGGGGTCAGGCTTTTCTCCCTTTGTACACAGGTGATTATACGCTAACAGATTCATTCAGTAGGGCCTTTGGTGGCGGGATGACTATATGGATGGGTACAGTAGGCAAGGATGATATAAATGGCTCTTTCCAGCAGAATTACAGTCAGCGCAAGTCTGGTCAACATCATAGGAGACAGACTACAACAGGCAGGGTGTAGACTAGAGCAGTTTTTGACTTAGACAGTTTGTATGTAGTGTGTAGTTAGAGCACAATCATCTCTTGCTGCAGTGTGAAGATATATGGATGTATTTTATCAAGCCTGAGGGACAGTGTTTTATCCTTCTTGTCATACAAATGCTTTATTGTTCAGAATGTGCACAATATGAGGAGGCTTAATCAAAGTCCTTAAGGATGCCCAGACCCAGTGAACCATGCAGCATGTTAAGTTGCTGACTTATGAAGGGTGGGCTTGAGATCTCCATCTTGCAGTATTAATCTGTGGAGATAGGAACAGCAGAGGTTTGCCACAGTGTTAATTTCAGTGGAATAAATAGACATCAAAGTCAAATTGGTATGATTGTTGCTGTATAGCCATGAGACTGTTAAACTGCTTGCAGAATCAAACATTAGAAACCTCAAACTGCACACTCCTGTGCTTTCTAATGCTTAAGGGTTTGCTGAACAAGGCTGAAGAATGTGAAGGCTCTGAGCATTTTATTCTGCTTCTAGGAAGTGTAGTAGCATCCACAGCAGAGGAAGAATTGATGCCATTGCATGAACTTCAGCAGGAAGGTCAAGCCCATATTTTTCTTACTGCAGACATTCACAAGTCTGACTTCCACTGTGAAACCTAAAAGACAGTGAGCTCCTTTATGATTAGTTACTCAGAGACAAGGCAACTGTCACTGTGTGGTTTCCTCTGGTCACTATTGCCTGAGATTGCTGTCTGTGCAACAGTGACTCATGGCAAGGTTTTCCTTTGAGCATGGCACTGAGATGAACCCAGATCGTATCCTACTTTGCCAAACAACATATATAGCCAGTTGGCCCCAAATAACCTGCAACTCCATTTTGTTATGTCTCATTTTAGGCAGTGCTCTTCATGCCATGTAGGATCATGTAGGTGATGTAGGAATGTAATATGGGAATCTTTGCATGCCCAGTAGAGCTGTTATTTAATATTTCAATGAGTTTCTTTTCTGTCCATCTTTTCCTGAAGCCCTCCTTTACCTCACAGACGTGCTGACCTGTACGACCTGAGCAAAGACCAAGAGCTGAACCTTGCCTACATTTCTTCCGTTCCACATGGCGGCATTGAACAAGTTCGGATCCACTGGTTACTGGAATTAGTTGCTCTTAGGTAAGCAAACACCTCAAGTCAAAGTCTAGGAAAATGTGACACATTAAAGGGTCCAACAGGTGCTCACTTTGATGTTTATCTTTGCTTCTGTGGAAGTCAACTAAGTTCCACCAGGTGGGAATCATTCTGGAAGTCTAAGAGATGAAGGACACAGTTACTACTGAGAAGCTGAGGGACTAGAAAAATGGCTTACTTTTTAGTCCTTTAATGTAGGAGATGTGATACAGCGAAGAAGTCCAACAAAGGTTGATACAAGCCTGACTTACTGAGAAGTCCAAATGAAAGCTGCCACTAATCCTTCTGCCTATATTAAGAGTTACTTTTTACCTCCTAAAGCCACCTGTGCACTGCATTCATTGACAGGTAGTGAGAATTAAAACAGGTGGATTCAGGTAATACCAGTTAATACCCCATTCCAAAAGGTTTCATAGAGAAAATGGCATTTTTAGTTTTAGGGAAATGCATGTCGGACTTTAGGAGAACACTTGGAATTCATTGCCTTTCAAGTCCCTTTTAACTCGGTTTAAACACACTCATATCAAGATCCCAGTGGGAATAGCCAAATAACCAGATGCCTAGAGCAGAAGTAATTGGTCTATGAAGAAAGACAAACCATAAAAACCCCATGAAAAATTGTAATAGCTCTTTCAAGTTTTGCTTGGCTCAGACTTGCTGAGCAGAGCATATTTGCAATCCACATCATTGTTGCATTTGCTATCCCAGACATGGAAGAATGGGAATTTACCACTGTGGGGAAGCAACAGGGAAGGAGAGTTCAAACTCTGTAAATGGTGTGTGAGCAGGGGAGTAGGGAGTTTCAGAGTGTGAATTACGAACAGAATTTTTCTTCCTCGATATTAAGGTGAGCTTATGTATGCCAGTTTTTTAGGAAGGTAATTGGAAGTCCTTCACACAGGTAAGTATTGCATCACTACCCCAGGATGGCCTCTGTTAGTCCATCCTTGAGTGTAGCTGGTAACAGAGCTCTTTGCTTTCATCTTTCCCTGTGGAAGTTTCCACTAAACACTCTTTCCTATGTGTGTCTCCGTCTCTTACTTGAATGTGGAATATGCACTCTGACTTAACCAGTGTCAAAGACAACTGTCACTGCTTACCACTTCCACAGTTCCTCTGTTAGAGATTTCTCCTGTGAGATGGGTTCTGTCTTTCAGGTTTCTGTAGCCAATTGACTTAAGAAAAATCAGTGAGTACCTTTGGAAAGAAAGTAGCCACATCTACAGTTGTAGCCCAGAATCCCTTCTGTCAGCCTGCTGTAGCTGTGCCATTGTGTTGAATTGGTTTTTCCACATGACTGAGGGAGAGGAATGCATCTGTCATGGATTCTGATCAGCCTTTGTGGGGACTGAGTCTTTTGAAAATGTTGTATACAATCCTTGACAAAATCAAAATTCTAGGACTGTGGAAACATAGCAATCAATCAAGAAGTCCCCAAGAAAGATGTAGTGTCTCAAAGGTAGGATTCTAACCTACTAGCCTCAATCTTTAGCCCATGTCTTTGACATGAAGAAATTATAAACTGCTACTGTTTAGAACCAAGCTAAACCTTCTCATTTTGCAAAAAAATGTGCATTTGTCAAGGACAAGAAGACATTTGAGTTGTTGGAGGACAGTCAGTCAGTGTCAGCAGTTTTGGAAGGGGAAGGAGCATGGAGCCTGCAGACAAACATTGGTACTGAAAAAACTAACAAGAGCAGGAATACAAGTCTGAGCAGAGAAGTTTAGTACTGATGTTTAATTCTGTGCCTGTGTAAATCTCTTCCTGAACCAGAAGGATGTAAAAGAGGCTTTGAGTGCAACTATCTGAGTGCAGAACTGTATTATGCCATGGGGTTGATGAGTAGAGAACTCTCCTTGGAATGTGGAGATGGGTACTTGACTGAAGAAGAGCACTTAGAAAAAACGGACGCTGTGTGGAAGTCTAACAGACAGAAGCTTTGCTTTTCTTCACAGTTGCCGCCATGTGTAAAAAAAGGTGCCATAAATGTTTCTGCCAAGAAATAGATGTGCTCAAATAAAAGACTGCCACCTTCCTGTTCTCACTTCTGTAATGGTCTTTCTCATTACGTTTTATAATCCCCCAATACCAAGTGCATCCCTTTATTTTAGCTTTTTCTAGAAGAGCAAGCCCCTCTCTTCATCTTTGTCTTTTTTTGAAGTTAGCCCATTATTTTGCCACCTGTAAAAGGATACCACAAGGCAAACTGTTTTCAAAGAACTCCTAGTTTTATTTTCCAACCAGTAGCACACATTTGTCTCTTGGTCTTGGTCTTGTGACACAGGAATATTCAGGATTGTGGGGAAATCCAGAGCGTCTTTCATGGACTGGACAGTTCCCAGGTTGCTGGTTACCAGTGCCAGTAAAAAGAGCTATTTTGACACCTGGAACACACATTCTGGCCATGCTTCACTAGTCAACAAGACAGGACACTTTGAGCTGAAGACTCCAGCTCTTTGCCCACTTCCAAGGGACACACACAGTCCTTAATTTAAGAATCCTTTCCCGTTCTTATGTAGCAGTACTAAGATCTGTTGGATACATGATACATGGTAAATCACAAGGCATCACAGTAAACAAAAATATAGTTAACCTACATGAAGCATATAACATTTCTTAAAAGTCATATCATGTTTTTATTTCAATATTAGTATTAACCTAGAAGGAATTACAAGCCTATCCCCAGCTCTTCTCCAAGACATGATAGCTAATTTCTGGCAGTTTAGAAGAGAAGAGAATCAGCAGTTCTTGTTAATTTTCAATCTTCACATCTTTAATCTTAGTAAAACTCAGTATAGTAAATATAGATGTACCAGAGAAATGCTTTTTTAGTTACCTTTTACATACTCCTTTGAAATAATTCACAGTCTGCCAGCATCCCTACATCATAGCACTGAAGCTGTTTCCATGCTGTATTTGGCAATATCCGACACAGTTGATTGTGAGCCAGCTCTGCCAGTAGAACCAAAACTGTAAATTGTTCTTGCAGTTTCTTCTGACCAATTATTTCTTTCTTCATAGCATAAGTTCTAAAATTTACCTTCTCTCTTATTTGTAGTCAAGTTTATTTACTTAGGTGTCCTTTGGTACCACACTTAAAATAAATATGGTGAAAAAGAGACTTCCCATTCTTACTGTCTTATTCTCTTCATTATTCTCCAGAAACTCTTGCAAGGATACACCTTCCATTTGAATTTATATTCCCTTTTCTTTGTCTTTTAAAATGAGATTAATGTAAAGTTGAGGGTATCATTGCATTTTTTTTTCCTTTGTGTTCTATGTTGGTACCTGGATCCATCAAGCTAAAAAAAGCGTAGATTGGTAGGATGTTTAATTTGACTTCCAATGACAGCTTGCTTTAGCACAGTGGCCTAAAGAGTGTCTGTATTGGTACTAGTAGTAACTCTTATACACCCATTTGCCTTGTTAGGCCCAAACAGGACCTTAAAAGAGTTATTCCCTGATCAAAGAATGGTTACAAACAAAAGCAGGTGCTAAGTCGTTTTTATCCTTGGGCCCTGCTCACTTCCTTTTAGAACAGAAAGAAGCTAATCATACTAACTCAGCAATTTAAATAATAGTGTGGGTTGTTTTATGACAGGAAAATACTAGTAATGGTCAGTCCTTGAATCTCACATCAAATGTTTCGTCAGGTTTTGCTGCTTTAGCAGTACTAACAGTGTGCAGCTGATAGGCTTCTTTTGTAATGAGCGCATGGAAATGTCAACATTGAATAACCTAATACTGTGCTAGTTGTAGCCCCTGTGAAGGTATTTTTGCTCTTTCGGAAGTGTTCTGCTTTTCCTCTTAGAAAATACTTGTTTCTGAGAGCCAGATAGGCTCTGGGGCACCTGGAGAACCTCAGTTTGACTGTTCTTTCATTCAGTGACCTAAGAAGTTGAAATGGGCAAGTCATACACTGACTTTTTTTTTTTAAATGGGACAGCAAAGAAATGGCTTCGGCATATATGGAACCTGTTTCTAGAGTCTGTTAGTTGTGAGAGGCACAGCTATGATAGAATTTCCTTCCATGCTTGGTGATGTGTGAACCTGACATGAAAAAGGAGAGAGCAAGCACAGCTATTTTACCTTCTGTGCAGGTAATTGCAAACTTGAATATGAAACAGAATATTGTGCCCATGCCATGGGCCAGAACACTGAATACTGTGTTAAAATCAAAATCCAAATCTATTCTTATTTGTGAAGAGAGAACTTGCATATTCAACAATACAACTGATGGCATTAAGCATAATGAACAGCAGTTAATGCAAATTATTTCATAAAGTAACCAGCCCCAGAAAACGTGGTCTAGTATACCTCAAATCAAAGACTAATATGATAGGAAAAAAACACCAAATAAACAAAACCCCTACAACATCTGTAATGTGTACAAACAGTGGTGAAAATTTTTCAGCATCAAGGGATACACAAGTTACAAAGCATTGCTCTGTTTACTTGACCCATATATATTACTTGTAATACTTCATTAGCATTGCATCAGAGAAGACCAGCCAGGTAGTTCTGACTGATCCATCAATCCCCTTCAAGAAAACTCACAGACTGACCTTCCCACTCTGCCCTTATTTTCTCCCGTTTTTCTTTGAGCCCAGGCAGGTATTTGTAGGAAGATAGTGATGTGCTGCATCATAGCTCTGAGGTTTTATGTTTGATGGTCCTTACGTATCCCTGAATTAGAGTTGCATCTGCCCACCAGAGGCAGCTTATTTTGCAGGATGGTACAACTGGCTGGATAGCTGCCAGTTAAAGCCATTAATTTTTCTTAATCCTGTTTGTCCTTTTAATAGTTACAAAACTGTGCATCAGAGTAATATGTCTTCCAGCATGATTAGGGGCATCGCAGCCTTCAGTAACTAATTACAACAGATTTAATCCAATAGAAAGGATGACTCGTGTGACTCCGAAACTAGCAATTTTTGGTAATGGTAATTTTGAGAGGAACCTGTGATGGATCATAGTTTCTTCTCCTGTGGCAGGTTATGCTATTAACAAGGTTATTCTTGTGTGATCAAGATGGAGAAATATCCTACATTGCACAATATTGTATACATTTTATTTCTATGCAAACAGTAGAGAGTTGTTTAGTAGTACACCTAGATTGATTGGAAGGGGCAGGGTCTTGCAAGCCACAGTTTAAACCATGCTGTGTCGGGAATGCCATACTGATTGCGTTTTCATAGAAGTAGCTTAGCTTTCTTGACACAAACGAGCCATTAAATCGCTGGAAGGGCAACACTGGGCAGGCCTTCCACCATGACAGTCCCCTGACATCCATTTTGGGTCACAAATGATAATGGTATGATGGACAAGTCAATCACAAACTGCGTTTACCTTCATTTTAAAGTGAAGGTGGTAGTCTAACCATTCCATACTTGTCCTGGGCTACCTCCCCTGTGGCTGCTTTATGTGGCATATGACATAAAGTGGAACTCTTGGGGAGGAATGGCTTTACACAGCCAACAGTGTGTCTGATAATTGTTGCAAACTGCCCCTCTCCATCTGTCACTTTGTAGTGAATCATCAGGGAAGACACAGGGTTAAACTGAGCAATCTGCTGGAAGCTTTTGGTCTTTTGCAAACATCACAGCATTATGTATACTGTAAAATAGCATCTCCTGCATGCATGCAAAATCCTTTCCGAAGTAACCCCCTCTTTTCAGAGAGTCTATCACTGAGGGATTGCAGCAAGCCAGGAGAACAGAAATGTTTAAATTCTTGTAGTCTTTCAGGATTTCCTTTAAAGTATTAACTCCAGTGGTGTCCAAAAATGAGATGGAAGAGCAATCTACAACAAGGGCTTGGAAATCAATTTGCTTAGGAACTAGTTGCAAAGTGGTTTCTCCAATGCCCAGTCCATTAGCAGTTCTGTGATTTCCCTTTTTCAGATGCTGCTTTTCCTTCTTCTCGTATTTCTTCCTCCTAGCAGCTTCTAGGTTAGGATCTAAATTGGTCAATCTGTACAGAGACTTCAGGAAGTAGTTTCTATTTGCATAGTAAAGGGGGGCCTCAAACCGAAAAATTTTGACCTTTGGAACAGTAGAGAGATTTTCATATTCTGAATCATCCTCATAAAAGCTTGTGTCTTGGATCTGACCAAGCAGGGCTGTCCGTGGCCGCTGGGTCCGAACAATGATGCATAACATGGAGAAAACAATGCCAACCAATAGCCCTATTTCTGTGCTGACCAAGGCAGAGGCAGACATGGTAACTACCCAAACAAGTGTGTCCACCTTATTCACCTGGTACCGTGCTGGCACATCTCGGAACTTCCTCAGGGCTCCCCGAAGGCTGACAATAATAATACAAGCCAGGACACACTTCTGCAAGGAGTAGAAGAGGGGTGCCAAGAAGAGCAGCACCAGCAAAACCACCATCGCGCTAATTACTCCAGAGATTTGAGTCTGGCAGCCTGTAGATGTTTTGACAAGTGTTTTTGCCAGAGCTGCACTGGTTGCAAAAGAATGGAAGAAAGAAGGAATGATGTTGCAGAACCCCACAGCAAACATTTCCTGATTGGCTCGAATGGTGTAAGCATATTTCTTTGCAAACATTTCAGAGAGGGATACAGTGAAGACAAAACTGACTATGGCAAGAGGCAAAGCATCTAGAGCAACTCGGAGCATTAAGTTGAACTCTGGTACCTTTGGAGGGATAAATCCTGTTGGAATAGCTCCAGAAACACTGGATGCATACACTTCATTTAACTTACCATAGTGTGACACCAGTGTTGCCACAACAATAACTACCAGCTCTGTGGGAAGAGGAAATTTCAGTTTATTTTTGTACCGATCTCCAAGTTCCTTAGCAGTGACTAGCACCACGATACAAATGGCACTTGTGATGACATCGCAAAGGTTAGCCTGAGAAATGTTCCGGAAAATGTTAATCCAAGTAATAACAAGCATCCCATGCCCTTGGCTACGTGGAATTCTTATTCCAATGAGATACTTCACTTGAGCTGTTAAAATGGTTAAGGAAGCTCCAGTTGCAAAGCCATCTAGTACGGACTCAGATAGGTACATAGATACGAAACCCAGACGGAAGATCCCCATTAGAACCTGAGGAAACAGAGGAAGGAAAAAAAAAACAAACCATGAGCTGTAACCATTGCTGCAAATAATTAGGTACAGATGGGGAAGAACTAGCTGGAGGCCAATAGTGTTTGGCTATTTCAGTCTTGAAACAGGAATTGTCCTTTTTTTGTTTCCAGTTTGCTTTTGAAATGTGATTCCTTTTACTGTTATGGAATGCTACAAACCCAAGAGGTGAATGAGGAGTTTGAGACAGGGTGGTCTGTCAGATATTTGTCTGAAGTGACTCGACTGAAGTGGTTTGCCTGGTTTATATTCCCCATGCAAAAGAGAACAGGGGCTACAAAATATTTCCGTTATACCAAAGTTAATCTTCTTTTTCTGTCTTAAAGTGAATAAAGTTAAAATATATGACCTTTTCCTTGTAAACAGAACTTGAATGACAACAAATAAGATCCCTATTTTAGCTTTTGCATTAAACAGTTTTTAATTTTAGCCCTGTGGATAGAAGGGAAAATGGAGCGCAGATGGCCTTTGTGCTATGCCTATGATACAAGTGGCAGAACAGCTCACAATCTCCACAATTCTGTCCTTAAGTACAGAAGTACTTTTAAGTACCCCTTCCTTAGATGGCTTTGTAAGTACTTCACAAGGGCATTTTTTGTTCATATATGTGACCTGAAATGTCTTACAACAGGAAGATAGCTAGCTGTTTATGCATTCATATATGTATGTATGTGTGTGTATATATATATATATATATATATATATATACGCACATATACGTGTGTGCGTGTGTGTGTACACAGAGAGTTAATAGATAAGTATGCTCATGATGCTTCCTTCTGTGCTCTGTTGATATCCTTGTGATGGCAGCATATTGACAAGTGTCAAGTCCAGCACAGCCATTTCCTGAAACGTAGGTTAGTCAGTCTGTTTCTTCTCTGTCTTTTCTTTGTTCAAATTATCTTTTGGACAGCAGTTTGGTAGAATATAGCACCCCCTAGCAAAACACTGAGCCGCACTGTCTGAACCTGTAGAAGTAGTTGAGTAGGTGCACACCTCTATTAAAATATCTAGGGAAAGAGAGTTATTTCTTAGTTTTTAAGTACACTGCTACCTGGGAATTTTCTATATCTGTATTGGGCCTCATTGTCCCATGAAAGCAACAAAACCAAGAAGCAGAAGGGTGTCAAAACAATTAATTAGTGGTGTTATTAATTAATTAGTGTTAATTAGTGGTCTTTCAGAAGATTCTTGTTTTACCTGTGTTTGCTGTCAACTAAGAAAACTGCCTGCCTCATGCTGTCTCTGAGTTGCTTACAGTTAGGCTTCCTGGAGAAAACAGTCCAAGGTACATTAAAATGAACTGATGATATATCTCATTGAAAGACAGTCAAACCAAAGCTTAGGTCACGTAAAAAAGTATGACCTTGCCTCTGGATGTGAGCAACCACTTACCTGATAGACTCCAGCCATGAATGTCAAGGCTGTAGCAATGCCAATAGCGTAGCACTCTTTCCCACACTCGGCATTTATCCCCGCAATGGTAAGGTTGAAGGCAGTTGTGTTGGACAGATTGTCATTCTGCAGAGAGCCATCACCTGAGGCTTGTGGGGCATCATCATTCAAGTCAAACCCAGCCAAGAGAAGTTCTCGGTCCACAACTTGTCCCACCATTAAGCTTATCAAGCTGAAAATGCCAACTGAGACGTGACGGGATGTGCCCATTAAGAAATAGATTATGTTGGCAAAGAATGACGTGTAAAGGCTATAAATGGGCTTCAGACCTGCCAGCAGTGAGTATGCAATTGCTTGAGGCACCAAAATGATCCCAATCACTAACCCAGACATAACATCCCCCCAAATATACTCTTTGCAGCGGTACTTGGGAAGCCATTGTAAAACAGGAAAGAAGTCCATAAGAAATTTCTTCAGCTTCTGTGGTGTGCAGGAGCAGCTCTTTCTCAGCTTAGCTAGCATGACTTCTTTCCTGTTAATCTTGGCATGAGTCTTTCTTTCCATGAGAAGGCAGGATGAGGTGTTGTTTTCCATTCTGGTAGCCTCAAGTGGTCTTTCCATTTTCCCAGTGTTTACTTCATTTATGTGTTCCTGCAAAGTGAAGAAAACCTCTGTCAGGTTGCAATTCATGAAGGGTTTTTTTAACACAGTCGTTTAACACTGATTGTCACCAGGTTTTGCTTTTAAGAAAGCATCATCCCAACAAGAACACTCTCGTAGGGCTCCAGTGACGCATAAGGCTAAGAAGTAAATCTGCCTTTCTTGGACACACTAAGGAGTACTTTCAATTTAATCCAGTTTGTTCTAATAAAGAAAAATGGGGTTAAATTAGTATTATAGACCTTCTCTAGGCTCAGCCTCTCTCAGTGTCATTAACATCCAGGATCTCTGCATCAGAATTGTTTGGTGCCAGGAGTGACATTGCAATAGTGTCAAAGCTTGTCTTCACTTACAAGTAAAAGCTGTTTCTTTCCTACAGACTCTACCCATGAGTTTCATGAAACTTGAAGTAAACTTACTGGCACAGTATTCTGTTGGTAAAGTGTAATGGTTTTAACAGTTAATACACAGGTTAGATGCTACTGACAGAATTATCTGTAAATTTCATTGGGGTTTTTTTGTTATTAAGAAGAGCATGTTGTTTTGGTAATGTTTGGTAAGGCTTGTTAAGGTGTAGAATTCTGAATTTAGAAAAAGCGTTAATGAGGCCAACTGGAAACATAATTGTAAAGCAAAAGAACAGATTATCAATAGCCTGTAAGCTTTTGACCTGTAGCAGTCCAAAGAGAGTGGCTTATTAGAAAGTCTTTTGTCTATCCCACTTAGAAATAGTTTTCAAGATTTTAATAATTATGTTTTGCCATGAAATTGAAAATAGTAAGAACATATATATCTGTAACTAGTGCAGAAGTTTTAAACAAATTCCCAGGAATTATGGTATAGCATACAGATAAGTGACACAGCATGATTTCTAAGGCTATGCAAAGTTTAATCATAGTCAAAGTAGGATGTTCAGATGTTATAGGTAGTTTATAACTTGGTAAAAGGCAGAGTAGAGATTCTTGTTAGAAATGTGTGGACTGATTGTCCAAGTTGAAAAGGATCTGCATAGTAGTCTAGATATATTTAAAAAAACAGTTTTATCCATCCCAATTATATAAATGCATGTTTAGCTCCCATTGTATAACATTTCTTTGTGTTTGTGAGGTTTATTTCCATCATATGGGAACACTAATTACAATTTTATGTAATTATTTATAAGCATCCATGTCTGTTTTTTATCAATGCTCAGTTTACTTTAGACCTTAATGTACTGCATAGTTATGCTAACCAACGTCTGCTTGGACTGGAAAATAGGTTGGATCTGGATTCTTTGTTAGAATGCAAAGGCAACAGAAAAGATAAATGAAGTTGCAACACCAGGTGAAGTACTTAAGAGGATATGAATAAAGTTTACCAAATATGGAACGCTAGCAAGTGTAATACACTCATTTTTAAAATGCAAAATCCCAATACTTCCTGTCTTACCTAAATTAGTTTGGAGAATGAGAGACTTGTGCATGAGGGCAACAAGTCCTTATTCAAATTCCAGTCACTTCTTACAGCCAAATGAATTCAGCCAGCCAGGAAATAGGTATTGTGCCCTTGCTCTACATACTTAAAAGCTAGTGGGCCGTTCAGTATCCAATGAGTGCTTTTTACAGGCTACATCAAAAGATTGTATCACCTTCTGTACACTAGACTCATATATTTGATTGCATACTTGCTGTCTGCCTCTCTTTAATCTTGTACAATTTACCTGGAATTAATTTGGTATTTACAAAAAAAAACCCATTACAATTCAGATGTGTTTATTGTTTGTGCAGCTCCCTGAGGTATAATAGTGATTTTTAATACATAAGATGATTAGAACATAATTTCTTTGGAAATCTATTAAGAGATCTTGTGTTTGAATGATAATATAGTAATATACATATATACATACATACATACATACATACATATGTATATATATATATATATATATATAAGCTATACTGCCTTACTTGATAATCAGAATAATAGCTTTTTGTACAAAGCAAACAAACCTCCCCCTTCCCCCCAAAAAAACCCCAAAATTGGTATCACAGTAATGTATGTATCTTCTACATTCAAGCTGGCAGAAAGTAATTTCTTAAATTGAATTTCTTAATTTGTTAAATTCTTTTTTCCCCTGAAAATAAAGGTTTCCTTCCTGTAATTCTGCCGTATATGCTTTCAGATTCCATGTCATATGAACATGGTAGCTGTTAAGCAGTCAGCTCTTAACCTAGATTGGTATCCAGAAGCTGTTAATGTTTAAAGTTTCCTTGTTGCTTTTAGAATGCAGTAAAGCCACACCAAATAAGGGTAGTGACGTTGTTATCAGCAACCCAATTTTCAGCTGTGTAACACAATAATTGTCAGGCTGTGATGCCTGAAACTCATTGCTTCACCTGAAGGAAATGGGATTCCTCCACAGATGTGTGCTATCCCCTTTACACTTTTTGCAGCCTAGCAGAGCTTGGAGCTTCCAGTGTTCTTGCCATCTCCAAAGACAGAATGTAGGAGAGGAGATCTGCCTGCTCTGTTGTGCACATGAGCAGATTCCAGCCTTCTGATTTTGGCACTGAGATACAGCACCATCTTTCCAAAGTGGTAATACTTGAGCAGTGTGCAGGAGCACTGGGCGATCAGTAACAGGATTCCTTTACTGGTTCACCAAATGACCCATTTTCAGCTTAGGCCACACTAAAAAATGGAAACCTACTATTCCTCCCTTCCTTCCTCCAGAGCTCCACAGAATGTAATGTTTGCATTTTATTAATGTCATCATTTGTTGAAAGAGCTGTTCTTAACAGGCCTGCACAGATGAGGCAGCACACAGCATAAAGATGTTAGTTCATTGCATTTGACTTTGGTATTGGGACAACTGTTTTAAACAAGTGAAAGTTTACTTGTGTGCATATTCATGTATATGTGTAACATTAATATAATTACAACAGAAGGTAGTCTTGATTATTTTTAATTGTACTTTTATGTTTGGAATCTTCACAGTGAAGGTTTTTCAAGTATCCCTTGACCATATGGGCAAAAGCAGTTGAACAGAACCTTGTCAGAACCACTTGTTCTTTCAGGCCAAGTGCATTGACTCAGTTTATTTTGTGAAAAAGAGAAACAAGGGAAAGAACCATTCAAGCCAAACAAACTGCTAACTTTCCAGCTGGCCTTAGTCCCAACTTTCTTCCTGTGTTTTCATTGTGCCTGTGACCTGACAAAATCTCTCTGCAGGGGAAGAAACATTCATCACAGTAGGGTCATTTGAGATTTTTCTTCACAGATTCTTCAGCAGGGAGTTTCTGCTGCTGCATGTATAACCATTCTGAATGGATGAGTTATTCTTTGTGAAAGAGCACAACTCCCAAAAACTTTATCCTTTTGCATCCTTTTGCCTCCCCATCCTGATTGTCCATCAAAAAAATCTGAGGCTGTGTCTCTGTAAAGCCCAGGAGGGAGTAGTGAGGGTGAGCCTGTCTTTGTATGATGAGATATTTTAAATACTTTACTTAGAACAGAAGTCAGACGGTATCACAGCTGTATAGTATAATTGCTCACTTGCTGAAATAGTGATTTCAAGTGAAAGTTAGGATAAAGAGTTTGAGCCAAGTGATGTTTGCTGTTTTCTCCATGTTTGAGCTATGAAAAATCCGCTAAAAACTAATGTTTTTGGGGTGAGTTTTGTATTTATTTGTTGCATAACTCATTGAAAAGCATGAGAGACATCAGTCTAGTTAAACATTTGATTGGAAACACAGTTGTTGAGTTAAATGGTTCATGTTGCTCATTTTTAATACTAGAAATCTTTTCTGTCTCACAGAAACCTTTCTTGGCTCTAATGGCTATGATCATGTTACTGTTTTGGTTTTGAGCAATGACACAATTTTGAAAAAACTCCTTAGCCTCACAGTACATAGTTTCAATGTGTGTGTGTTATTCTTGCAAGGGATGTGTTATTCTTGCAAATGACTTTTTTTCAGAGGAAGGTACCTCCTAACTATGCCCCAGTGCACTTTGACCCTTTATGGTGGCATAAAAACCTAAGCCAACAATTGGTGATTTGGACATATTTGAACAGATGTGGGGAGTTCATTTAGTTTGTGAGAACTGACTAGTCTGAAATAATGTCCCCTGAGCTGCATATAATATGCCAGTACTGCTTTAGCACCTACTGTTTTGATTTATTAATCTGCTTTTGTTCTACAGGGTTGCTTAGATAGATCAACATAACTTAAAAGTGTTAGAAGTTATCAGGTGCTAAAAGAGTAAGTGAGATGAATGTTTATCTCTGTCTTGCACTACCTATTGTATTTTCATCTTTAGAACTAAGATGTACTTGGAAGCAGTCTTAAGCAAGGTGCCAGCAACCCAAACCATTCATTTATACACTGATCTAGCAAGCTATCAGACTACAGCACAGAATATGACAATGCCTTTTAGGAAAATTATGTGAAACTTGATAGGCTTGGTTAGTTTTTTCATTATATTGGGGTAAAATATTGTTGCTTCAAAGCATTTTTATGTTGAGTTTCAGTGTTACACTAATTCAAACATGAAAGAGGAGGTAGCATTTACTCTGCAAGTCAGGAAAGCCAGTTCACATCCTGTACAAATTCAACTGCTATACTAGGGAGAGATTTATTGTGAGAGTCATTCAGATTTATGTATTTCTAATGAAAATCTTCAATCCACAATTTTTATTTCCAACTGTAAATTGTTTGAGGACTTTCCAGGCAAGTTAGGCTCTTTGTTAAATGCCTGCATTCACCAGTGTTTGTGATTCAAGTCTGGTTTTCCCAAGGATTCTCACTTCCATATCCCTGTGAGTAAGGTGACAGCCACTGACAGGTAGCAATCTCAGATGATGAGCAGGCTACAGTGGAACTCATGCAGTCAGCCAGCACCTGTTGTTAAGGCCAGCCCATCAAGATCATCTTTAGGAATGATCATACATGCAAATATGTGATCAAGTAGTTTCACTCATTCTGCAAAGACAGGTTTCATTCAAGGATTCCAGAACATGCTGCTCTATAACCATTAAAATGCTCTTGATGGCAAAACAGCATTATTCTTCTGGAGAGTCCTAGGCTATGACCGCTAAAAAGGCATTTCCTGTGGATTCAGAAAACATTCCTAAAAATCAGATTTCTTCCTTTTGAGGAAGTTTCAAAGTGAAAGTCTTTTATTTCCAAAAAAAGGTCTTTCAAGATATCTTTTCAAGACCCTGGTCATCATTTACTAAGTTAAATACTAAGCTTCGTTTTCTACCCTGTGGTTTTGCTGGACATTGTTTAGCCATACTAAGCTGTCACAGAGAAAACCCAATTAATAGTCCATTCTCATGTTGTTTCCTGTTGCATCTTGTGTTTACTGCATGCTGTAAGGACAGTATTTTGGAAACACACATTTGTACTTGCTCTCAGTTTCAGTGTGGTACTTTGAGAAACAGATAAACCTAGTATATGCCATTTTCTTAAACAGAAATAAAGACTAACCAAATGGCTGAACAATTGGACAAGGGTTGCAGGAGAGATAATTGAGTACCATTTACAGCTGACTGTATTTTACAAACTTGCCCCGTGTCTACCTTATAAGCAATATTTATGAACAACAACGTAATGATAAACTAAAAAATGACAGCCTGAACAAAGTAAGTGAAAAGAGACAGCTTTGCACCTTTACAAACAAGCAAAGAAAAGTTAACCTGAATTAAGAGGCACAGAAAGGGAGACAAATCTCTTACCTGGATAGCTTTTTGACAGGAACGTGCCAGCTGTTTTTGCATGCTGGAGTGAATGGAAGTTTTCAACCAGACATTGCTCTATTTGCATAAAGGATAATTATTAGCTAAATATTCCTCAAGGTAAGAATGAGTAGTAATGGCATCTTCAGCTTGCTGTTTGGTAGCATCTTGTCACTTGTATCACTTTGCAAATGTAGATATATATGTAGCACTATCTGAGGATTTGAGTTTAAGTAATGCATAAGATTATTAATTAACTAGCACTGATCCAAAAATTGTGCTGAGTTCAGGCTAGCACATCTCTGACCTTTGAAGCTACTTCTCATCTGAAATCTGATCTGGTTTATGCATCCTCATGTCACATTAGCTTCTGATTTTGCATGTTCAAGGTGTATGAATAGAGCTTGGGTCTTGCTTGAGATTTGTGTCCTTTGTGGGCTGGAATAAGGCCTGTTCTGCTCAGAGAATAGGATGTGAGAGCTGGAGCTTAGAGTTCCATTTCTACATGTCAGCACATTCAGATCACAACAGTTTTTGCTTCTGTGTAAACCAAAAACTGTATAATGTAGGCAGATCAGCAGGACAAAGATATACTTCTGTTGAAAGTTTATTTCATTGTTGTGAAGAACTTGGTCATATAAGTGACCTTAAGGAACCTCTCAGTTACCTTAGATCTTTGTATAAGTGCAGACCTATCCAAGTGATAAAAAACATCCATCTCCTCCCCTTGACAAAGGTGATAGGTAATGTTTAATGGTTACTAAGCAGTGCAGATTAACAGGTTGGGCACAAGGTCATGACTCATAGGACCTATATTCAACTGGCCTACAAACTAAGGGATGAGATGTGTCTGTTTCTCAGCCAAGGAAGAACATGAGTTAGCATGCAGTAAAAATCTGAGATGGGAGTTGCAAAGCCACAAAAAGACTGTGTTGCTGGCACAAGCACAACTAGAGAGGGCCAGGTTCCAACATTGTCTTTTATCCCTGTGCAAAAAGTTGTTTGCTGCTCGTTAGAAGTAAGAAGGAAACATAAAAATTATGGGAACAAGCAACCAAAACTTAGGTGAGAGACAAATAGAAAGGGAAGCATGTCACATCTCACTTCTGTGATGTTAAACTGGTCATGGATTCTTTTTAAACTACTGGCTACCACCCGGAACTTAGACTTGGTTGCAGTAGTTGTGATATTCTAAACCCAACATCTTAAGAAGGTAATTTCATTCTTATTAAAATCCTTTTTCTAGCTTCTTTGTTTTGGAAGGCCTTGGCAACCACTCCTATCCCTTTCCCCTTTGCTCTTAGGAAAAAGGAGGCGCAGTAGTACGCATTATCTGCGTAATGAATTTTGCACACTGGCCACAAAGATAGTGCATTTCTTTGGTCTTGTGCTCTATGGAATAGAAGATTTCACTGCTTCTGTTAATTTAATTTTAACCTTATGGTATTTCTTCATTAAAAATAAAGGGACTTAAACTCAGGTCTCTCAAATCCATCATTTCATCCGTTTTACTATCTAATCCTTAGGAGGAAGCCATCTGCTTCAGTACCTAAGTAAACTTGCTCTCCTTTTCAATGTGTCCAGTATTTGGAAACTCTGTTACTGCTGGCATTTGCAGCCTTGAAATTTGCAGAATAATTGGGATTTTCCCAACTTAAATTTTTTTTTTTTTTTTACAGAGACCTCTCTGCATTTCTATCCAACAGCACTTTTCCTAGTATCAGGCTCCTAAGAGAAAGGAGAATGTTATTGTATCATTATCAATTGACCCCTTCCATATTAGGTTGGCTGTAACTTTGTTTTGCCTCAAGCTAGCCTAAAAATAACACTTCTTGAAATCTAAAAGAAAGAAACTTCAAATAATAGTTTTGAACACTTTTTCAGTACAGCACAGTACCAGTGAGGCTAAAGACCTCTCAACAGGTCAGTTTCACATGGGAAAAAAGTGACAAAATGAAGCAATCTCTCATTCTGTCTGGAAAAATTTGAAAATTACACAGTTTTGACAGATATGTGTTTTGTGATGAACAAGTTTTACTTGACATACAAAAATAACTGGCAGTAGAAGGTTTGTTAGTGCGTTATGGAGACGAATTAATGCTTCACATGAAGTCATTCATCAAGGCTTCAGTCCAGCAGTAATTCTGAATGGGCTAGTCCTGGCATCCAGCTGAATTCCACTGATAGTAACAAAAAGGACTCAGTTCTAAAAGTGCTATATTTCCATGTCAGCTGCTGAGTTGTGAAACAATGGTAACTGGCCAAAAATAACCAAAAGAGTACTACAATGAAGCACCTATCTCTAAGAATAGGAACTATGGTAGAAAATAATGATGATCATTGACCAGTAATTTTGAGTTTACAGATGATTTTCCTTTGTGTGACTTACTATTTATCTTTACGAACAGATGCACAGTTACAGTTGGTTTTAAAACTGTAAAAGGTTAAAAGCAGAATTGAACAGTAGCATTTATGAAATAAATGATGTAAAGACATAAAATATATTTGACTTTGGTGACACATTTACTTGAGGATTTTCAGATTATTTCAGAAAAATTCATGACATTGCTACGTACAATTCATATCTGGTAACCTAACTATTAAAAAAATCAATGCTAAATTAGTCACATATGAATGATTAATCTCAGAATCACAGAATCATAGTTAAAAGTGTTTGCTTACTGGGTCATAGTTAATAATATCAAATCTTCAAAAGTACATAGTCCAAATATAATAGTCATGTTCTTCCTTCTGTGTAGGTGTTTGTAGTTCAAAAATGCAGTGAATTAGAAAAAAAGCTCTTATGCCTAATGCCTGCATTATTTAAAATGCCCTCAAGCCTCAATTACTTTGTATTTACCTTTATATCATAGTGGCAAGGTGATGTGCCTAAAAAGTGCACATTTGGTTGCAATTTAGTAGGAGAGATGGCTGCACAGAAAGTAAGCATCCAGTCCCTTCCAATCCACTATGCACTGCATCCCACATTCCTTCTCTAGCTGTGACAAGTACCTGGTGCAGGTGAAAATTACGTATGTCGAGAGTCATGTTACTGATTTTTTTTAAATTAAAAAATCTGTAGTTCCTGTTGTAGAAGAAATATCTGCAAGATTCAATGCAGATTTATATATTCAAAAATGAGGAAGGCTGTCATTCAGCATGCAAGTCCCTTTCTATTTCCCACTACAAACACAGAACCAATGGATTAGCACTTACCAAAGGCACAAAGTAGCTGCAGTAGTTCCACAACAGTTTTTGTATCAGCACCCAGTAGTACAGTACCTCAGGATCACAGCTTTCTGTGAGAATAGATTAGAAATTGTATTATGATACAGTGTGGGCCTTTCCAATTGGGTATTGCTCTCTTAATGTTTACAATGAGATAACTACAAATAAACAGTAGCACTGGAAAAATCATTGTCCTGTAGAATGTAATCACAGGTAAAAGATAAACTTCAAATCATTGCGTTACAGAAGCTGGTAACCTCTGACTTCTTACTCATTTCTACTGTTCTGCTTTAATAGAACTGGATACACTATGTGGAGTTCAAATAAAATAGCAGTCCTGACATAGCTTTTTACAGTCTTTTTAACAGTTTCGTTTGTTATATAAAACAGGGGCTTTATATGCTTACCTCAATTAGATGAAAAAAACTTTTAATGTATTAAATGAGATTAGGGCAGGAAGTGTGTGGAACTGTCCTTACACTTTGTGCTTAGTTGTCAATAGTCACTAAGTGAGATTTGTCCTTTGAAAAAGGATTTTTATTAAAATAAATGAAGGGTGTCTAGCTGATAAATCTTATATATTAGAAGAATTTACATTCATCAGCTGACATTGAATGTAAAATGCCTAAACTTTCCTGCCTTTTGAAAAACCCTGCCTGTTGTTTCAGGCCCAGATAGCCAGAACTGTAGAACCAAACTCTGCTTATTGATGAAGATGAATGTTACTACTGATATTTGTATATCTTAGAGGCAAATTTAATGTAGCAAGGATGGTCTTTCTGAAATTCTGAGGCTTGTTCACCCATTCCTTGAAATTTTGTGTAATCTTAACTGGATATTTTAAAACTCATTTCTGGGCGCAAGAAAATAAATTATTTCTTACTGCATCATGAAGTAAATTTTCATGTTTCATAAATGCAGAATGTAATGGATCTTTATATTGAAAGGGGAGATATTTTTCATATTAGTGGAAGTTTTTTTGGATGGGGGAAGAATGAAGGAAAAAGGGTAATACATGAACATGAAGATTGTGAAATGTAAGAGCTATCACTACTATATTTAATAATACATCACGAGTCTAAATTGTAATTGTAATTGTAAACCCAGGTTCAAAATAGAATTACCAGATCTCAGTTTGTAGAGACTTGTAGGTTTGCATCTCATAGAAAACTATCTATAAATGCAACTGGCTAGTTTTAACTGTTTAATTGTAAGAGTTTATTATGTTTTGTATTTGAGAATTAAGAGCAGACATTGGCATACCATTTAAAAAGCTGCTCTTCCCAGATTGGCTTATATTGGTCATTTGTCAGTTCTGAAGTACTCAGAAACCACTCATCACAAAAATTCTTCAGGATTAAGAACAAGACCTGGAAGGCATATTCATTGTGCCTTTTTGCCTTCAGAAATCATTAAATACTAGTAAGTTAAAAAATAAACTCAGTATCATTTTGCAAACAAGTGATATATTCAAGTTAGACATAAAGCTGCCCCTGGGGAATCAAGGACTGATACAGAAAACCATATCTGAAACTACATCTGATATGCAAATAGATCCAGCAGCTGCTGGACTTCATCAGACACCATGTGCTATCTGTATTTTAGATGTAAGAGCAGTACATCAGCTAAGAAATCTAGCTGCAGATCTTCACACCTTCAGTATTTACCTCCATGTTTTTCTTTTCTTGAGCTGTTGGTTTGTCCATTACATGCTCCTTAGTACACATCTTGACAAGTGGAAATGAGTTTTGAGAACACAAGATGGAAAAAGTTAAAATACCTGCTAAAAGTACCACATTGTGCATATTAATGCAAAATTTCAGATCCAGTTACACTATGTGCATGAGAAACCAAAGTACTTGAAGAGCACAGTAAGTAAAGCATTGCTGAATTTGGTTCTTTTTGCATATTTGGCAGCAGGGAGGACAGTCATTCCCTCTTAATGTTATGATTTACACAACAGTAAATAAGTTATGATCTGTGATATAGTTGAAGTTACATACTTTTGGACTGTATGTCCTCTTACAGCTAGCAGGCAGAATAATAGATGGAGCATAAACAGCAAATTAAGATGTGAACATGGAGGAATGTTAATAAGAGAACTGTGAAATGAAAACAGTAAGTCAAATATGTACCATGGAAGCTCATTTCAGAAGGTGCAGTATTGTGTGTACTTGAATTAGAATGCTTGATGGATACAGAGAACTGTTCTGTCACTGCTTGGGTAGAAAAGTTCAGTGACAGCTTTCCCAGGCAGTACCAAAAGGAGTTCTGTGCTTAAAGTGAGTTAGTTTTAGCATTTGGTCGCATTTTCTCTTCCTTGTGCATCTTTAGTCTTCATTATTAATTTAGTCTCCCTGTCACCTCATTTCAAAACTTTTGCTTATAGGTGACATTATTTGGAGTTCCATCATCAAGAGCTGTATCAAACCACAATGAACATTTTACTAGTAGCCAAGTGTTATGCAGAAGGAAATCAGTTGTCTATATCAAACTCAATCAGAAAGGTGTCCTCTACAGACAGCTCACATACAGTGGTTGAACCTTTCAGTCATTTGCAAAGCCTTTACATTTGTAGTGAAGAATCAGCTGAAAAGCATTTTCTGCTATTTCACCTTATTTTTTAGTTGTTCTCTTTACAAATGAATGTGAATGTAACAAACCTGAACAAGGGATCACAAGGTCTTGCAACACTGATCTGTCGATTCCTGGGTGATCTGATTGGCTATGTTCACATGTCTAGAGAGGTCAGATACTAAATTAGCATATGCCTTTTGCCTAAATTGCTTCTACAGCTGGTTCCCTTTTACATCTGGAATTTGTTTTAAAGGAGAAGGGTGTAGGGGGGAGAAGAGACACAATAGTCTAACAATATTTTCCGAGGCTAACTCACCTCGGCACAGGAAGCTGTTGGTGCTTTGTCTGCCTCTCTCTTCCCCCCACACACAGCACGCTCACTGCTGAAAGAAGGACTGAGGCTATGCTCACAAAAGCAGGCTGAGTAAGAAATGGAAAAATCAAGGCCATGATTAGCATCAGCTTGAAAACATCCATTGTTTGCTTGCACTTCTGTGCTTGTGAATTTCAGACAGATCACAGCAAAGATTTTGTGAGTTGCTTTGCATGGTGAAGCTCAAATACTGCTGATTTCAAAGAGCAAGGACGCTTATTAAGATGCTGGATAAATCAAAGTCAAATCTATTTTTATGTTTTTAAAAAAATAAAAAGATTCAGACGGATGCACAGCCTCTTTGCTGGCTTGTAGAAGAGGCAGTGATTTCCAGTAAATAACAGCTGATGTATCCTCCATTTTTGAAGCAGTTTATTCCTAAGTCACAGAGCTTCATAGCCATTCTTCTTTTTGCGCATGTACCACACTGGTTGGTTGTGTGGATGGATTAACTGTGACAGGCTGTGACATCAGCAAAGGCTGGATGCTGCCTGGCTCTGTGATTTTGTAGTGCATCCTCCTGTTACTGCTGAGCTGACTCATTCCTGCTATAGATTGAATGAATTGTGCAAACTGTGGGCCAGCACCGACTGAAGTGTTGAGCATTGTGCTTCTGTGAAGAAGCTGTTCCTTAGTTGTCAAGCAAGCAGGTTTTCCAACTCTGCTTACACAAATGATAGAGCTGAGAAGCAAATATAGAAAAATATTAATACTAATAAATAGGCACAGAATGAGTAAAATATATGAGTTATTTAGTGTGGTTGTGGTAGTCTTTGGCCTTTGAAAAAGCCTCTGAATTAGGTTTTTGGTCTGCAAAGCATGTGAGAAGCCCAGGCTGTGTTTTGCTTGGAGACCACTAGGGAGGAAGAACCAGTGTTCATCAGCCTGAAAAATACCAAGTTATCATGGTTATTTTGGGTTATGGGGATTTTGTGAACAGGAGCCAATTTACTTTACCTGTAATGATCAGAGAAAGCGAGAGCGAGTAGAGCAAGAACATAGTAGAAGCAGCTCTAGTGTGAATGAGTACTATATAGTTAGCTTCCACTCGATTCAGGAGGGGGAAGTGTTGTTTATTAATAACTCAGGAGTCTACTGATTGCTTAGTTATTTATTAATGATCTTGTACTTAAACCTGAAATACCAGACTAGTAGGGTTTTTTGGTTGACACTGAAGAGACCTGGAGAGAACTGCTGAGAATTCAGCCTCTGGTAAGGTGAATGCTAATAAGGGCTATTCTGCCCTTTGTATGCTTTGAAGTATCATTTCAGTAATTCTCACAGTCCCTTAGGATCTGCTTGTAAGTAAGGTCCACAGGTTTTTCAAGTACTCAGCAGAACAAGAAGCTTATGTATACAATTGGGTGGGTTTGGAGCAAACAAAGTCTTTGTGAAAACCTGACCTTTAACCTGGCTTCATTTCATTCCTCATAACTGCAGAAGTAATTAGAAAAACCAAGGAGGCAGGATCCTTTTGTGTTGTAAGAGGCACTTGGAGGGCAACAAGTTTCCCTTCTGAAAAAAAAATGAACTTGCTGACATTTTCTGTCCAGAGCTTTTGACATTCATTGGATTATCTCCTTTTCAGCTTACATGCTTCCCTGTCCATTTAACAGCCTGTTCTGGCTGAAAAACAAGACAGGTACTTCTGAATACCATTCTTTCTGTAGGACCTTTGTAGCAGCAAGAATTTGAAATAGCATACATTACTGTTGTTTGTTCCCCCAACAGTTGCTGTTGTGGGAACATTTGGAAGCTTATTGTTTGCTTCCAGTGAGCAGCTTGACTTATGACACTGAACTCTTTTCCAGGGTAGATGGACCCTTGTATATGTTCTGGAGTTTTACAATCCCTAAAATGGCATCATGGATTCTAGAAAGGTGGTAAGCAATTGCTTGGGACACTATCTACGGATGCTCCTTATATTCAAGAACTGTTTTCACTTCATTTAGTCTTGAGAGGGGGAATTAATTATCATGCATATTTAGGTTCATCAAGAGCAATGGTGGTGGTGTTACAATTGCTCCACATCCTGGACCTGGACACTGTGCATAACAGTGTATGATTGCAGGAATCCCTTTAACAAGGGTGGACAAAGATGGTCTGGCACATGGCTAAGGATCTTTGTCAAATGAATCGTGGTATGCAATGTGATCATTATCTCAGCAGAGATACTAGATGCTGCCATAGCTGGGTAGTCTCTTAGACTGCACTGTTGCTTTTCTGAGATTGTAACGCAGTAACCCTTCAATGGAGAAGGGAGGTTTTTTTAGGTGGCTACTTCATGAAGTCTACCTTTTAAGTGTGAGGTTGGTCAATAGTCTGCTGAAGAATTTTACAGGTGTGAGTTGTATCTCTCCTCTGCTAACACTTTCTGTCAGTTTTCTGTCCCTGCTTCTTGGCTACATTTGCAGCTAGGTGAGCAGTCTTTCCAAGTAGAAGCTCCCAATGAGAGTTTAAGTAAACTGTGTTGCTGTGGGAGTGTTGTTAGCCAGCCACTATGGTAAATCTTCCCAAAGGGAGGCTGTTCTCAGATATAGATGAAAGCAAGCCAGATTATGTCAGTTTTTGGTGTGGGTGGCAACTGTGTGTACCAGAAATACAAAAGAGAGACCACAGTAGCTGAGTGAGAATGTCAGGATGAGGGTGAGTACTATTCTAGTATATTGGTATTTCCCAACCATCTTAATCCTAGGCTCTCTTCAACAGTGTCTCTGTTGATGGTTACCTTACATGGTACACTTGAATTCCTAGATGGTCTGTGACCTACTGACAGGGGTCAGCCACAAGGCTTCCTATCCCAGGAGATACAGTCCAGTACATTACCATAAAGTGTGATAAAGTTAGCTTGACACGTTATCAGAGATTCAGTACTTGACTGAAGATCACCTGGAATGGAAACACTCCTTGCCTGTGGCTTTTGTTCTCTCTTTTCTGTAGATAAGATACTTGGTCCAATGTCTGTGTGTGCACATGTTTTCCAGTACAAGATCAACACAGGGGAGAAGGGAAGCAGCAGATGTTGGGCATGGGAGGGAAGCAATAGCTGTAGGCTAAGGAGTAGTATCTGCAGGTGTGCTAGCTGGAGCAGATCTGCCTGTAATGCAAGGTGTCAACAGCTAAAGCTGTCTTACCTCTGCTGTCCCAAAAGATTAAGTTTCTGAGTGGGAGTAGGCTGAAAGTGTCATGGATAAGAAGCACAACATGTGTGTCTTACTGCACTTTGGCAAGCTGTCTAGTGCTACCTATGCACCTGAAAGGAATTTCCCTCCATACTTGAAAAACCTTTACTTCAGTAATAGGAGGTAGGGGAAAGCTGTTAAGATGGACCTGTAGCCTTTGATTCAGCAAAGAATTAACTACAAAGCAAACCTTTCCAAGGAAGGGGCAACCAGATTTTATGTCAACCAGCAGACACCCATCTGTATTCATCACTGCTCTTCATAGTCACAGCATGGTTATTGCTTTCAAGAGGCAGCACTTGGCTCTGGAACTGAGACCATGATACAGACTGGAAAGATTCCTCACCAGCAGGCAACAGTCTCTGGAATATAGCAGCCTCAGGCCTGGTTCTTCTATGGGCCTTGGTGCCAGGATGCCATTAGTAAATGTGCTTTCGTGTAGTTGTTTAATAATGACTGAAGAAGGACTATCTGGCAAACTTCCCAGAAAAATCCCAGCTGAGAACCAGTTGAAAGCCAGGTACAGACAGGACAGTGACTGCTGCTTAACATTCAAAATACCTGACAGCAAACAATGAACAATCCCAGTCTTGCAAGCATTCAAATGAAATGACAAGTAAATAACCTTCTGAGTGTTTATAAATGAAGGCAGTGGTGTCTAGAAACCATGACAGAAAGATTGAGAAGGATCAGGCAGAAAATAAACTGTAAAATTCTGCGAGCTTGCAACCAAAAGCCTAATCATAGGTACCTGATGTTACACCAACAGTTTAGATGTAAAAAGATGTTTTGAACAACTTTGGCAATGACATGTGGATTTATCCTCCACCATGGATTTACCTTGTCACGTGCCTGTAACAGTTTTGATCTGGTCTTCAGTGTCCTAAAATTGTCTCCATAACACTCCTGGCAAGGGCCTGGCAGTTGAGCCAGTCTTTTCCATGCAGAATATTTGTAAATAGTACCAGTTTTTGTGCTTAAATACAACAGTCACTACGTGGCAGGCAACCATACAACCCAGATTCTAATGGTACTGTATATGCTGAAAAAATGTGAAAAAATGCATCGATCTCACATCAGAAGTGTAGTATAGGTAAGGATAAGATCAAAATCTGAGGAAGTGTCAATCTTGTCAGTCAAGTAATTATTTTATTAATGGGAGCATTCTTTCTGGTCCACTTGGAAGAAGGGATTCTTATAAAGTGACAGGTCAGACAAACAACATAACCTCTACACCTACACACATAACACAAGATGTCATGTACCATCACTCAGTCATGGTTGGCGATGGCAGTGTTTTAAATGTGTTGCTTAATTGGTGCAGTAGGAAAAATGTAAATGTCCTGGAATCTTAAGTGTACAGGCATCAAGTAGAAGGTTTTATTTGTGCATATATTTTCACATAATACTGTGTAGATCTTAGACTGAAGTCAGGAAAACCCTAGTTCCTTTACTTTTATCTGTATGGCATTATTAACTTTTTCAAGACAGTGTAGTTAATCATTCTTACGCACACTGACTGTAAGTGTGCATGTAAGCAAATAATTCAATAGAACACAGCGTACAGCTGGAAACAGTTAATGGATCTGAGGGACCAGAACTAGCATAAAAAAAAAAAAAAACAATTAGTCTTTGAACTTTGGAATAGGACTTTTTAAAAAACCTCTGTCTAAGCAAAAAAAACCCCCTGGTTCCAAATGGCCATTCTTTAGTTCAGCGGTGACTTTTAAAGTATTTTTAAGTGTACTAAAGCAAAATAATTTCTTTTTGCTATTTACTTCTTTTACAGCTGCACCATTTAACTTGGGAAAGAATCCTAAGCCCATCAGTGAATGCATGCATGACAATTTTTGTCATGGTGGTAGGACATACTTTAAAAATAGAAGGCTTCTTTCAGGTCTTCGGTAAAAGAGTGTGACCAGACTGGGGCTAGGATTGTGTGCCTTGTTACATAACATGTGGAGCAGGCATAGTGGATATGGCCTATGTTACACTTTGCCTGCCTTGTCTTCCTCTTTTTGTCAGATACGTCTTCTTCATGCTGCACAGTTCCCTTATTTATTCACTAGGCAATTCTGTCAGTCCTTCTTAATTCTCTGAGAATTAATGGAGCTGCTATTATGGTTTCTTCACTGAAACCTTTCCTTGACAAGAAAGCACAGAGGAAGAGCCTCCATCAAAGCAGCTCAGAAATACGTGGAGAGACACAGAAAGAAACAAGTTGTGACTCTCAGCACAGAGCCCAGCATTTATTTAAGAGCTCTATTGATGGCCCCCTTCTCAGATCTAATCTTGTCTTTGTTTTGTTTGCTTGTCATGCTATGCTATGACAGCTGATCAGTTGCAAGAACTGTGATTGTCTCTCCCTAGTCCATCATACCAGCATTGCAGCTGTAGTTCACTTTTATAGCTTTTCACCAAAGCAAAGGCAAAGTGCCTAGGAAAGAGCGGGCAAGACTTCAGGAGAGCTGGTCAGGCTGCACTGTACCAGAAGAATTAATCGAAGTGCCCTGGCATGGCTGGAGAAATCAGCTTTGAAAAGGGTTGCCAAGGCTTCACTCAGTGTGGCTGTGTGACCAGGGCTGGACTTATGTCAAAGGTATTTAAAAAGCCTTTTGCTCAGGTTGTACTGAGGTCAGAATTTGGCCACCAGGCCAAGGCTGTTTCATGGGCCAAATAGCAGTAAGTCACACTAACAGAATGTTCTCAACAGAAGTTCATTGTTAATTCCTATTTGGCACTTCATACTGGCAAAAATTCTCCATCCCTTTCAGATTTCAGTTAAATCAGACCAAAAGTTCAGAAGTTGTGGGAAGTTAACCCACATAGTACCTTGTATTTTTTTTCTTCTGGACACCAGGCAAGGAAAGCCTTTCAGGAATTTAAAGCAAATCTTCTAGTGTATCACACATAAATTGCAAATGCCATTTTTCATCCCCTGGGTAAAAGAATTCCAGTGTTCTAATCCATCTCCACACTTTGGTACCTGTGTTCCTGCACAATTCTATGACACAAAGGAATGCACATAGGGTGCTAAGTCTTTAAATGGATTTATTCAAAGGTGAAAGATTTGCAGCCTCAGATCCTGGGATTACAGGAGAAATATTAAGCAAATGCTTACAATGAGGTAAAAATTATAGATGTGTGCATAAATGCAGCATTCTTCGAAAGATACAAAGTTATTTTTCATCTGGACCTAAATCCATAGGGAGTGCTGCTAAGTAATCTGTATTATATACTGCAGATTAGGAGTGCATAAAGAAAGACTGCTTATCGGGCAGTGTGAAAAGAACTGGCCTAGTAGTGGGTAATCCAGTGGAAACTGAAAAAAAAACAGTTTAGGCAAAAAAAAAGAAAATCTATGTAAATTGCACTTCAGCAGAGAGTTAGAAATCTTAATATTCTGTGAAAAATCAGAATTCAGCAAGCAGACCCATTATATTGCTTCTATATGCTGCTGAAATAGGAAAAGGGCATGCATTCGTCAAGACACATGACTTGCTTATGGTGAACACCTTTTGCTTGAGAGGAAGGAAGTTTGTGTACAATTCCAAGAATCCAAGTCTCATGTATATTTTGAGAAGGAAGCCATCTGACTCATTACCTACTCAAGCCCTATCTTTGCTATAATATTTACACTTGTAATTTTTATTACCTTTGTTCTTCAGAGTGGTGAATGGCAAAGTTAACTACAATTTTACTGCCTTGGATAACCTTATGGATCGCCTGTGGGAAAATAAGCTGATTCCAGGTAAGGACAGATCCCTGCCTCCACAGTTTGGTATATCTGTTTGTCCATATTGTACAATCATTAGAATATTCTTAGAGAGCTTTTCCAAAGCTGGTTTTGATAAAAATCATTACTTACTTATTTGCCTTTTCATCAGGTCCATGAAAAACAGTGTGAGCAAAATGGTATTACAGCAATTAAGACAACACAAATGGTTTTACATTGCCTTTGAAGGCAGTTACAGGTGGTAGAGCTTGTGAGATCTCTTGAAGAGAATATTGTACCCAATGACATATGCCTAAAAGGGCCAAAGAAGCAGATACTCCAGGTATAACTTCCCATAAATTTAGGCAAACGTCCACTGTCTTAAGTTTCCTCTGAGCCCTGCATTTATGTTGACAATTACTAGCTTTGACCACTGTGGTCACTGATGAGTAACAAGTAAACAACCTCAATTCTGAAATACTTCTGGTGGGAACATGTGGAAACAGGAAAGAGAACCCATTTATTAATGCTTCTTCATTTAACAAGTTTGTTTCAGATGATGTGTTATCCCCCTTCATTAATAAAAATGCGATAACATTCACCAAAAAAGAAGACCAATTTTTTGCATTTTTTTAGGATTTGAATTGATGGGGAATCCATCAGGATATTTTTTAGATTTTGAAGACAAAGAACATGTAGTACAATGGAGAAACTTAATTACTGTTCTGGCCAGGAGATACATAGGTAAGTTAAAAAAATAACTTACTTGTTATTTGTTCTTTTATATTCCTTTCTAGCTACTTCAGAAAGTTTTGTGTATTATGATCAATTTCAAGACCCTGGATTTCAACACAAAACCAGAAAACAAACATGCCAGAACAGACCATGGGATAACAGTCTCTCTTTACTGATCTGTGGCCAACATCCAGAATGATTAGAATGTTCTGGGTAGCACATCTGGCCTGCCTTGAAGGACTGACTTTTAACCTTCTTATATTGTTGTGGTTGTAAACTACCAGCTTTCACTGGAGCATGATAACCTGAATACTTCTTGTCTGCCAGCTTCAAATATTTCTAACAAGGCAGAAGGCTCAACCTAAATTAAGGGTAGGTGAGTGCCCTAGTCACAATGCTGTAAGTCATCTCCCTCTCACCTTCCATCTTTTTCAAATGTTGCTGCATTTCATCAAAAATGAGAGATCAGTTTGAAACTCCCAAATTACATTTCCTTCATTATTAAAAATTATGAAGGAAACTATGTAGTGGTAGTTTTGGGTGCTGAGCCTCACCTACAGCCCAAACAAACAGTATTGTCTGTATAAGTCACTTATTGATAGTATTGTCTGGATATGCAGCTCATTGATAAACAAGACCTCTCCTACAGATAAGTATGGATTGGAGCATGTTGCTAAATGGAATTTTGAGACATGGAATGAACCAGACCACCATGACTTTGACAATGTGTCTGTGACAGTAAAAGGTGAGCATATTTCAAAGCACTTGTGAATGTGGTGGAGTGAAACAAGTGTGTGGGGTGAGTGGAGGGGTGACAATGAGATGTAGGTTATACTGACAAAGAAGTGAGGTGGACAGGGGTGATAAGGAATATGACAGGTATAGCAAATCTGTTTTGCTAAGGTCATGTTATTTATTTATTCCCAACTTGGGTATCAGGGGTAGTGGTGCAGTAAAAAACAAAACAGGAGTTACACTAAGAGGATGCAGTTCATTAATTGCATGTAAGGTACAGTTAGTAGCAGTTAAGGGGGCGGAGGGTGGAGTGAGAGGAACACTCACTGAAATGGCATGCTTTGAGAACATGCTCATTCAAGACCTTTAGAAGAACCTTATGAAGGCAGTTGAGATTTTGATGTTTTCTTATGTTGTCAGTGTATAGGAAAGGATGGTCCCAGTTTGTGAGATCTTGCCAGTAAATCAAATAATACAGTTATAACATCTCCTTGTAGTTTTAGATCCAGTTTCTGTTTTGAGTTATCATCTTTGATATATTAATCTGCTTGGACTTCAGGGTTTCTCAACTATTATGATGCTTGTTCAGAAGGATTAAGAGCAGCCAGTCCTTTTCTAAAATTTGGAGGGCCTGGGGATTCCTTCCATCCCTTACCCAGGTCACCCATGTGCTGGAGTCTTCTGTGTCATTGCTACAATGGGACCAACTTCTTCACAGGGGAGACTGGTGTAAGACTGGATTACATCTCTCTCCATAAGAAGGTTAGTCCATGATTTCAGTTTAAAGCCATTTTGTCAATCAGTATAATCAAAGTTACATTTTATTCTGATTTACAAAGTTGATGACAATGATGATGATTATGATGTTGATGATGATGACGAGTGTCCAGCCTATAGCAGGAGGCACGGCTACCTATTCTTGCAAAACTTTGAAGATGTTCAGTTTCAAGACTTCAACTCAAAGCAAATTTGTCTAATTCCCAAAGGGAAACAACTCTTCTACTTCTTTTCCATTTTATATTCTAGGAGAAGCTTATGCAAATAGCACATACTATAGTAGATGAGGTAAAAATACTAATTTTGTTGGTCCACAGCAGCTTGGTGACCAAGGAATACGTTTTCAGAATAAGTTTTATGTTTATGACTCTGGGTTATGTTTGTATGTTTACCACTGTTTTCTCACTACCACTAAGCAGATATGAAATATTGTTGCAGGGAGGTGGGAATTCTCTCTACATCTTGCAACAAGAAGTAGAAGCAGTTCAACAAATTCAGAAGCTGTTTCCAAGTTTTTCTTCTGTTGCCGTATATAATGATGAAGCAGATCCAATGGTTGGATGGTCCATTCCGCAGCTCTGGCGAGCTGATGTGACCTATGCAGCTATGGTTGTAAAGGTAACTATTCATTGGTAGTTTTAGCACAGCAATGTCTCCTGATGTGTTAATGCAGTTGAAAAAGTAGACTTAACAGTGAACTTTTAAGCATCTACTGAGACCAGTAGATCCTTAAAAAAAGGAGATCTCTACTGATGCAGTGGGGGTTTCCCTGAATAGTCTGTTTTTAGTAGCATGATTTAATTTGTATTAGTTTTCTTCACTTTCCTTAAAAAAAGTCTAACCCAGACCTAAACTGAGAACTTGTCAGAGAAGTGCTAGAGAACTGAATTGGAGAATGTATACAGTCCCTCATCTGATAAGATTACTCCCACACGTGCCCTCTCTATGTAATACTACTGCTCTGGTGTCAATACTGCTGGCAGTTCTCACATATGTGAGAATTATTTCCCAGCTCCTTCATAAGTTTATCTCACCAAGAGACATCAGGTACAATATAGATGTTCCTTGAGCTCTCAGCTTAGTCCATTCTTTGGTTTGGGATACTGGCTGTACACATGATCTTATTAATTACTGCTAGTAATTACTTGTGTTGACCAGAAAAGCAGAAGAAGAGAAGAATGCTCAGCATTCCTGCCTCTGCAGTAATTGCACCCTGGCCCCAGAGCAAATTCAGCTCTTCCCCTGCATATCAGTAATTTCCACTGCAGGCCTGGTGCTTTGTGAGCCACTACCTTAAACAGCACATAAAATCCTGTGCAAAGGAATAATTCCTAAACACAGGAGCATGTATGTCACCCAGAAAAAAAAGATGCAGCTTATCAGCTGCTCATGGGGAGACAAAGGCTCCCAGTTCCCTGAGACTGCATATACAAGCAGTTTTCTCTAAGGCAACAAGTCATTGATTGCATCACGGAGAGTTTGCAAGACAAAATAACAGTGTTATAATGATATGGTGATATGACGGGAGAAAAAAAAGACATCCAATGGAAAACTAACACTTGGTTGTATGGAAGCTGAAGCACTGTGTTCCTTCAGAGACAAAATTATGAGACTGTTCAGTTGTCAGCCTTCTGAAGTTCTGCTTAATTCAGGCACAATCTAATTAAAAAAAAAAAACTTGGGAAGTTTGATATTTTGCAGGAGAGCAGCACAGCAACCAGTGAAATATCAGGAAAATTATATCCAAGTTAGCACCAAATGGGAAAAACGACTAATTGAGAAACAGAATCCAGGACCAGCTCACAGACACTGATGTAGTGGGTACAAAGTAACTCCAGATTTGGAGAACCATTTAGATTTGATTCAGATGGTAAATCCTGATTGCTAATTAAGTATTCAAGACAGAAGAGCATCATTTGTAGTGCAATAGACAAGGAAATGTGTTCATTATTTATGAAGAGTACTGGTAATAATTATTTCAGAGACTTACTACTGGCAAAACTACACAGGTACTTCAGATCTTACAGTGATTAATGTATGACGTAAAGTACAGTTTTTCCAAGATTTATGATGGACAGTTATTTTCTTCAGTCTTTGCTAAAAGGCAGAGTGACAGTTCTTTACAGAATGCTGTAAAGATTTAATAAAAATGTAAGGACGCATGTTTGTTGGTTTTTCTCCAAGATGAAGGTTAATTTTCTTTATGACTTTGCAGGTAATCATCCAACACCAAAACCTCCTCATTTCCAAAGCAAACAATACCGTCAACTACTCTCTGCTGAGCAATGACAATGCCTTCTTGAGCTACTACCCCCATTACTTCACCCAGCGGACTCTGACAGCACGTTTTCAGATGAACAATACAAAGCCACCTCATGTCCAGATGGTGCGGAAACCAGTGCTGACTGCCATGGGCTTGCTGGCACTGCTAGGTATAGTAACCACTGACTAAAGAGCACATCAGTAACTTCTCCTACCCAGAAGCCTCCAGCTTAAGAAAGATTGTTCCACCCACTATTCAATAAAAGCATGAGTTCTCCTACTTGCTTTTTACTAGGTGTGTTAAGAAAATGAAACTTCATTTCCTCAGACATTGATAGCTCAGACAATATTCCTGAGAGTCTGTTATAAATTTGATGTAATTTACTGCTTTGTTTATACTCCCTGTGTGCCAACCACTCCTTTTTTGTTGGATGGTGTTTCCCTCTTGTGATGCAAGGGAGGAGTACATGCCATTGGGCTGCAGTTGTCTTTAAGAAATCCCTGCAGCTGGAAGACTCATGCAGCATTTTACAGGGAGAACTTCATTCCCTGTCACCTGTTTGCATATTGCTAGCTGAACTGCTAAGCATAAGAACTGTTGTTGTATGTACATACTCTGCTGTTGTAAAATAAATGTGACTGAAGGCTATAAATGTAATATAAGGCAGAACATAGCTCAACCTATGCTCAATGTACTTGCATGCTTTGACCCTGCAGCTTCTGACACAGGACTGACTAACAGTGATGCTTATACTTGTCATGTTTTTTAAAGGGGAAAAGCAGATTTTTGCAGAGGTCAAAATCAGTGGAGATGAAAGCAGTCAAAACAGCACAGTTGGTGTGCTAGCAGCTGTGCACACCCCAAGTGAAACACAGCCCTCAGACAGCTGGCAAGCTACAGTACTGATGTATTCAAGTGAAGATAACAGGACTTCATCCAACGTCAGCACTGTCACAGTGAATGCCACTCACTTCCCCAAACTTAGAGGTAAATAAACGTGATGTAGACAGCTCATGTTAAGTGATTCTTAGGATAGAGTATCAGCTGGAAAACTTTGACTGAATTGCCTTTCATTGCAAGAGTGAATTTAATTTACTAACTTCCTCTCTCATCTTTTGTGCACTCCTAGATTTTCTGAGGTATAATGATGTTTTTCTTTGAAAGGTTCATTCCTAATGGCAACTGCCAAGTGCTATCTTTTTGGAAAGCTATTGATCTCAGTCTACGTGGCTGGATATTGCCAGGCAGCAATTCCCTTAATGAGATGACTCCAAGACAGCCATCATGAGCACACAATCGCATAGCTGATGCAATTATCCAACAAATGTGTGCAGCACCTCTGCTGAAAGAGGATTTCAGTTCTGGATGTGGAAATAATAGTTTGAAATGCACACTTGGCAAATGTAAATTGTAGAGCCTCATGAGAGTGCTAGCCACGGGACTTTCCAGTGGAAGTCAGGCTCCAAAGTGCTGAAATCACCTTTAAAAAGGTAGACTTACACAGCTATTATGTTTATTATTGTTAATCTTTAAATCCAAGTTTACTTTCTTTGTTTGTGTTCCTACAGAGCTGGTGTATGTCACATATTACATGGATAACAACCAAACCAATCCCTATCTGAAGTGGAAAAACCTAGGAAGCCCTGACTTTCCTTCTCCAGAACAGTTTCAGCAAATAAGGGATGCTGAGGTATGATTATGGGTTTGTTTGAAGTGTTTTATGGGTAAAGTGCTTGTGAAAAAGACAAGAAATCAGGCCCACAGTCAAAATTTCCTTAGCCCACTTAGTCGTTCACCTTTCATATACACACAAAAATTCACTTGCAGTGCTGGAAAAAAGTGTAGCTCATACACAAGTTATGCCTTTGTGTTTATGTTATACAACCTCTTTGCTCTGGGCCTACCCATAAAATAAGGAGGCACAGTTGCTCCTGGGGAAGTTCTGCCTTTTCTGCCTTCTCTCTAAATCTTCAATGAGTTTTGAGTCTCTTTCCGTTCCATCTCCCCATGAAAGTCACATGGCCCTGTGTATATTACACAGTGGCCAAATTGCTGCATTAGAGAGTTGAAATGACCCCCTTACTAATATTTAAGAAACACCTCCCTGGGGTGAAAACTATCCAGTGCAAGTTCAGAAAACTGTGAGGGGCTCACAGGGAGACCAGCAGTTTTCCCTCATCCTCACTAGTGCTGAATGCACCATAGAGGTAATTAAGGAGCGAGTCTCTTCTGAGAATTCCTCTTCTCCCTATGGATGAAAGCTATTAAAAAAGGAGGTCATCTTTGTCCCCTTCAGGGCCCACAGACAGTGCTTGCTTTCTGACTTGATATACAGCACTGTGTCTTCTCTTCCCAGTCACCATAATTGACTATTTCTAAGGCTTTTTGGATACTATAGGAGACATCAGCTCTTTCTTGAAAAGGGAAGCAGCAAGATTTTAGATGCTCTTGGCTATCTGGTACAGCCTCATCACCAGAGACCAGCTGTGTAGCTGTTGTAGGTAGCAGTAGCTTGCTTTGCACAAGAACAGAGCATCTCTTCTGCTGAGAAGAGATGGGGCCATGGTTTGTAAAGACCTCTGGCCTGAAAGACATCCATGAGAGGTTACAGAAGTGACAGATTGTTTCAAAGGGCATTTGTGACCAGCCCCATTTGTGAAATGGACAAACCCTCTGTTTCCTGAAGAGCTGGAAAACAGGTGAGTATAAAGTCTCCCACTGTTTAGAACCTTGATACCTGTAAGCATTAGCAGTACCAACTCTCTTGGAAATTTAGAGTACTCAAGTTTAGGACTCTTAAGTTGCCCACAGGCACTTTACACTGGTTTAACAGTGCTTTAGGTTCTGTAATGAAAGATTTTTCACAGCGCTACTCTTTGGCTCTGCAGGACCCACTGGTAACAGGCCCATTCCCATTTCCTGAAGCTGGCATCCTGACACTGAAGCAAGACTTTCCCATTCCCGCAGTCTTTCTTATCCACATCTGTGCAAGACCCAGATCAGCTCCTGATCAAGTATGTGTTGTATTCTACCATCAAATACATTAAAACTGAAACTGCTTCCTGTCTTAAATCGTAGAAGAAGACTATTTGAGTTAATTTTTTGTTAAAAGTACCATGTATGAACTAGTAAATAAACAGTTCTTCTTGCATTTGATGAGAAGGCTCTCAAAAATATAATTCAAGATAAAGTACTACATACCAAGTGATAGGAGTCATCACTGAGGTGAATGGAAGTTCCTGTGGTGGGAAATTAGTAATACAGTACTGAAAAGTGCAGTAGCTTTTTAAAAACCACATGGTATGCTTCAAAGATTGACAGCATGTCTCCAGTTAATAACTGACAGCTAAAGCTGAAATGGAATCATGGCTGCCATATTAGATATCTCTTATCTGCTCATTCAGTCTTACCCATGCTCATAGTGGTACCCAGAGCCTCTGAAGGTCCTCTGCAAGGTTGACAAGTGGGAGACATAGGCTGCAAAAAGCTACAGAGCCAAGAATTTTGGTCTTATGTCTGATCTCAATGGAAAAAAATCAGAGCAAATAATTAGTAAGGAGGGATAAACACAGAAATTTGGTCTGGCTGATGGGCTTGTACAGTTCTCTTACACAGGCTTGTGTCTTCGGACAGGTGACTGGTGTTCGTTTGATCCCTCTCACAAAGGGGCAGGTCATTGTGCTGTGGGATGACGACTGTGTAAAGTCAAAGTAAGTAGCTTTAAAATAAAATGGATACAAATGAGTTACCAAGGTACTACTCCCTAAGTTTCCATAAGCCCTTACAGAGTAAATCAAGTTCACAAATTAATGAATTGTTGCTTCTCGATACAGTGCATTTATCTGACCAAATGAACTGTAGGACCTGTGTGCACAAACTGTTAGGAGCAAACCTGCCTAATTTGCTGCCTGAGCAAAGGAATCTGCCTGTTGCTCACCAGCATTCAGTGGCATTTCTGAGGGAATTCTATTCAGCGTAGCAGACAGGAAGATTCATGGTAAAAGTTGCATTATCAGCCAATGCCTAAGTGAGATCTTGCACATCTCTGTAAGGGATGTCAACTGGGAGAGAAAACCTCCAGTTGCTTGCTTCAGCAAGGTGGACTCAAATGGAAACCCTCTGTAGGTGAACTCTGAAAGGTGATCCAGTGTGTAGCCAGACTGCCTCAGGAAGCCATGACTTAGCTCCTTTTTAAGCCAGTCTCCTGGGATTCTTCATTCTTGATAACCCTTATGTCTGAGTGAAAGATGCATGACATTTTGTGATGCTTCATATAAAAGAGCAAGTCAGTCTAGGTGTTTTTTCTGGGGGATGTTGGAGCCCTGCTTCTTCCTAAGAAGAATCACTAAATTGTCATTAAATGGTGGCAGTTCATGCCATCCTACATTTGGTAGGAATAAATCAACTTTTCTTGAACATCTATTATTTTTATCCTTCTTGTTGAAATAGCCCTGAGACTAGTATTTGATAGCCCACACATTATAAGTTGTATTTACAAACCTCTCTCTTTCTCTTTCCTAGGTGTATAAAGACATTTGAAGTGGAATTCTCATCGGATGGAAAAGCATACCAGCGTATTAATGCCAAAGACACTATATTCACTCTCTGGGTCTACAGTCCAGGTAAGGCAGGAATACTCACATTAGGTAATCTGTCACATAATATTGCCACTCATGAGTGTGTGAACCATTGTTTAGTAACTACTGAAGGTTAGTAACTTACAGTCCCTCACAAATAAGAGCACATCCCTTCCTTTAGGACCTTATTCTCAGTAAGAGCCTTATTCTCAAGGACAAACAGTGTTCGACTAGTAGTCATGAAGACATTATTAGTAGTATGCCATGGGTAATTGCTTGTCAAAAAGGCCAGTCACTGAGCTGCAGGCCTGGCAAGGTCTGTGAGGAGTTAAAGAGTGTTTTTGTAGCTGGTATAGAAATAATGCAAAAATGATAACAAAAAGCCTCACAAAAAAACATGACCAGACCTTGCAGTAGAACCTTACTCAGATGAAAGAAACATGCAAGTGAGGGAAGATAGTGATGTTTTATTTGGGTAATTTTTAGTTTATCTGCAGGTGGAGGATGGTGGTTGTTGGTCTTTTATTTCTTTCAGTTTTTTTGGGTTTTGTTTTTTAAGGAAATGCAGTCTAGTCTGCAACATGACCATCCAACAGATATTGATAGTAAGCACTGATCAGAGCTGAGTGAAATACAGACAAACCTTGGCTTATAGTGATATTGTTAAAAAGCAGTTCAGAGTTGTTTTTTACCAGAAACAAGGGCTTATCTTACCCTGAGAAAGTCTTAACATCAGCAGTGGTTGCATAATAAAAGTTCAGAGCTATTACTGCAATGTAAGGGCTACAAAGGAAAACAAAGACTGTAAATTATGGCTACAACAAATCTCAAAATGATTATTCATTATTATATCATATGCCAGTTTTAATAGTTTGTTTCAAAATCAACAGCAACAAAAAAAACTTCTTGAAGAAATATTATGTCTCAGCACTCCTTATTGCTAGGAAATTTCTCCTCACTCTTATTTCTAGCATTCTTTTTTTCTCTAGAATAAAAAACTAAAATACACATAAAAATCAATTAATTAGATAAAATACCCTCAGATTTATATTGCCTGTGTGTTCAAAGATTCTACTAGAGAAAGTTCTGTTCTTTGAACTGGATCAAGGATAAAAAGCAGCAGAACCACAGAAGATCAGCTCACATACCTTTAAAGTAAGTGGCACTGCTTCCTGACTTGAGCAGTGGGTTTTCAGTCAGTCTGCATGCTTCTTGTTCTGCTTCTTTGTTGAATCTGTCCCCACATAACCTGTTCCAAAGGCAAAATTCAGGCAGAAAAGTAAGTTGGAAAAAAAGGAAATTACTAATTGTTGCAGATGTCACAGCCTTCTTACAAAGGAACTGCTGGGAAAGCAGTCCTGTAGCTCTACTTAAAAAGTAAGAGGAGAGGATATCCTTGGTGAAATACGATTAAAAAGCCAGTACTTGGCTGTGAGGAATTTGTTATCATTTCTAATCAGACAGGCAGAGACACACTTACGTAGGGTGCAGAGCTGATTTCCCCAGCCCATTCTACAAACCTACGTTTTACAGGAGTAGTGCTTGCTTCACATCCTCCCAGCACCACAAGTGTCAGCATTTCACAGTGACCATTTCTAACCTTTTCATTTGCAGGAAGCTCAGTCTCCGGCTTTTACAGAGTGCGTGCCATTGACTACTGGGGCAAGGCAGGCCTGTCCTCTCTTCCTGTGGGGTACGTTGAAGCTTTCAAGTGACACTGAAGAGTGGTGCCTTGCTTGGTGTCAGAGTGGTGTATGTTCTTTGCAAATGACAACTCCCCAAAAAAAGAAACTCCTCCCAGGTTCAGGAGGGCTTATGGAAATGACCTGATGAAGTTAGGAATGCAAGTTAGAAGCAACTGCCCCTGTTAACTCTTCACAACACAAAAGACAGCATTATCAAATAATCACAGCTGCCAACCCAACTGGTAAAAGGCTGCCATAGAACAGGGATTCAGCCTGGTGGCTAGGAATTATGGGAATAAATATTTATTATTCTCTTTTTTTCACTGAGCTAATGGCCAGGGCAAGCTAAGATTTATAGAGGTCACAAACTGTAGCAGGAACAGAACCATTGCTTCACTGTGTGAGTGAGGATGGTAGCAAAGGCACATGGAGGATCTATCTAAGAATGAACTGGCTACCTTAGCTGCCAGACTGTCTTGACTTAACGGTTTGATGGAAAAGTGCACAGCAACCAGACACATTCAGAGCATGAAGTAAAGGATCCTTTATTCCCTGGTGGTTAGTCACAGTGGTTTATTTCAGAACACTTGCCATGTCTTTAAGTGTATGAGGTTTTTCACTCTCTCACAGAGGGGTTTCCAGAGCTATTTCCTATAGGCAGAGGAAGGGGTATCAGCTCATTCTAGGAGGGGAGAACTCACATAAAGCTCTAGCCTCCAGACTTCTATGCCTTTTCTCTTTTTTGCTTTTACCCAAGTCACCTGTTTGCACATTGGCCATCAGCTGCTGCCTCGTGGTTGATGGAGGCTCTTACCCTGTAAGTCCCTCTTTATCTCCATTGCTGTCACCTAGACTGGTGTTTTTCAGCCCTTACTGTTAACACCTCCCTTCACAGACTGTGAGTAGCTGTACATGGCCAGGAGAAAACTGAAACACTAGTTAAGAGTCTTTTGTATTCTCATATGACAGGAGAGCACACTCTTGAATGTAGCAGGGCTGCTACTTGTGACACTTAGGAAATGAACAAAGAACAGTTAGAGCTCCTGTGCTTTGCAAAGTGTGTGCACAAGCGTGTGATAGCCCTAGATCACACGCTACAGATCACCACTGGCTGTGCTTGCAGCTGCCAAACACTTTATGTAAACAGCAAAATTCCCTGAAATTGCAGGGGTGCTGCTTTACTTTTCCCTTTTCACAACTGGCACAGTTTGAGCTGTGCCTTTAACAGGTTTGTAGAGAGAAGGATAATGCCAGTGAAAACAGCTTGAGTGTTTTCCATAAGAGGAGTGACTGTCACACAAACAAATCCCCTACTGCTCTCTTTGCTGACATCAGCCACCTCACCAACATAACAACAAAAACTGCGTATTTGATGAAACATTCAGGTCTCTGAAAAAAGAAGTGCCCAAGTTTGCACAGTAGGAGAGAGCTGAACTACCTCAAATACCCTCAACTTTTACAGCACAGAAAAGAAACATACAAAAAGTCAGTGCATGAGAGATGTGGCCTTGTATCTCCTTATTTGCCGGTTCTTGTTCATGTGCTTGTACTGAGAATTAGCCTTAAAAGATTTATTCTGTCACAGAACTCAGATTAAATATTTCTTGCCTCATTTATGTTTTAATAAGGGGCACTTTTCAAATCCTAGTCCTCCAGTTCCTTGTGCATACATGCAAGACAGAAAAGGGCCATGGGTCCTACTGAATTGGAAATCCTCTCATTTTAAGAAAAGTTACTGAGACATTCTACTTGGATGGAGATAGTAAAAATACATCTTAAACTTGTGATAATTGCCCCTGAATGAAGAACCAGGGTACACAGTTAAGTAAAATCCAGCAGTTAACACATGTCGTTTTGCTAGTATGAGGTGGAACCACAAATACAACAATTTAGAGAAATACTTAGTATAGGGTCTTGAGAGATCTTAGTGTGTCTGAAGCAGGGGAAAATGTAGGAGCTTGAGTGGACAGTTTAGTGTGCTAGGATGAGTAGCCCTTTTGCTTTAAAATTTTCCCACCCTGGCAGTCAAAATATAGCAGTCTTTATCAAACCAAGGACTATGTACTAGTTACAGGTGTATTAAAAAAAAGAAAAAAAAGAAAAAAAAAGAAACATAGCTGTAGTGAATAGTATTGATTTTGTTAATGCAGGGATGAAAATTTATAGATGTGCAAACCATGAAAAATAGAAGATTTCTTCTGAAAATCTTCTTTGCTGCTATGATACAAACTCATTCCTTTAAGAAATGAGTGTGTATTAACAATTACAGAGAGAAGAGAAGTTGGTATTTCCAGGTATGAGTTTATTTCTGACAAACTATAAAAGTTTTGAAATAGCGTTTCCTTTTTTATCTACAGAAAAACGCATTTAGTACTTGAAACTTGAGATTTCTGTAACCATCTGTTGCTGACTCTGATAGTGTTTCCTAAATAGCATGTTTAACTAATCTCCTTTGTTACATGTAGTGATCAGTCCCCCCATTACAGTCTGAGTTTTCAGAAGTGCCAAGTATCCATAGCACCAGGTGTGAATAGCAGGTGCTTAGTAGTTCTGTAGTATCATAACCAAAGCAAGGCTGCAGAGCACTCATGTATGTCTTTTGCTGTTCATTAATCCAAATAAGAATATGTAACTGCAACTGCAACGGGATTATTTGCCTGTGCTTCAAACAAAAGCTTGTGAGGCTATATAACCATTTTGCAACTGAAAGAACCTTTCAGCTGAGTTTTTTACATTGTCTGATTGTGTATATGCTACATTTGTTGCCATCTTTTGTGAGAGCAAATAAAAATGGTTTTTAATCTTTCACATGAACCCTGTAAAAACAGGATTTGATCATTGTGTTGTAGAAACTGCTTACAACTCTTATGTCAACAACTTAATCTTGGAAAGTAAGGACTGTTTGCAAGAACTGCCATGTTTTAACTCCATCCAGCAACCAAGTACCACACAGCTGCTCACAGTGAATGCCAGCACAAGGGGTAAAAGGTAGCTCGACTCGTGGAAGTTCCAACATTGTATAAAACTAAAGCATGAAGGGAATTTACCATAAAAAGTGTTGAGGCTGAAGTAGAAACCTTAATGCATAGATTGCCTCAGTTACCACAATCCATGGAAAACTGGTCAAACTCAAGATGGTATTATTGTGTCTGATCTCAGAACTTTCAGTGTCCTTGCTGGAGGAGGTTCACTGGTGTGTGAAGGACAATATCCTTGCAGGGTCCCTCCTGCTGTTGCACAGTCATAGTCTTTCTGCCAGCACTAGAGGACCTTCTGAGGACAAAACAACAGTCCTTTTAATGCATAAACATTTTTTTTGTTTTGTCTTGTTAGTGGAAAGTTTGCACAGAACAGAGATTATGACTTGGGACCTCTACACATACTAAAACTCAGGAATAATAGACTGATTTTCATCAGCTAGCTCAAACACCAGACAGAAGATGTCTTCCTCTAGATATATGTGAGATGTTTCATGTTGAACTTAACAGAGTTTCAAGGAAAGTGTAAATCTCATCAGAATACACTCGTGGCCACCTGCCCTATCCTTCCTTGTCTTTCACATTTCCTGCAGTCATTGGAGACAAATGGATATGCTGTAACTCCCATCTGTTCATTAACTTCCCACATAATAGAGTGAGAACTTGCTAGCAGTCCTGATGGAAACATGCACCCCAAGTACAATTCCTGAGGCACATGAACTCTGTGGTGTGTTCAACCACAATCGCCACTATATTTCTATGATCCTACAGGCTTTGCCTCAAGTGGCTGAGGAGGAATTTCATTGCCTATCTCGTCTGGACAGACTACACCAAGAACAATAAGGATGCACTGGGTCCTGCATATTGATTATCTCTTCTTGCTACAGCTCTCCCCTGCTCTGGTAATACAATTAGTATAACCACAGACATGAAAAATCCCACTTCTGTAAGACTGGTAGTATTGGTTTAACAGTTTTGGCCAAAGGCCACACTCTTTCAGCTAAGGAGTAGCTAAAGCTAGCGAAGTAACTGATTAGTGTCATCTAATCAGTTGTTACACAAGTCCTAAGGTCACAGATTTCACCTCAATACTTTGTGCTGGGAGAAGGGTGGCAGTGGAGAACATTCAATCAATGCACTGACCTTGCATTTAAGTCCAGCAGAAAAGGCTGATGTTTTTTCAACACTCAGTAGTTCTCTGTCTTTGTGGGGTTTTGTTGTGTGCCAGTGCTCCATTTCTGTCCTTAGCTTTAGGTGGTAGCTCACAATCTTGTTCCCTGTCAGGGTAGCTTTCCCTAGACCTGAAGAGCAAGGTTGTTCAAGCAGGTTGAGGGCCTTACTAGTATTGCCAGGAAATCCTGACAAAAGCAAGTTTGAGAGACTTCACTGCATCCCTGGGATAATGTATCTGGTTCTGGAGAGTGTCTCTGGTCTTTGGTTCCTATAAGTCTTCCTGGTTACTGTAGGTACGATTGTGCAAGCATCTTGCAGAAGCTGTTTAACAGAGCAGTTCTTTGAAGGTATTCAGTCAACATCAGCGTTGTTCCACACACCTTTTGGAAGGCCCTGGAGTAGGGGCTGTTCAGCTTGGTCTTACCTCTGTATTTGGTAATTACAGCTTGTAAAAATTTGTGTAGTTGACAAACTGCAGGGTTCAGCAGGATGCTGGGGTGTTTTGGACTGATATTTTTATTTCTAGGAAACACAAAGTGAATGCGATTTTACTAAAAGCAGTGGGAAATACATGTCAGTGCTGACTCAGGTTACCCTTTTTCTACATGGAGATTTCTTGATACTCCTCTTTTGGTTTTCTCTGTCTATGAAATTCTTTCCCATAAACCCAGTCTGTTCAATATCTTTCAGTTCTATAACTTTCAGATACTGAAGTCTAGATTATGAAGGCAGAGGGGAGCAAATTACTGGTAATGCCATTAGAAATGCAAGTACCCACTCATTTAAAGTAATGTCTAGTGTTACTGAAAGTAGAAACTGTTTAATTGCATTTGTGGTTCTCCCCTTGGGAACTTTGCTACACGTAGCTCTGCCTCAGATATGCTCTTGAGTCCTGTTTTTGGCTGGAGCCATCTCACTGAGGTGCCTTGCTACCCTCACTTGCTGACTGGACTTTGGTGAATCCCAGACTTACCCTATCACCACGCTTTTGTCTAACAATCAGCGGTCAGGGGATGTGCCCCTCCACGATCCTTGCCCTGCCCCCCAGTTCAGTGCTGAGGAGTGACACTGCCCCTCCTGCGCTGGGAGCACCCTTGGCTGCTGTCTCACCACTCCTCAGTGAGCATCCTCAGTCCTGCTCCCCAACGACAGGACATCAGGCAATAAAAACCAGTTCCAAAGGTGCCTTTTCTTCAAAAACATTTATTGACAAATGCCACATTAGGTATTCCCTTGAAAATTCAAATATCACTATTATATTGCACACTGTTTAAAGATCCCCCAATATTTTCATGTGTTTTTCAGGAAAAACACACTATTCCATACTATGATTTTTTTAGAATATTATTAGTTGAGTGGCAACTTCAAGACCAAGAGGTCTGGTTTCTGTGCTTAAGAATAGGATCAGAAGCGTAGTTTTAGCAGGCCCCTGGAAAGAAAGGAGAGTAAACTTTAGTCTGTGTAAGTAAATTTGCCAAGTGCTTTAACAGTGTTTAAGTCTTCTGTGAAGCTATAACTACAGCCTTCCTAGGATACTTCTGAATCACAGTACAAGACTAGGATGCAGGGTGCAAAAGTTGCTGTTTGCATTTCTCGGTGTCTGTTGGCACAGACAGAGGTAGCCCTTCCAGCTAGGCATGGGCTTTTGGCTTTCCTGAGCGCCCAGTCATGACCCTGCAAACCAGATGCCTTCCCTCTGCTACAGGGACCAGTGCACGGGGGTGAGTATGGGTGTGGTATGGGCAGGGAAGCCCATGGCCTTGGGTGATGCCAGTACCTTCTCTGTAGTGGAGGACTGGCTGACTCAACAACACGCTGTTCAGGAGGTTTTAGCTGCCATTCCTTGTCCCACAGTGCAGATCAGGTGTATTATGTGGCTTAGTAAAGGGTCAACTTCCAGGCAATGCGGTGAGGTTGTGAAGGGTGTGGGTGTTCAACTGCCAGCAAAGAAGAATTTGTGCCTCCTGCATAGCCCTAAAAATGTTTCTGCCTATTTCATGGATGGCATTTGAACGAGAAGGTCAATTCCTGTACCTCCAGAAAAATGCTCTCAAAGTGGGGCTTTAGAGATGGCCTGTTTGCATGTATGTGGTGTAACTGCTGACTCCAGCAGCCACAATCAGAAATGCTGCTCAGAGCCCCTCATCCCTGCTACTCGGACCACACAGGATACAAGTCATGATGGAACTAAAGAGTGCGAGAGTGGTCATTCGTGGAGGCACCTTCTCATCTTTTCCTGGAGGACATTGCACGGAGCCAAGGTAAGGTGCTCTTGTGCAAGTGGCAAGACAAGCATTTCCAAGTGCTTGTTGCATCCATCCCTGTCCTCTCTACTACAGTAACAAGGCTGATCTCCTTCTGGTAGTGCACCAGTTTCAACACACAGGATTCCTGTAAGTAGTAATCTTAAGGTTGCAGAACCAGCCTGTAGCAGGCTCTTGTCCTTTCATGGATTTCTCTTTGTAGCTCATTTCCTATTCGATCTAACATGAGTGAAAGGTTGCTAAAAAAGAAGAACTGAATTTTCTGTGGTTCTGTCACATTAACAGCAAATGCATATTGCCTACTGTGCAGCTCAGTGAGTTTACTTATTAGCCCCAGGTACCTGACTGAAGCACAGGCTGGAACTGGCCAGACATGCAGATCTCTTCCTGCTTCTGGCGCACGATGCGCTGGATGGCTGGGGGGAGGCCACGGGGGTTGCGCGAGAAGATCAGGGAGTAGCCATCATCACAGGAGCCATCCTCCTTCAGGCTGCGGCAAGCGTAGGTGATGGCATAGTTATCGTAGTCAGTGTCAATCACCCAGTAGTTGTCCCCTGAAATATTAGAACATGCAGCTTTATCACAGTGGGCACAACAGAGCAGAGGTGGATCCTTCAGCAGGGAGATGGCAAACTTCACATGGCAGGTATAGCTTTCCAAAGGATCTCTAATCATGTCACACCTCCTGCTTATCTCCACCCCATGAGGGGAAGAGCTGGGACAAAAACAGGGCATCTTGAGAGCATGATTTCCCCCACAATGCTTGGTGCATTTTCACCTTTTCTTAGACTAGAAGTATTAGGAGGACTAGGATTTTCAATGACAAAGTATCTCTTTATGTTGCTTGTTCAAGCGTGTTGAAAAGAAAGACATAAAATACAGATTACATTTCCTATACAGGAAGCCTCAGTACAACTTTCCTTCTGTTTTCTAGCCTTGGTCACCTAAGTTCTTTTTGATGTGGCTTACCTACCAGTGCTAAGGGAATGTACCTCTTTTTTACACATTATAAGTCCTCTCTAACTTCCACAGCTGGAGTACTGCACCTTTGGGAGGCTGAGGTTCAGCATGAGCAGTTTCTGAAAGGTGGACTTAACAGCTCCATTCCTTTGAGTCCAGCTGTGTCTGTCTGAGGAGAAATGTGTCTTGTTGCTGGGGTGCAGCTGTGGGTCCACACGTCTCCTCTGTTTAGCTATGAGGAGTACAAGGATGATTGACCTCAGCACTTTTCTCATGCCCACAGTGGGCCCCAGGAAGTATGGCTTCACAAGGTTCAACACCACACTTCGCTGTGCAAACACATTGTGTGTGGCCCAGTGCCTCTAAGCCTCCTTGTTAGCATATGTAGTGTATTAGGGGAATCTCTGGAGAGTCTCTGGATGCTTCCCTTTCTGTGGAAATAAAATGCTAAAATGCACTGCTTGGAGATAGCATGCCCCCCACTCCCCACCCCAAAAAAGGATGTTTTGTCTTGGAGCAATCTGAGCTGAACTGTTTTTCCTGCTTATATGTGGAAACACACATCTGAACAACAGTAAGCTATTGACTAGCATCAGGGGGCTGGAGAATTTAACTCACCACCACTGGAGAGGTAGCTGGCCAGTCCCTGGTAGGTCATGTACATTTTTGCTGGAGTGGTTGGATCAGGTACAGTGTACTGAGCAGCCATGTCAGCACAGATCACCCAGAAACTGCAACAAAATCCATAAGATTCAAGGTAAAACCTGGCATCATGAGAGCTTCAAATGGGCGTCCTTCACTCAGGACTTGGGCACAACTGCCTGAGGCATGGGCATGACCTTTCTAAATGCAAAGTCGCTGTCATTAAGTAATGCAAGTCTGTGACACCCCCCTCCAAACACTGCCAGTGATTGCTGGTGCCATCTGGTTCCCAACTCTGCTGTATGGCTGTGCTGGGCTGGGGCCAGTGCCCTGGCCCTCTTTCAGTTCAGTAGGCTTTTTTGCCACTCATTTCTGTACAAGCAGGCAGCCACCAAGCACAATAATCAATGTTGTTTCTTGGCTCCCTGCTAGCAATCTGCAGGGTGAGCTGACCTGCATTTGGGCTCTTTTGGGGTCAGTGGCTGTGCCCCACGAAGAGGCAGGGACTTGGCTCTCCCGTCTATCCCTTCCCAGCAATACGGACACAGGAATGGCTGTTCAAGCACAGTAATAGTTACAGCCCTTCTCCCAAGCTGGTGAAGGCTGTCACACAGCCTTTGAGAACTCTGTGGGTGCCCATTTGTTCCAATGTCTTTCTCTGTCTGGTATCTGTTTGCTTTGAATGTTGTCCACATTACACCTTTGTTTGTCAAGCATTACCTGGATGTGTGAAATGGTGAGAGGGTCTTAATTCTCTTCCTTGCTCTGGCTTCTCTTCCCCTTATTCTGCCTTTGTAGAAATAAAATTTGCAGCAGCCTTGAGACTCCACTTGTTTTCTGAAGAGTCCTTTCAGGCATCTCGCCCCTTACCTAGTATGGCATGCTTGTAAAACCTCATTTGCCCATTCCCAAAATATCTTGCAGTGCTGCACTGTTAAGATGTACAAGGTTCATAGCTGCCTGCTAGTGTTGGCATATTGGAAGCCACAGATTTTCTCTTCTGCACTCAGAAAGCTATTTAATCTCTTTACGTGCTGTAATTCCTTGTAGTAATCATGACCAATGGGCAAAACTCTAAGCTTCCTGCCATCTGTCCATTCAGGCATTGGAATTACATCTAAGAGTTAACCATAGGTTTTCCTCAGAAATCTGTTCCAATACTGTGTTGTGATGTCTGTGAAAGTAATACTCCTCTCCTTCCCCTGAACCTGTCAGTGAAATAAGAGTTGTCCTGCCCTCACAGCTCCACAGCCTTCATTAGTTCCTTTACTTAGTTGCAATTAATTTATCTAACCATTCCATCGATCAAGATTTGAGTTCATAATTGACTTTATGCAGTAGTTTTGTGATGAACCCAAAACTGAGCCAGGCTGTGAAGAAGCCCAGGATTCAAAAGTGCCTAACCTCTAGGTTTTAATCTAATACTTTGGCTAAAACTTCCCTTATTGATGAAGAAAACCCAGCCAGGGTAAATCATCATCCATGTTCCACTCATCCAATGCCTCAGGACAGCAGCTAGAGCTGAAAGTCAAGAAAGCTCACCCAAAAAGCTTCACTCGGCCTTTGGAGGATGCCGTCATTGTGCCATCTTCCTCCACAGTGTATTCAGCAGAGATGTTGTCCTGAAGGAAAAGGCCTTCTGGATCCTTCTTGGCCAGGGCATACCATTTCCCTGCATACTGTCATGAAAGTGTATTAGTATCTGAGCTAGCCACCATGGCAAGATTAGCACAAAACCAATTTTGTGATCAAAGTGCCTTTCTAACTCTCCTCTGCCTGATAAATGCCAGTCTAAGTTTGGGTGGGAATGTAGCACACAGATACTGCCTGGTGAACCCTTGCCTCTGTGCCAGAAGGAGTGGGTCTAACAGTTCTGCACTTCTGTGTGTGCATGTAGTCTTTGTCAGGTGAGACATTACTGTCACAGTGACCCCACACCAAAAGAATCTCCCATCCTAAGACATCTTCTGAGAGTCAGACTGGTTCTTCCCTGTTCCCGTTCAAGCCCCTTATCTTGCATGCAATACCATACCAAATTCAACAATATCAAATTGCAGGTACAAAGACTGTAGCAAGCTGGCTGGAAACAATCTTTGTGGCTGCCTCAGGCCGCAGTTGATCTCTGATGGGGAACAGGGTCTGCCCAGCAAAGCAGAAAGTGATGACTACATACTCAAAACAAGGAGAGGGTGTGTTGGGGAGAGTAACAACAGAAAGAAGTGGAATGACATTAAGGGAAAGAATATGTCCATGTGAAAAAATGGACCCCTGAAAGTGTACAAGAAGTATCTAGTAAAATGAAGACAAGATCTTAATAGGTGACTTAACAGATAGGAAGACCCTTAAAAGTTAACATTATCAATTATGCTAAGACTAAAATCATCAGAAATTCTGAGAAGAGCAGTAGCCAGCTATGTTAAATTTGATTCTCTGGTGAAGCTAATGACATCTGTTAGGCAAGTTATCTGCTTAAGCCTGCAAGGCCTTAATTCCAAAATACAGGAGCCCAAGTGAAGACTTTGACTTTTTAAAACTGGGATATTCTCGAAGCTCTCCCCGGACACAATTTGTTTCCAGCAAAGACAGTCTTGTATAGAGAAAGTGCTTGCCACATCCCAGCTGCCCTGAAATTGTGGTGTTTGCTGACCATTAGTTAAAATAGATATTGACACACATCTGGACCTTTCCAACAGCTGGATAGCCCTCATTTTCTCCTCAGAAGCACAAATGATGTGTTTGAACAGGAGTCAGCATTGAGCATACCAGACTAGATAAGATTTCTGTTTACTATGACTCCCAACAATGACTAGTGGTGGATGCAAGCACCATAGGGCTTGTGCTTGAACTTCTTCTCTGATGTGGATCTTAATTGTTCCTCTCACAAAACTGCTCAAAGCTCAAAGTTGTGCCGAGCTAACAGAAGATGAGCTCCAGTTAACATCCCTGGCTTTCAAGGTCAATTTTATCATAGTGTTCAGAAGGTTAAACAGTACTGAGAAAAGGAAACTACAGGAGCAACATCGGCAAGACAGAATATGAAAGAAGTTAACTTTTTGGTGAAGAATCCCTTTAGATGAACAAAACTCAAAACCTGGAAAAACAGCTTATATGTAAAGCTTCTTCACATATACTATTGAAGTAACTGTAATTACCCTTTTTGGATCAAAATTGTCTTTCACAGAGAAAGACTCCACTGCACAGGTCTGAGCTAGGCTATATTCAACAGTGTAGAAGACCGAGGCCAGGAAAACATACTGTGCGTATTTCATTCTGCAAGACAAAAGCAAACATGGGGGTTTATTTCATGCAGTAGATGGAGGTAGCTAGTGCTACAGATGTAGTTCCATAATTTTAAAACTAGTTTCTTTCCATACAAAGTACACAACCAGCTATTCCACTGATACTGAGTCATTATGGTGCCTAAATTCAGCCAAAACTGAGCATCAATGGCAATTACTTTGGAAGAGTATTTTGCTTGACAGTAGTAGTAATGCAGTTCATTGCATTTTTGTATTATAAATCAAACCAGACTATGGTTAAGGTCAGTAAGAATTGGTAAAAATTTGAAATGTTTTGAATTTTGTTTTCACAGGAAGATAAATGTTCTGATGAGCTCTAGTAAAGCACTGTACATTGTAAAGATGTTGTTTCTAATTATTTCACAGTGACTGTCCACTTTACTTTCAAGCCAGCAAAGCTATGTTCTTTATCACCAGTTCTCCTCACCAAAACAGACCTTTCCTAAGATGCCTATTCTAATGGCATAATACACTTTGGTATTTACTGCCCTCTGACCATTCCAGCAACAAACATGACAAATACAACTAATTTTCCAGAGGCTTGATCTGTTACTGCAGCATAACCACTAGGTGCCCATGGCTGTTTTTCTCCTTGGGTATCCCAGCTCATCCCTATCCCAGTACAGTTGTTTCTCAGATTTTGGGAAGAGAGAATCTTCATTATATAGTCTTGAAAAGTATTTGTCACTGAATACCTGTGTACTGATGCCAAGATAAGCCAGTTCCCTAATGCTTATCAGCACCATCCAAGCTGAGCTATCAACCCAGAGCCCAAACACCCATGCAGCTACACTAGGCTGCTCCTAGCTGCTGCCCTGCTGCAAGAGATGCCAGTCTGATCCACCTCTGCTGGAGAGAGACCTACCTGCTGAGTAGAGATATTGGAGATCCTTGAGACTACTCTGCTTCAGTCTTTGGGCTGCAGGTAGCAGGAGAGTTTTGTGTCAATTGCCCTCCAGCTCCCTTTAAATAAGGAATCTGCAAAGTCACTAATTGGTTATTTTTGCTCTTGTGCCTGAATAAAACACTTAATCTTGGATAATCCATTATGTAAAAACCAACTGTAATCCTCATGCTGGTGGGTCTGACTGCTATACTAATACAAACACAGCTTTTACATAATGGAAAAAGCTGCCCAGAAAGCTAATAAATCTGGTGATTTGATTGTACCACTGCTTTGTCTCGTTGAAGTCTTTCTGCGTCTAACACATGTTAGGAGAATAAGCACAGAGCATTAATTAGAGAAACACTTGGACTATTACACGCATCTGCATAGACACGTGTTTTGACAACTTGCATGGAGCAAGTACATAATTAGCTGTTCTCATACCTGTATCATCAAATTAAGGTGACCCTTTCAAGAGTAGGAAGACATTATGCATTACCTACATGGGGAAGGCAACAAAAAAGTGCAAAAATGCAGTTTAGTCTTCATGTTCATATAAAAATCTTAGGATTTGATATGTTCATCAGTTGATCACATATCAAATATCAATCTTGGTATTTTATATTGGATCAATTCTCCTGTGCAATGAAATATTTTTATGTACATTCTTCCTAGCTAATTTTGTCAACATTTCCAGTTACATAAATAACTGTAGAGCTCTCTCCTTCCCAAAATGTTCCTTCTAGAAGCCTTTTGTGGGAATACAATACATCAGAAAAAAAGACAAGAAAGCAGAAATAGCTAGATGAGTACTTTTGGCAGCAAACCATTTCTGCCATTCCTAAGAACTCGAAGAATTTCCCTAACTGCAAAGGTTGCTCCTGAACACTTTGTCCCAGGCTCACCTGGGAGATCTAAGACTTCAGACATTCAAATCGGAGTTGGAGGTACTAGCAGTTATTCCTCACACTGGGTGCTAAGTGCTGGGGATGGCCTTGGACATAACCACGAGGGACAACTCTGTATTCCTATGGAGTCAGCCCAGGAAGTCCTGAAGCTTTTGGTTCTGATCCAACAGTTCCAGAATGAGGCTAAAGCATTCTGGATGCTTTGGGCTTTCTCCAGTGATCACATACCTCCTCTTGCCAGGACTTCCTGAGCAGAAGCACAAAGAAGAAGCTTTGCCCTGTAGCTGGTGTGAACTCTTGTTGCTTTCCAGACGGCTTGTTTGGGGCTGCCCATTGCCTGGAAAAAGCTGTCCTTGCTTGCTGCCAGAGGCAACTTCGATTTGGCCTCTGTGCAGTTTCCATTTACACTTCAGAGGGATGCAGTGGTACTTTGCATGTGGCATAGTGATTCAACCTATCCTGGTCATGCTGTCTTCGTCTTCAGAGGCAACCTGGGCAAGCACACACAGGAATGAGCTCATGGTAACTGGGACTGCTTGGCTACTTAGAGAGTCACATAAAAAGTAACTTCTTAAACAGCACTTCAGAGCTAGATGCCCAAAGAGCATTTTAAAGAGCCTGACACTGAATATAAAATGTGCTCTTTCATCCTGATATGGGAAATTGGCAGAGAGCAAACTGCAGTGTTTTCTGTAAATTAGAAGGCTTCCAAACACTTATCACTTCATCTGTTTCCAACAAAAGAGATTAGTTTATGTCCATGTGAGACATAAGTGACACCTGAAGCCATGCTTAGATGAACCACTTAATCCCCTGGGGATTAGACGCATGCTAATAATAGCTAATCACAGCACCAGATTTTGGTTGGTGAACATAACATCTGTCACTGCATTATTTGCTGTTTAGAGCAAGAAGAAAATGAGATCAAGTTTACCTTTATTTTTGCAGTATAATGGCCATTTGTGCTGGGCATAGGGAAAAAAAATGGGAGGAATCAAAGCATTGAAACATATTCCTAGGTTTGTTCAATTTGATGTAACATGAAGCAGATTTTATAAAAACAAAGATGCCCTTCCAGGTTTGGTTGTCAAAAAAGAGCCTGTTACATACTGCTCACCAAAACTGGCTGGTTTTTAGTAGAAGAGCTGGCCTGACCATGCACTGTACTGAACTCAGCACAAGGGTGACTGGTAGTTTTAATGACATGTAGGAAAACACGTGTGCAGATGAGATGGTTAATATTGTCTTCTTCTCCATCCTGTGAAACACAGCACCAGAACTTCGAGATATCCTGCCTCTAGCAGGTCCTCCTTTTGCCTTATTGTTGGAGTAAGCATTGGGTAAACTGCTCTGGGAATTACCGTGATTGCACTGCCATCTCAGATTTAGTAACTTGTGCTGCTAGCTCAGCAGCTAGTGGCACAGGATGTGAGCTCTAAATATGCTCCTGCATCAGGCATTAAGTTCCCAGCTGTCTAGCAGGCAATCAGGTTGTGGGTTTGTTTGCCAGGGCACTGGAGAGCAGCTACATGTCCGTGCAATTTGAGTCACCCCTGACAACTTCTGCAGTGGTTATTGCACCATGAGTCATGGGCACTTGATCCTCTAGCTTTTGATCTAATTTGTGCTGCTGGTGCCAGGCTGTTTTTTGGGAATGTCACATGACAGTGCCCGTGTTGCTGGAGAACACACATCCCAGTCCCAGGTTTGCCAAGAGCTAAGAGGACAGTGATAGTCTGCTCCACTCCTTCATCAGAGGAGACCACAGGAGAAATAAGGCACCACAGTGGGACACCACATTTAGGCTGTAGACATAGAGGTCTTCAGTTTCTGTGACTTCTACTCAGAAATACGGATCTTTTCCAAGGAAGTGAGTGGTGCAATACAGATGAAGAGGAAATTGTTTGAAGTTTTCTCTTTTGTGGTTCAAGGCTAAGATTCTTGGGTGTGTTATATAATTAGGTTATAAAGGCATCATAAATCATTGTCATAGGACTTTCCAGGCAATATTCAAATCTGTCAGTTTTAAATGACAGGAACTGAGAGACACCTTTCCCTTCCGAAAAATGGTAGTGTAATTCTTGCTCAATGTATTGACTGACAGTTGGCAGAACAGGGCCTCACATGCTCCTGTGCACACAACACATCTCAGAAAAAGGCACACTTGTCACCCTGTTTTCTAATGAAACAGGGGGCTGCTCAAAACGAGAGAAGTCCAGAAGCCTCAGCCTCTCTGTCATGATGGGCAGTCAGGCTGGAGGGAATGGTTTTCTTGGAGCCATTGGCAAGAGCTTGCCAGAAGAATTAAGTTCCAGCCTCTCTTCCAAACCCTTTCATATCTTGCTGCCTTGACAGAACAGGGTGAATGCAGAACTGGCTAAAATTTCTCCTTCAATGGGATTTTACAACACAGTGATCTGCTGGCCAAAGAGGCAAATTTAAGGTTTTGTGCCATCTGCTGGTTTCTGCACAACCGCATGGATGGTGGTTACAGCTTGATCAGTGAGCTGCTGGATTTCCTCTCCAGTCATGGCAGTTTCCCAAACGGCCTGTTGCTACTCTCTACCAAAAGACCATTCACAAAAAAACCTGAGGCAACCTCATGAAAAAGAGACTATTTGGGGCCATCAGATAAGAAGATGAACTTTTCATTTGTAATTTTTTACTACTTACTATAAGGCACACCATTGACATATCTTTATATATATATAATATTTATTATTACTCAACGGATCCATTTCCAGACATTGGCATGTTTTTTCATTTTAGTTGCAACATGTGTTTAAAGATACAATATTTGCTTTTTCATACCAAGCTGCCAGGTCCTGGAGGGTAAAGACCAGCCCTTTCAGCACAAGAAGACTGGAGAGTCTGCCATTTAATTGTGGACAAGAAGGGAGGCATCTGCAAACAAGAAAGGAGCTCAATTCTCGGGAGATAAGGTCTTTACACTTGAAAAGATTTCTGATACATCTCTATTCTCTGTCGGGGAAGGAGACTGTTTCCTTCAGGTAGCAGTAGCCTCTCCCACATTTTGAAACAAGGTAACAGACTGGTTAATTTAATTCCTGGTGTTATTCCCAGTATGCCTTCCAAAAAGCAAGAGGCACGGAAGTTATATGAATATCCCTGAAGTTATAAACCATGCATGTAGTATTATAAGTCTCTTTCTTTCCTGTTCATGCAACAGAAACAGCTTAACACAAAAAATGCAGGAATAAGTCCATAGGCTCTAACTGTTTGCAAAACATGATGTAACAGGAGACCATATATCCACATGTTTCAGACAGCAAATTCTGCCTCCAGATTATTGCACCAGATTACTCCAATGGGATATATACAGCTCCTTACGTAGCATGCATCTCAAGGTGCTTTGGAAAAGTGATATTGCTGGCACAGAGCTTGAGTAGTTATGGGTAAGCCAGGATGTCCATGCCAGCCCTGATGATGGATTTAAAAGCTAAAACCAGCAGCACAAATTACAAAAGCCAAGGAAATCTGTATGTGCATGCAGTCAAAAGCCATTAGCCAGGCACCTGGCCTTAGTAGGTGATAGAGGACACAGTTTCCATGTGCAACAGAAGGTGCAAAGAGGGAAGGTTTAGGTCAAAGCATCTTTCTGCACGCCAAAGGGAGGGCAGCTGTGAACACAAGGCTGATTAGTGAGTCACAGAGCTAAGAGAATAAACAAAGGATTTTACATGCAACTGGACTTCAGATTTCTATATCTGCTTCTTCTGCAGGAGAAATGGATGGACATATGGAGTGTGGTGAAAGAGAAGAGTTTTTGAAACTGTCGAATATGATAGAATTTTTTTTCATGGAGGATTTTTTTTTGTTCGTTTTCTGTTTTAAGCAGCTGATCTTTAAAGCTGCAAAACCTTAGATAGCCTAAGACTTCCATGGACGTGTTTTCACCATGGCACACTTCTCATCACTTACACAAAAATTATTTATTTTACGGACAAGCCCAAAAGTTCCGGTCAAATCTCAGAGTCCCAATGTTGCCACCTCTGTAAACTTACAACTGGAATACTCAACCTGAAGATCAAACTTATGTCTGCTTCAGACTGAGCAACACGCTGGAAACACTTAAAATTGCAGGGTTGCTTTAAAGAGAAAAGCCCATTAAAAATACCACCACAGCAGCCGCCTCGGCTGTAGGAACTGGACTCTATGCATCCTTCTGCCCACAAGAAGAGAAGGAAGAGGAGGCAGGCCACAGTGTGGCCCAACATCACCAAAACCTCTGCAGAGCTCACTGCAGTTCTGTGCCTGAAGGTCTAGCATGGGGAGCTATGGCCACTCCTGTTGGGACCAGTGAAACTCCTGCATGACCACTCCTGCTGCTGGTTTCTAGAACATGAGAACTTGCTTCCTCTTTGCTGCAGCCTTGTGTCTGCCTTGCAATGCTGCAAACCTCTTTATACTGTTCTGACAGGTGCACTGAGACTACACAGACACTTCCAGCTTCTTCCTGTGATTTTTTGGGCTTGAATTCTTCTTACCCATGGTGGCTCTGCTTGCTCCCAACCTTCAAGTTCCACAACTTTTTATGGGATCAATAGCCCTTTTTAATTTCTCATTACTTGCTCTTCCTTTACTCTTGAAATTAGAGTCATTTTCTATACTCTATTCCTTTTCTGCTAACCATCCTGCTGTCTTTCCCCCCCCTATTGTGGCCCTGTTTCCCACAAATCAGTTCCCTCATCTGTTCATCATGCTGTCCCCTTGTTCTGCAAACTTCTGCAAATCTATCCTTAGAGCATTTTCTCTTTTCTTCGTTGTTTCTCCCTGACACTGCATAAGCAAACTTACTTCTGGGTACATCTGAGCACATATTTTGTGTCATTAGTGTTCCTTCTAGGAGTTTTCATATGTCCTACATAACTGTGCTTTCCTTAATTCCATCCCCAGACCATTTTGGGACGAAACTTAGAAAGGAAGTATTTTGTGCACATGGCTTAGTTTGAGAAGAGTTGTAAGATCTTTTTAGTCCTTTGTCATCACAGAACATTTGATGAATGAAGTAATCTTCTTATTCAAAGTCCAGTGATTTGTGCTAATAGCTTTGGATACAATCTGTCAATTGAAACACAATAAACTCATGTAGACTTACGGGAAATACTGCTGCTGCTATGGTATTGTAATATTTTTTTAAACATATCCATCTCTCAATCAAATTAAGAATAAGTGAAACTGTGCATACTTACAACATATAGAAGGAGGAGGCCATCGAGAAGGCACATCCAGCCTGTGGTGACTTACAGGCTCAGGCACATTTCCAGTCTTCTGGCATGGCAGAGATGCATTTCCTCATAAATATCTCTCAAAATAGTAACAATCAGACTAGATAAACACCGAACTGACCTGTGTGCTTTCAAAAAGCCCCATCCCTACTGTGAGAACCATTCAGATAGAAATCTCTAACTAATTCCTGCAATTCACCAATGCAATACAAAAAGTTGTATGCTACTTTTAAGGTTATTCTCCAAAGGAGTTTATAAATTATGTTCCTTTGTCATGACAAGGTGGAGTCAATATTCTGGCCAAAATACAAGCATATGACTTGCAAAGTGCTTCCCCTTTGCAACTGGGCTGAGAGCCGCACACTTTCTCCTATACACACAAGTGCAAGGGATTTATACCTTATTGCAAACGTTTCATGATCTGGTCACAGCTCAGCTATCAACTGTCCTGCCAGCCAGGAAACACAGCTCCAGCATAACCAGGTACTACTCAGCTGCATTTTCTGCAGACCTAGAGTCTGCTGCTGTGCTCCTGTGTGTGGGTTACATTGCTGTATTTCTGTGCGATAGCCAACTTGCACTAAAACAAATACTTCTCCAGCTGTGCTCGTGCACATGCCCCAGGTGACACTTGTCCCCAGGGCTGCTACCCTGCACCTCTGTCGGGCTTCAGCCAGCTCCAGGGGCAGGACTCAGTGCTTGCCCAGGCTGGAGGAGCTTCTCCAGCCCCTGAGCCTGTGATGAAGGGTAGCCCTGACCTCTGCATCCCCAGCCTGGTGGCATCCTCAGACTGGCCCAGGTGCACTCTGTCCTGGTCCAGCCCCAACCAGCTTGACCATGTGGGTAGGCAGGGAAGTTGTGGCAGTATCCCACCCACTGGTGGCTGCACTAGCTGGGACCACAGGCCAGGAATAGGTCCCAGCAGAGTCTAGGGTGAGATCCTACATGGCAAGTTTGTGCTGTGGTGGCATCTAAAGGTCCCTGGAGAGCCAGAGGGGAAGGACGGGGAGGATGCTGAGCAAGAACTGTAAGGTTTTGCATGCTAGACCTCCATGTGACAAGTGAAAATCCATGTGCAGCTGAAGTAAGGGGCCAGACTCTGGGGGACGGAAGACCCTGGCCCAGGAGGGGCAAGGGACATGGCTCTGATCCTCGCTGGGCTCCCATGGCTGCAGGCAGGAAAGCTTATTCTTGTGTACAAGCAGGTGGCATGAGAATATTACGTGGTAAATCAGATAAGCTGCAATCTTGTTATGCCAACAGATGAGTGGGTCAGAAAGGTTTGAGTGGAGCTGTCAATACAGCACCTTCTAAGGATAATGTCTAATCAAATTAGATTAGACATTTGCAGCTCCCATCCCCACCGCTTCTTGGTTAGGGGAAACACAATGTTCCATGAAGGAGGAGCACAAATCATCTTAGCAGCTTGAACACCCTCAGCATATCCCATTCCTCTTTCTGCTTTCCAGGCAGTGTCTGCACCTACTGCTTTGGACACAGTCCCATAAATGACCCTAACATTACTGCTTTTCCTGGGAAGTATGTTTTGCCCCACATCAGCCAGATGATTTTAGTCCACAAATTTTCAGTAGTTTTCAGGCTAGGACTAGGGAGAGACTGTTGTGAGGGTTGTTGGGAGAGGAGTAATTTTAGTCCCAGAAACTCCATCTTGTTTTCCCAGCTACCAGCCAAGCCTTTGGAATAGTTTAAATATTTGAGGTTTCCATTTGGAGCACTGTTTCAATGACATCTACCAACATGCAACAAAGCAGGGGCATTACACTGATTCTGCAATTTAGGTTTAAAGCTATTGGAAACAAGTTTGTGCAGCCACACGTGTTCAGATGTTATTATGCTGTGTGACAGTCTAGTGCAAGTTTCCTAAAATAGCAGCCTTATCCTCCTCCAAAATCCGCTATTGTCTGCCTAAGGCCATTCAAAGAACATTATCCTATTGCAAGCTTAGACTGTATCCACCTCAGTTATCATTGTTATTCCAGCAATGGCTGCCATACTCCCACTTGCATATCCCTAAAAGCCTAGAGAACACACCTTTTTGCATCATGCTTTTAATTCTGAGTCCATCAGCCCACCAAAGGAGTTGCTTTGGCCCTGCTGGCTTCATTTGCAAAGCTATTTAGATTTCCACCTGCCATTCCTACATGGTTTCAATTGCACATCAATCACACAGCCCTGGCTTGCCTCCAGAAATACTGCCTCAGATTCTCCACTTGTGCAGCTATAAACATCAGTACATCAGGGCCTTCATTATTCTTCCTTGTTAAGAGGAAATTTCTGGCCAAATTTCAAACCCTGAGTGCAGAAGCAAGAACTGAGCTTGGATTTTTCATGTTTGGAGCCCAGAATATCACTGTTGGACATTGTTTTTCTTATGAATGTTTTGAAACAAAAGCATTTATCTTGAACTGAACATAACTTTTCATACCAAATGAAGTATGAATGTCTGGAAGGTTTGGTTTCCAAAAGAGTGGCAATTTTGATTCAATATAAATAGTTCACACTTTTTCCATTTTTCATCTCCCAAATCACAGCTGAAAAGCACATACAACAATTTTCATAACCATTAGTGCATGCACAAAACCTTTTTATTTTGTCAGGCAAACACCCCATGTTACCAGGCCCAAAGGTCCTTCTGTTTGGATGTAAGACATCCTTTCTAAATTCTCTAACTGCATAGCTCTGTCCTGTGATATCCACTTCATAAAATTCCTGGACATTTGATCATTCATATGATTCCTGGACTTCTAAATGGCGATGAGCTCCCAGGAGATTTTCTCTCCTTCCACAAATTTGACCTGGCACAAGGAGGATCCAATGGTTCGTAAAACTGCCAGGCAACAGTATGCTGGACTGTAAGAAGAGCTAAACTTCACTTTAGACTTCCTCAAAGACCTGGTGAGAGGAAACTTCGTTCCTTTGGGATACCAGAATCCAAAATGTGTTAGTCCCCTTGAAAGGCTTTTAATTGGTTTTACCCTTTTTCCTCCCTGTGGGATGAAAACAAGGCTTGTATTTTACCATGCACTGGAAGGGCTCAGACTGCTGCTGGAGTAGAGACATTGAAAGGCAGAAGGCAGCCTCCAGGTGCCCTTGTGTTAATCATAAATAAAATTACTCCCATCTGGGATGTTTACCCAGCTGCAAATGAAGCTTTTACTGGTGTGCAAGCAATGGTTTCCTCACATTTAACTGTCCTGATAGGCCATGGGCAGGAGGGCTGGACTGACAAAAAATATGTTTCACTCCAGCTCCATGAAGTTTGTTGTCTATATCAGTTCCAGCTGGCTGGTGTCATTACATGTGCATCTCTTCTGACTAAAAATGTTTACCAGGAAAAAGAATGACACCCTTGTTTCTAGAGGTATCTAAGATAAGGTGGGAGCAACCTCCTCCCTCTGTTTTGAAAGCCTTTTCTCTGCAGGTCTAAATTCGACTGTCCTCTAAAATTATGGAGAACAGACTGTTCCTCTTTTCTTAGCCATAGCCTTTTATACAATTGGGCAGTGTTTTGTTAGAAAAGAGATGCCTCAAAAAGAGACATGAGAAACCTCAATCTTTCCTCAAAGGTCACATTTTCCCACTGTACTCCAGGTGAGATATCTGTTTAGAATAACGTGGCATCATCTGTTATGCAAGAGAAGGTTCGTCCTAATGGATGTGCACCTCCTTCTGCCTGGAAGTCTTGACACATTGTGCAGCCTTTGTTAAGCTGAGGTAGTGGCTCATCCCCATGAATTCACCAGGTGACTGCTCTCCACATAAGTAGGACTTTCCACACCTCCTTGGTGAATTCTAGTCCTCTCATCCTGAGCACACCTGTCTGCAGTTTAGTTCTAAGATGGTGCTGGAACACATTTACAGACACCTGACCGTGGCTTACTCACCAGCTTAATATTTTTACACCAATCAGTGGAAATACTAAGATGTTCTACATCTGTTGTAGCCTCCACAGAGCATCCTACTTAAGAGATTCTGCAGTTCTTTCTTTTTCCTATTTTGCTGAAAGGATTATTACATCTACTTCTTCCCAGACTTTCAAAACCTCAGAAGAACCTCCACTAGTTGTCAGAAAAATTCATTAAGAGTTTAGAGGTTACTCTACACAAGGCTCTAAAAAGTTCATTTCTTCAGTACTTTTCTTGATATTCTTGCTCTTCCCTATATGATAAACTGAAAATGTTCATTGCTTTTCATGTTCCTAATTTAACCTCAAGTTTGATCTTGAGTTTTCTGACTTTTAATTTTTACTTTTTCATGGAATTTTTATACACATCTTCAATAATCTCACCACACTTTCTTCTTGTTTTCCTCTTGTTTAAGATTAACAGGAACATATAATTTACAAAATGGCCTGTTTTTTCCAGTTTGAAACTTTCATTTCGTTGTCTCACTCACCTGAACTGTCTTCCACCTTCATATATCACCTAGTTCTTGTTGTTGCCTTGTTGTTGCCTCCAGTCAAAATCAAAGAAGATTGCCTCTTGCTTTTTCTGCCACCCTTTGTACTCAGAAAACTGCTGCAATGTGAAACCTTGCTGAACAGCCTGCAGCCTGAAGCAATGCCATCCCTACTAAAATTCCCAGTTGCTACCAACCCCTGTGCTTGGGACAGGCCTGCTAGTTGCCCACACACACACACACACACACACAAAAGTTGCTTCTTGCACCCCATTCTGGAGCAGCCCCTCACCATGCCAGATCTGAGTAGGTTTTGTTCCTCTGCTGTACCATTATTGTGGAAGGCAGTGTGGCACACAACACCTCCTCCAAACCTTCTTGAGCAATAATTCTATTTTAACATCCTGGCTGAGAAATACCAAGGCAAGCCACCTTCCTCCCAGGCATCCACATTCACATTTGGGCTGGATTGAACCACTCCTGGCAGAAGTGACAGTACACACAGACACAGACAACCTGGACACTTAAACCCTTATCCCTTGAGCCGGTGAGCCTTGCTTATTTCCCAACAATGTAGTAGATGGGATTCACCCTTGTTCCCCATTAATGAAATCTCCTGTGCATTGTTTAATTCTTCTGAAGTGTAATGAATGACCTTTGTAGCACTGTGCCTCCCAGCATCACAGTGACCCAAACCTGATGTTTGCAGTGTTGTGGCTTCATTGATGTGAAACAACTCCTGTTCCTCACAGCCATAATTCTCCCCCTTTCTCCATTGATAGTGATGAGGGAAATATTTCTACCTTCCCAGTTTCCTTGGGTTTTGTTTGGTGGGTTTTTTTTTTTAATTTTGTCTGCAGGGCTTCCCACATTCCCTCAGAGTCCTTCAATTCAGCAATCCCAAAGAGAAACTCTCCAGAGTCCTTCCTATATGGATGCCCCTTAGAGCCATGTTTTCCTGTTGTGGCTCTTACTAGCAAGAAACAAAGATCACAGACCTTGCCAATTCAGTTCAAACCCTGGACTAAAGCACTCAGGACTGGTGTTTCCCTTAGGGAACAGCCATTACAGGAGCTGCTATAGAGCCATGCTATATTAGAGAGAGTCCTACAAGAGCAGAATTACCTCACTATTTTTATTTTGGCCACGGAGTTCTTCTGTGAAGAATGTACTTCCTACTACTGCTGGGAGCTGGGAGAGGAGAAATAATAAGATGGTCACCTTGTTAGCCAAGGATTAGGTCAAAGCAGTGTATATTTAATTAGACTTTAAAGAGCTTATTTCAATGTTAGGAGATACACTCCTTCCCTGTTGCTGCTGCCTCAATAGAATTGTTTCAGTAAGTGTTCTGTTTGTCAAGAGAGAGTGTTTTCAGACATTGTGAGTGCTCAGTTTTTGTTTACAGTAGATTAAGAAGAGGAAAGTTGACCCAAAGCTCTTGTAGAGGTCATCTAATCTCTTTGGTTGAGAAGATCTGTCCTCCCACAGACTCATCTTCAGCATTATAAAGGAATACATCTTCCTGATGACAAGCTCTCTTTGCAGGGATAACTCAAACTTGGTTAATCCAGAAGCAGCACCTTCTATTACAAAAATTTAATAGACACATGAGAAATTAGAGTGCTGCTTGCACATCTTTGGACTACTACTTACCCACAAGATCCAGGGCATTCACAATGAGCATTAGTGAAGACGACGTGGAGAAGTTTCTTGATGGCAACCCTGCTTTTGCCAAGCAGTACTTTGAGAAGAAACTAAAGACAGAGTCCTGGGATAACAATGAGAGTGAAATACTTTTTGAGTTGATCCAAGACATGCAAGAAAGCATCAACATGGAGAAAGTTGTTTTCAAGACCTTGAGAAGAATCAGGTCCCTTATTCATGCTGACCGCTGTAGTCTCTTCATGTATAGGCAGAGAAATGGCACTCCTGAACTGGCAACAAGGCTTTTCAACATCCAGGAGGGAAGTACTCTGGAGGAATGCCTGGTCTCCCCAGACTGTGAGATTGTGTATCCACTGGACATAGGCATTGTGGGCCATGTTGCTCAGACCAAGAAAACAATGAACATCAAGGATGTCCGTGAGGTATGTTTGCCATTTGTTTATGATCTGGGTAGAGGAGAGGCTCGCAGGGGTCAAGAGGCAGCAGCACACCACAGGGCTTGGTCAAAGCTCTTGTGGTGTAGTTGCTGTGTACTGGAAGCAAATAGCAAGTCTGAAAGTTCCTTCCAATTTCATTTATGGGGTGAGGTGAAACTAAGCACATTGATTATATTAGGTCTTAACACATGCAAACAGTGCGCTGCTACACCTTGCCTGTCCAACTAAAAAAAAAAAACACACCTAGTCCAGCAGAGGAGAGTGAAGTAGTCAGATCTGTGCTAGAGGCGCATGGAATTTACCACACAATTTTATATTCTATGAGTAAGTGGCAAAGACATATAAATTCTTTACAGTGAGTCCAAAAAGGGCTCAGAAGACTTTGAAAACATTTGCTGTGATGTAGCTTTAGCTAAGGGCTTTTAGAAGCATTATTATCAAACAGAGGGACTGGACCCCAGAGCAGGTATGTTAACTGCAGCCTGTGTATGGGCAAACTTCTTCAGAAGCAGCAAGAGACAGACTAAAAAAAGCCTCTTTCAGCAAAAAATTGCAATCTGCAATATCAGGAGAGATCTGAAGGATTTTAATGTTTTGTGTTTATGCCTTCATGACAGTATTTACTCCCCATATTTCTGTTTCAATCATGTAAACCTGGATGGCAGGAATAACAATCTGCTTGTTCTAATCGTAAGTTCATAATTAAAATCCATGTGACCCAAATATGGCGTTTTGGATTACTCCATCTATTGTTTGCTTGTTACAAAGTGACCATCTGTTTATTTGTTCGTTTGTTGCTCAGTGCAGGCATATCCCAACCCTTCAGAAAAACCTTCCTTGTCTTCCACAGAACACACTGAGACACTGTTTTGGTTCTGCAACCTTTTTTTTTTTATTTGTTTGGTTTTTTTGTTTGCTTGTTTGTTTGTGTTTTTGTGGTTTTGTTTGTTGGTTGGTTAGTTTGGGGTTTTTTTTGCTGGGTGTATTGTTGGTGTTGGGGGAAGCATCAGAATGCAACTTAAATTTAAAAGATTTTTGGATTCTGATGTTTCTCCAAATACAGGGGAGGATTTCAGATCTGTGAGCTAAGTGCTGAAGTCTAACTCTAGTGCTTTTAGACATTGCCATAATACAATTCCTTTGAAGAAAACCCAGAGATTAAAAGTTTGGTCTAACCCATTTGGCAGAAAAGGCCAGCAGTGGGGGAGGTTATGGGGAGAAGACTCATCAGGGAGTGATCATTCTTTCTGGTGCAACCTTCTGAATACAATCAGAGTTTTGCGAATTTTTCTAACCCAAATAGGACTTACAGATGGCAATTTATTCACCTGAGCAAGGAGAATATCTTTGGTCAGCAAGACCATCCCTGCACTCCCCCATGGCAGGTGATGATGGTATCAATATGGCCCTGGGCAGGTGAAGTGATTGGCCATCTGCTTTCCCTGAACTATCCTTTCTCGGCTTTTCAAGAGAAACTAGGGGTAGATGCTACAAGCTGACAACAAACTTCATTGTAAAAGCAGAAGAAAAATGAGTGAGTGAACTTGCCAGTGACTGTACTGCTTTATACCCTATAGCTATGCAGTGCTACTTGGCACTACCCATTCTGCAGTGCTAACAAGAAGTCAGAGAAATGGATGAAGGAGGTACCATGGATCTGAGAATAGCCCCCTAGTCCTGAGAGAGTTTGACATGGTAAAGGTTATGACTGGCAAGATCTTTACAGAAAGTTAAAAGTGCATGTGTTGTAGTCAAAAGCCACGCGTCTGCTCTTGATATTAGCTTTGTGCTCCATTTTTCTGCTAACTCATTTATTTTCCTCATTTTTAATTTTTAAGCAAAAATTTCTTTAGGCAGCTTACTTTAAGGGGCTGCTCTTGGACTTGGTTTCAAGACACGCTGTGAAAAATGCTTATTTGTAAATTCTCTATTAAACAGTGTGCCCAGTTCAGCCCATTTGTTGATGAGCTCACCGACTACACGACAAAAAACATCCTTGCGACACCCATCCTGAATGGCAAAGATTTGGTTGCTGTCATTGTGGCTATAAATAAGCTGAATGGCCCACACTTCACCAGCTCTGATGAAACAGTAAGTGGTCAGTAGCTGAGTTCCTATCCAAGAGTTGTTATTTCTGTTGTGTAACAGAGATCCTTTCATGCTACTGGTGCCTGCTTTAATGATGCTCCACTGGTGTGAGTTTCCCTGAAGAGCACTCACACTCTCACAGAAGAGACTTATAATAAGGATGCTTATCTCAGATGTTTCAGAGAAGATACAGAGGGATAAGCCTCATTTCATGGCAGTGCAAAGCAAAGCATTAATCCTGGGAAATTATCTTGATGCTTGTAAAGCAGTGTTATGAAATACAGTACACATGAAGTTACTACTGCATTCAATTCAATCTCACAATTTACCTTTTCAGCTTTTCCTCAAGTATCTGAATTTTGCATCCTTGAACTTGAAAATTTATCACTTGAGTTATCTTCACAACTGTGAGACTCGAAGAGGCCAGGTAAGAGTGAAAATGCAGATTGGCTGTCAATTCTTCTGATTTGAAGGGTGAATCTGATCTTCAGAGATTTGTTCCTACAGAGCAGAAAGAAAGAGGTGCCCTCAACTGCCTTCAGATAGTGCTTCTTTCAAAGAGTCCTTTGTTATTCTCTCTTTTTTCTGCTATTGGCAAAACTGCGGTACCTGATGCAGTGGCAGCAGTTTCAGCAGGACTGACCTCTAGATGTTTTGTTGACTTGAGGCTGTGAACCACTCTTGAATCATTTCATCATTTCAGACAGCAGCACCAAGAGATTTTCTGAAACACTTAAAAATGTGCCATTTTTTGCTCATCTGCTCATTAAAAAGTGCTATTGAATTTCCTCTTAGAGCCAGTAAAATTGTCATATGCATGTTGCATTGGCCTCCATCAGTAGAAAAGAATATATACTAGGAGTTTAGGGCATTCTGGATTGAAATTCAGGCACCATTCTTTTCCATTAGCCAGGTTACAGTAGGAGTCTCCAATTCATTGGGATGAATGTGAATCCTTGCAATCACTTTGTGCAGCAGGCAATAGTTGTCACTCAAGAGGAGATGGAATTGCATCTGTGCTTCATGGCAGCCACAGACTGTTCTCCAATGGGACTGCCATGGAGAATAATTGCCCATCCTGTTGAAACGGATGCAGAAGATAATGCTTATTTTGAAGCTTTTGGACAGCAATTATGCTTTCAAATTCATATATTACTTTCTGCCCGATTTTTTTCGTTTTTCAAAAACATGAGTGATGGTCCAGTGAAACACACACCAGCAATGATGAATAGTTATCTAAAGCTGAACCAGCAAAGGTTTATTCCTGTTGAGAGCTTAGCAGTAGGACTAGTCAGGGTAAGAAAGGGGGTAGAAGACAAAGTGGAGACCCATAAGATGGGAGGGCTGATGCTTCTGGTCTGGTGCTAAACCCAGGGGTTTATACATTACTGCTGTCTGAGCAGGTCCCACACAAAGGGAGGAATGCAAGAATGAGATGCAGGAAACACTGTTCTAATTCTGCCAATAGCTCAACTAATACTCAAACCTCTGACTAATATAGGTCTTAAGGGCTGTGTGGAAGTTATTATAGTTCATTGTGTTACAATTTAAAGTACTGAAGTACAGAGTGAGCAAATGACATTCTCAAAAGTGGTCTAGGATTTTAGTATTGCAACAGCAATAGTCTGGGTGATACTGTGGGTAAAATGGCTTGTGCAAAGACAGGTCAGTGCTTGCGGTCAGATGCTGTGTAAAAATCCTATTAGAAGACATATAATACATTTTTATCAACTTCTTTACATCATTCCTTGACTTAGATATTTTTCAGCTACTTCTCTCAGTCCTTCTCACTGGGCTTGTGGCTTTCTGTGCTTACTGCATGCTGTGAAGTGCCAAAAAGCTAAACTGCTGCTCATGTTTGTCTAATGGTTTGTATGACAACACCGCTGTCCTATTTGAGGGATGCTGACACTGACTCAGACTTCATACAAATGGCAGAGTTGTCCCAGTTTCTGGATTAGAAACAGAGACTAGTGCAGCTCAGAATTGCTCAAAAACATCTACTTGTGCTCAGTGAAGAGGTGAGACACACTTTTTCTGGTTGAGGCCATGTAACAGTATTTCTTGTTGAAAGCACAGGTCCAGTCTGCTTCAGGCTGCAGCTCCCAATGCTTCAGAATCATGGCTCCTTGTATCTCCTGGGCTCAGAAAGCCAGACCCAGCATCTTGGGTACAGGCACACATGCATTAACTAAGCTAAGCAAGAGTGTAGATGACTTCCTTACCATTTTAGAGCAGTATTTGTGTAACCTCTGTTTTGAGAAATGAAAGAGCCTAACAGCAACAGCTTTCTTAAAGGTAAATCTCTAGAATGTACCAGAAGATGGCTGATGCATACACAAAACAGCTGCTGAAACACTTTCCTCTAAGTGTTAATTCACAGCCTCTGAAATTTGTAATGCTTTTGGTATTAACTGCTATTGGATACAGCATTTGACTAATGGATATAAAATTTAAGTGGTGACAGCTCTTTGCCTGACAATACTACATTTTTTGTGTTGTATTGGTAACATTTGACTCCCACATAACACTATGATGACTGGACTCTTTCCCCCTAGCAATTCCCAGTCTGAGCAAACAGTGTAAGTTTCCTGCACTTTTCAGGAGCTGTAGCCCAACGTTTGGAAGCCCATCTCTCTGGGAAAGGCTGTGCTTACTTTTTTTTTTTTTTTATCCTGCAGGTGCTGTTGTGGTCAGCTAATAAGGTTTTTGAGGAACTGACGGACATTGAGAGGCAATTCCACAAGGCTTTTTATACAGTGAGGGCATACCTGAACTGCGACCGGTACTCGGTTGGTCTCCTGGACATGACAAAGCAGAAGGTGAGTGCTCACATGTGTGCTGTGCATCTTCCTGATCACTGTTATCCACTGAGGGGTGATGCATGCAGACAAGTTTTACTGAGATTTACTAAAAGTGCGAGCTGACCTTGAGCCACTATTCCTACTTTGGTTGGCATTTTTTTACTGTGCAAAGATTCAGATAGTGGGTCAATGAAATCAGAGGAAAGGGGAAGAGCTTGTTGCTGAAATGGGACTGTTGGAGGCTGGGAAGACAGAGGAGGAAAAGATGTGTCTGACTTTGGCAATCCTGGTCAAAGTCTGCAGTACAAACAAAACCTCACAAAGTCTGTGGGTATCAGTAGTGAGACACCTGTGGAACCATCAGCAAAACAGCCACCTCCCTCAAGGACTCATTCATGCTCATGATATCCAGGCTTTTAGATTAAATCTGGCTTCATAAAAGCAAGCTGACAGAATTAAAGTTGGTCTGATTTGGTCTGGTGGTTTGCACCTTTGGCAAATTTCATGTGGGTGTTACACAGCACCCTTGCCAGTGGAGCCCTCTTTGTCCCTGGTCACACTGACTGTCTTGTTGACACAGCATATTGTCTTGTGGAGAGGTGCACTAAAAGATCATCAGTGTAAGCTAAAGACACTTCGATCAATGTTATAATGTAGCATAAGGAAAAAAAAAAGCAAAAAAGGTATTTTGCTTCTTCAGTCTGGCAAGTAGTAGGTCAGGCAATAGTCACATTTTGGAAAATGAAGAATACAAAAACATTGTCATAGCTGTTTGCTCTGAGTACAGCCAGTGTTTTCTGTTCACTGAATGAATCAGCACTCTGTGTATAGGCAGAAAATGGTAATATGCAGCCACATAAATGCATGTGACACTTCCAGATTTGGATATTTGGGTGTCATTCTGCTGCCTAGTATTGAATTAGCTTTATTATTTCATGCCTTGTTTACACAACACCAAAACCAGCATGGTAGAGCAATGGTTACTTTCAGACTTGAGGCGGGATGCACTTTTCTACTCTAAAAATACTTTTTTAATTTTAAAACCAGGAATTTTTTGATCTGTGGCCAGTCCTGTTGGGAGAAGTACCCCCCTACACAGGGCCTCGAACCCCGGATGGCAGGGTATGTGAAAACAAGATTTCTTTAACTCACTCTTCTCCAGATGGATTGCCTCACCACTCATTTTAATGCCACTCTTTTTTTTTTTACTTGTAGGAAATAGTCTTTTACAAGGTCATTGATTATATATTACATGGAAAAGAAGACATTAAAGTCATCCCGTAAGTTCCCGGTCCCTGAATGCTAGGTACTGACACAGGGTGTAGCCAAAAACAAGGTTCCTCACAATTTAAAGACATCCATGTGGAGAAATGTAAAGGACTGATGGAGGATGGAGAGTCAGAATGTAAATTGGAGCTTCAACTCACATTTCTGAGGGATAAAGATTTCCTCGAGGGCATTGGGATCCTGACTTGGAAATCAGGTTCAAAAATTCTCTGCAAACAGTGATTTTTTTTAGATGCAGAAGTGAACTGCCTGGATGTTCTGCAGTTTCACGCTCTGCTTGCCAGACAGAGGCATCACTTTCCTCCATGCCTTCCCTGTGTCAGTGGCTGAATCTCATTCAAGATGCCCTTGTGCCGAGGTTTCCCTGCTTCTCTCCAGTCCTTCCATCACTGACCCCATCTTAAGGCTGCCTCTGGCCTTTTCTCCCCTCCTGATAAGATTGGGACTCCCTCTTCCTAAGAGCTGCCCTCTCTTCTTGCCACTGAATTTTTCAGAGGAGCCTTTGGCAGCTTAGGCAAATATGACATAAGGAAGGTTTCCCACTGCTTTACATTAGTTTATGTGCTGCAAGAAAGGCCCCCATTTCCTGGGTACAGCAGTGTTCCAAGTTCAGGCTCGCAGACATCCTTAGCCGGGAATCTCCTTTTATCTTTCTCTGTGTTGAAGGTCTGAAACATGGCCTTCACTCACAGGAATGACCTTTTATATAGTCTCTGCAAACTGTTATTTTATCAGTTATTTTCTTTTGAATCCTTGAAGGGAAGATATTTACTTCTGTGGAAAATTTGTGCTTGTGCATATGAATCCTTTGAAAATAACAGGGCCATTTATGGACTGGGGGGTTCCAGGTCCAAACCTGGGTTATACAATCAGCTGAACACACTTGAACTCCATGATCTTTTTTCAGTAAACATACACCTTTAATTTCCCATATATATTTTTCTTTCATTAGAAATCCTACCCCGGATCACTGGGCACTAGTTACTGGACTGCCAGCCTATGTGGCTGAAAGTGGATTTGTAAGTATTTAACCTGGGATTCCTCAAGTCTTTCTGAGATGAATAATACTCGTGCTGCTTTTTCAGCAAATCTGTCCTTTGTTTTGGCAGTTTTACTTCTCGCTGCGCATATTGTAATACTTTTTCTTCTGTGTGATCCCCTAGATTTGCAACATTATGAATGCTGCTGCAGATGAGATGTTTAACTTTCAGGTATTGTGAAAATTTCCAATTCAGTCAAGGATTCAACTTTTTTTTTTTCCAGAAATGTAATGTAGAGTAAATATTAAGCATATAAATACTTCTTTTGCCCATAGTTTGAATGTAAAACTGGAGTGCTTATGTATTCAGAAAACATATTAAGTACATGATGTCTTTCTGCTTGCTGTTGCTTCAAGGAAGGTCCTCTAGATGAATCCGGATGGACTATCAAAAACGTTCTCTCCATGCCAATAGTGAATAAAAGGGAAGAAATTGTTGGTGTTGTCACATTTTATAACAGAAAAGATGGGAAACCATTTGATGAACAGGATGAAACCCTCATGGAGGTATATTTTCTTGCTGGAAGAAATTCATATAGTTGAAGAGGTCACTACTATTCCATGTACACCTGCAAAACATCTTGAGTGTTTTGCAGCTATGTGGGTATCTTTGTTGCTTAGAGAGGTGCTATACATCAGCTTGAAAACTTTGAAAGCAATTGTTTGAAATACTGGGGGAGTTTGGTATGGGAGACCCAACTATGTTCTTGTGATTTTTTTTTCAGTATTCTTGGATTGTACACCTAGCCATGAGCAGCTACTGTGTGCCAACACAACCATCTTGACCTCTGTTCACATACCTGACAGCTGGCTCTCACTGGCTGGGCAAGTCCCTCAAAAAATTGCACAGAAATTATCTATGCAGCTAGGATAAAAATGGAGGCCAGCTATTAAATCTACCAACAGTGGCTGTGATTAAAGACCTTGCTCTGTAGAAATGTTCCTATGCTAGTTTCAATGAAACAAGGTATTTAGCTCTTGGCACCTGTTATTAATCAGGATATTTCCTGAAACAGACTTTTCTTATCAAACAAAAAGACTGTGGGAAAAAAAATCAGTTTGCTTTGGCCACTGGACAGCAAACAAGTTGAAAGCAAATGCAGGATGTGAATAAATATGTGTGAAAGGTGACAAGACCACCTTGCTCTCCTTTGATGTAAGAGCTCCTGACCTGCTGTCACCATTGTGACAGAAACCTTTCCTCAGGTGTGGAGACACATGCAGCAACACAGAAATAGTTTTCTGTACCCTGAACTGGACAGAGTTCAGTCCTTCAACCTCGACAGCATGGATGCTCTCAAGGCCTGGGCAGATTCAACAGCAGGAGAGCTGCTCTGATGAGGAGCAAGTCACAGCTGGGAGCAAAGATGTGGTTGCTCATTGCTAGAATTTTGGCCAAAGTCAAGCTTGTGTTTCTTTAAAAACATATCATACAGTGTCATATATCTGTGTCTTTGAGGAGCAGATGTTATGGCTATTTCACTGTTTCCTTCTCTTCCCCTTACCAAGTCCTTGACACAGTTCCTGGGTTGGTCTGTCCTCAACACAGACACATATGATAAGATGAACAAGTTGGAGAACCGTAAGGACATTGCTCAGGACATGGTGCTCTACCACGTGAAATGTGACAAGGATGAAATCCAGGAAATTCTGGTAATGTCTCGCAACATGAAGCTCACACCCAAGTGTACTGGCCTGGCCCACAGCTTATGGCACAGACACAGGTCTCCCATTTCACAGAGATGCTTCCAGCCACCATGATGTGGTGGCAGCACCTGGGCCCTAATAATTGCACGTGGGCAGAGCGAGTCTTTCTTTTGGTTCTGTGGTCTGCCCTCCATGCTGGCACAATGCTTTGTGCTCTTCCTTTCTCAGCAACGCTGCCTTGGAGGTGCTACTCAGGGCAGGGCTGTAGGAGTGGCACAGAAACTGATTTTTTCCTTAAAACCTCCTTAGTGCTGAGGATGTGAAGTTAGAGGACCCAGCTGCAGCACTGGCTCTAGGGGGACATTTGCAAGTGAGGGAAACAAAACAAAATCAAGGAGAGGGAGAATACTACCAAGAAAAATGTGTTCAAAGACGAGAAATTGAAATAAAGTCCAGGAAAGAAGTACAATGTGCATATGAGAGCTGCCCTAGATTGCCCCAAAAGCTGCCCAGTGCAAAGTCCATTGGGGTTCAGTTGTCTCCTTAACACACCCATGCTTTTTGCAGCCAACACGAGAAAAGCTGGGGAAGGAGCCAAGTGAGTGTGATGAAGAGGAGCTGGCAAGCATTCTGGTAAGAACAATTCACTGCTGTAAAGAGCAGCCTGGCAAGAAATAATGTCTGCATAGATGCAGGGAGAAGTTTCCAGTGTTGGCATGCTGTTACCTGTTGAAGGGTGAAGGCAAAGCATACCCTGCCCTCCTTTGCTGTGTGAGTTTGAGATTATCACTAGCATGCATCAGCAAATGCCTTCTGTAGCTCCTGGGGAGTTCCTGCTCTGCCTCTTTATCTCAAGGGGCTCAAAGTCCATCTGGAAACACAGCAGCCTTCTTGGCTTGTCATGTATTTTGTTTTTCAGAGTAATTAAGGAGGGCTGTAAGTCTTCCCCCATTTTGAGTGTTCAAACTATATAAAATCAGATGCTTAACAGGAAACAAACAATATTTCCTGCACAAAACTGTCCACCCTCTTCCTCCATTAATGAGGTTATCATGAAAAGCTTAATTTCAGTCTGTTTTTATGCTATATTCTAAAAGAAAACCAGCATCAGACTGATACGTTTTTATTTAGCAAAGCTTAGGAATGACATAATCAGCACAGAAATAACCCAGCCCACCTCTCTTACAGAAAGAAGAACTCCCAGGACCCACGAAGTTCGAAATCTATGAGTTCAGGTTCTCAGATTTTGACTGCACTGAGCTAGAGCTGGTGAAATGTGGCATTCAGATGTACTACGAGCTTGGCGTGGTGAAAAAGTTCCAGATCCCACAGGAAGTAAGAGCTGGCAAAAGCCAGGATCTCCTGTCTTGGATGTACAGCAGACTCACCCATGCTGTGGCTGGCACTGAGGTCCCTGTGCATGCCCAGCAAAGCTCACAAAACAGCCGCAGGACTGTGTTCACGGGGGCTTGGAGGGAGAGGGGTGGTGTGTCCTGATCCAGCTGAGGGCAGGGGACACTCTCTCATGTGGGACTGGAGCATAAAGCTGGCCTCTTCTGCTCTCTTCTGCTCCTCACCGCCTGCCGCAGGTGTGGGTTTGCTATGGGGTCTGTGTGAATGAGTGGGGGACGCTGCCAAGCCTTACTTGCACATTCTGTATCCCATGCCACTCACAGCCACAGTGTAAAGACACGGGAGCGACTAGGGAGTGTGTGCCTGCCTGTGTGCCTGCTCCTTTGCTGCCCATGGACCCCGCAGCTTCCAGCCCAGGTGTGCTGAAACCCGCGCGGGCGAGCCCCTTTGTTTTCCAGCCCCATGCAAAGATGGATGTGCCTTCATTTGGCGCAGCCGGCACCAGCCTATCGACAGGAATGGTGTGACCCTGTGGGAACAAGGACCCCATAAGCCCTGACTTGCGAACTCACGACTTTTGCAGTTCAAAACCCTATAGGAATTGTGAAATTGGAGTTTCAGCAGCTCTGCTGCTCCCGAAGGGATTTCTCTGCATATCGTGTGAAGTCGATTTCCATCTAGTGGGTTCGGGGGATAACTGCAGGAAGAGTTTTCACCCTGGAAGGGCTGGATGGCATGCGGGAGAGAAGTGAATGGGAATTACCTCTGTGCTTCTTATGTGCAGAATGTCAGGGTCAAAAATATTCGAAATATCTACTCCAGAACAACTAACCCCTGGAAGAGGTGCAAAAAGCAGTAATTCTTACAGCTGAGATTTTAAGAAATGAATACTCATTCTTAATTTGCTCTTTAATGAGGAAACCTGCATAACTACAAGAGGGAGGAGTACAAATGGAAAAGTATACTGCAGAGGGGAAAAAAATCAGTTTTCTATTTAATGCCCTATATAGCAATTCTTTTGGTGATATAAATGCCATTCATGTCTACATGGATCCATATCTCTTGAAGAGAGATCAGTATTAATAGATCACAAGACAGAGGGACAAATGTTATGAGTGAAAACCTAGAGAAACACAAAAATTCAATAAATTCACAAACACTAAGATGAAATCACTTCTCCTCTAGGCAGTGTTGATTCTTGTTTACCCCAGAGGCATCTCTGTGATTTTATTTTTGTTAATAAATAAATAAATAAATAAATAAAAATTAAACAAGAGAGATATCAGAAAACAGCTATATTTTAGTGTCCACTTTTGGTCTCTACTAGCCTTTACTCTATCAACATTGTCAGGGTAGCCTGATGATATTACAGTTTCTGATCCCTTTCTGGGCCCACCTTTTTAGAGCTGGTTTGAACCTCAGCCTTGATTTCTGTACATGACCCTTACTGTAAGATGAGTAGGCAGCAGCTTCATCACCCACACTAACATCCTCTTCTCCCCTGGCAGGTTCTGGTAAGGTTTGTGTACTCTGTCAGCAAAGGCTACCGGAAGATAACTTACCACAACTGGCGTCATGGCTTCAACGTAGCACAGACCATGTTCACACTCCTGATGGTAAGGTAACACCAGTTAATTCCGTGGCACAGCTGTATTTACAGCAGGTCTTCTGTCACACCTGGGAAATAGGGAGGGCTCCCTTCAAACCCTGGTGCAGGACAAAGGTTTGCTACTCCTAGCACAGGTCCTGCTAAAAGAGGTCTCCATTTACCTGAAGTGACAGTCACTGCATTACACGTGAAGAAAGTTTTGGTCAATATCAAGCTTTGATTCTCATGGATACAGATGTTTATGGTGTTGAATAGATTCCAGATTAAATCCTTCTGCAGAGTGGAGGAGAGAGACTACAGGAATTCCACTCCTCCAGTAGATTCTGACAGTAAGAGCCAGACTGAAGTCAGCTGTCTGGGATGGACAAAAACTCATGCTTTCCATTTCCATCCAGAACAGGGACAGGTGTAAGTCTGTTGCTAGTGTGAACATAGCATGAGGAATTTCTCAACAAGAAAAGCAGGTGTCAGACTCCTGCTTCACACCAGGGATTGACCAGCCAGGAGCCAATGAAAATGGTTCCACACATCTGTCACACATCTGCCCACACATCTTACACACACTTATGCCTACCACTCCTGGACAGTCCTTTGGGTGATTCAGCTTGACAATCACATTGCCCAGAAAGATGCAGAGCCTTTTCACGGAGTACTTTGTGTCCAGTGAGTGGGAGGTGTCCTCATGACAGCCTGTGTGTATCCTAGTGCCAAGGCTTCTGTAGCAGTGGGTAGCCAACCCTTCCATGAGTGCATCAAACACATAAACACTACAGATATGCCTGCCTGCATCTGAAATATTTTGTTTCCAGCTGATTCCCTGTTTTAACCTAAGTCAACCGTGTATTGCGTTTCAGTTCACAAATATTTCCAGTTCTCCTGGACTGTCCCAGGACATCCCCAGCAGATGAGCAGGCACCACTCAGTACCTTTTCCCTTCAGAGTTGTTAACATATGTCATATAAATTCTCTTCCTCCAGACTGGCAAACTGAAGCGTTACTACACCGACCTTGAAGCCCTTGCAATGGTAACTGCAGCCCTGTGCCATGATATTGACCACAGGGGAACCAACAACCTCTACCAAATGAAGTAAGCCTTTTCTTATCACTTCAAACCATCTGCTGTTGCTCCTGCTTGGAGTGGAATCAGGCTGTGATCACATCAAACTCCAGTACAGCTCTGTTTCGTACACAAGGATGACAACATTCTTTTACAAGTTACCTTGCTTTTCAGCTTGCTGCAGTGTTTGGGTTTATGCTCTGGCCAGTGGGGAAAATTTGCAGTGCTCTCTGGGCCTTTCTTTACCTCCTAGCAAATCTGCCTTGGTTAAAGCAGAACTCTACGTTACCACTACAGTGTGGAACAGGTGCAGAGCAGGCACTCAGTATCCTGAGCTTTACAGGAGTCTTAAGATGCCAACAGAAGCATCCTGGACATAGGATGAAAAATTTTTGCTATATTTATGGAGAAAGCACCATGCTCGGCACTGCTCTCACTCCCTACAGAAACAAAGCACCTATGAAAATATTGTTCTCAGTAGGTAGTCATTAGCTACAGATAAACAATTGTATAATTTCCTTACCTAGACAAGACTCTGTTGTTCACTTAAAATAGTCAGATCACAGACCTCCTGAAATGCTTGCTGGCTATATTTCCTTATAGTTCCTGGAGCTTTAGAAAAATGTTAAGTGAAGTTGGTTTGTATTTTTGATACAACAGGGCCTTGCTTTTCAGCAAGGTGTCCAAGGACTGCAGGTTTTTCTGTTCCTATTACCAGATATCAACACGCAGTGATTCAGGAATTAAACAAGCTTACTAAGCTGAGTAATTACACTGCAGTCATAAACAATATTTGGAGTGAAATCTATAGTTGAAAGACTGTTTTACATAGCGTCCAAAGAGTTATAAGCAATGTCACAAGAGTCTTTTATTAGACTGAAGTCATTACCTATTAAAAAGTTCTACTCATAAGCCTTTTAATAAGAATTGAATTTATGCGTGCAACAAAAATTAAATACAAAATTAGATACTTCTTTTCATTTTTAAGTGCTGCACTAATGTCTTAATTTTTTCCTTTATACAAACAGATCTCAAAATCCTTTAGCTAAACTTCATGGATCCTCTATTTTAGAGAGACATCACTTGGAATTTGGAAAATTCTTGCTCTCTGAGGAGGTCGGTAATGAACTGTAGTATAAGGGCATTAATAATTTCCTTTTAGGGAAGTTTTTAATTAACAACAGAGTTGTCAGCACAAGACCTTTCTTGGATGCAAAGAAACTGCAACTGCTTCATTTCCAAAGGACTCTATGCTCATCCAGCACCAAAGCACACAGGCTCCCTTAATGCATGACTTGTTTTTTTTCAGAAGCTACATGATTATCCCCATGGGAATATGTTAAATATAGGGTTGTTCTCCTGTAGCCCCTCTGACAGGGCCAAGGCTGACACATTCCCATATCAAACTTTTAATTTCAGGCAAATTTGCACTGGAGTCAGGGGATGGTGTTAGTGTAGACACTGTGTGACCACCTTCCTCTGTTCAGTGAATTAAAGGGGAAATGGCACCACAGGCAGTGAGTGGGCTCACCCCTTGCACCTGAGAGGAGCAGGCTGAACCATTGAAAGAAAAAAAAAAATGAACATACTTGGGAAAGGAAGGTGGCCAGGAGCTCATAATAACATAGAGTTTGGATTTTTCAATGCCCTTTCCTTTGCTTTTCAGTCACTGAATATATGCCAGAACCTCAACCGCAGACAGCATGAGCATGTGATTCACCTGATGGAAATTGCCATTATAGCAACAGACCTGGCACTCTACTTCAAGTAAGTCGGTCATGTACACAGTGTGTGAAAGGCAGAAAGCAGCTGGCACTTTGCAAAGGCCACCTGTGATGCTTTGCTCTGAAAACCCCCCACCTGTGCAGCAGTTCTCTTCACAGACACTGACTCTGGGAGGCTGTCTTTAATACTGACCTCAGATCTGGTGGAAGAACTCAAATAATTCAAAAGAATTTTGAATTTCTACTCAGTTAAATAATATAAATGACTTTCTAACCCTCTATTGCCAACAAGGCAGGGCTATGTGATCCCCTATGGGAGGAAATGTCAGATTTCTCTCGGTTTGTTTTTTTTCTTTTTTTTTTTACCTAGCATTTCAGCTCTGAAAATACTCAGAAGTGGCAAATAGGCTAGCCAGGACTAGACTAACTTTTCTATGAGAGCAGAATGACACAAGTAACAAGTAGCTCATTGTAGGTAAATGTCCAGCTCATAGTCTATTTCACACCCAAGGGCCAAAAAAGCCAAAATCTTGGAGGAGTGCCTGATGAACTTACAGGGACATAAGGCTAAAACTCAATGATATATAACTTCCTAATTAGCAAGGAGGTTTCAAAATGTGCTTTCAAAATATTATGTCAAGACCAGATATTGCAGTGTTTTGCACTGCAGTATAATTACACAAAATTTAAACAGTCCAAAAAAGAGGAAACTGAGTGTGGTTGGAATACCCAGAACACTGACTCTGGAGATACAATATCCATTTGGCACATCCATCTATATACCCCCACTTCCTCACCAGCTGGGAACAAACTGGTCCTTGCCCTCCTTGGTCCATGAACTGCAAGCAAAGGTTTGGCTGAGCTAAAACAGGATTAGTGATGATAGAACATATACACAGGTCACTTTGTGATATGGCCTAACTCTTTTCTCTGCTAATATTGAAACCTCAGATTTCAACAGATTTCATGCCACTCCAGACAAGGGTGTATTGTGTATAAACCATTCATCAGAATTCCCTGTATATACATATACAGATTATAGAAACAAGGCTAACAATGCCTGACTTAAGTATATAAAGCCAGGTAGCTTTAAAAATACTCCAGCTAGCTCTAGGTTTCTGCAGTTTGCTTAACATTTAAGGAAAAAGATTTCTTGTACTTACAAAGGTGGAAGCATTTCTCAGCTGACATAATTGCAGTAGCTTTCAAGGACCTGCTCATATCTCACCATTATATTTATTTTTAAGGCATTTACAATGTTTGAGGTAGCAGATGATGGTGCTTGGTTTTACTGGGACATAAGTGTCCGGGCAGCAACTCCGCAACTACTGGAAACCCTTCTGACAGAGTTACCAGTACCAGGATCAGCCACCTATATTTGATGTATTGGTTTCATAGATTTTTCTTTCTCTCTCTCTCTGTCTTTATTTTTTTTCCCTTTATTCTTCCTCTCCACCCCCCCAAAGAAAGAGAACAATGTTTCAAAAGATCGTTGATGAGTCTAAGACTTATGACAGTGTGACTGCCTGGACTGAATATCTGTCTCTGGAGACAACAAAGAAAGAGGTTGTCATGTGAGTAATTGGCTCTGGGGAAAGGTTAGTGATGTGGACACGTGGTGAGAGCTCCAGGATATGCTTTGTGCTGCACTTAGTGCAAAGTCAGCAAGTGATATGTTACTGGCCACTCAGATTTGATCCTCTGGAGAAGCAAGGAAAAAAATACAGGGAATAAAAAGCTTAAAGTCGTTCTTTATCCTAGTAATTGTCCTGTTGGTCATATACTCCAAAGGAGATGCAGGATCCCTTCTGATTATATACTTCTACCAGATTACCCTTTAGGCCACAAACAGGGACATCCAATTTATTAGCTGCTCTTCCCAGTAGCAGCTAATCTGGGTTGTACAATGCTGCTGTTGTGAGCAGACAGATACTTTGCAAGATGCCCTATGCTGGTGATGAAATGCTGTCACTGCCCCACTGCAGTCTACACTGCTACACACCCATAGGGGAGCCAAAGGTGTTACTCCAAAGTCAAGGAGTTCAGCCCAGCAATGACTAAAGCAGCAAACATCTTAGTACCAGAAGCAAGTCGTCCCCCATCATAATTCTATTTTAATCAAGAGAGAAACCTTTGATGAGTGTCCCAGTCAGGACCAAGGCTGTTACAGCAACACATCTATCAATTCAGAAGGGGCCAAGTGATACCCGATACAGCACTGGAGTAGGAGGGTCTTGAGCCTGAAAAAAACAAAGAATAAATTAATCTCTTTCCTGTTTTTAGGGCCATGATGATGACTGCCTGTGACTTGTCAGCTATCACAAAGCCTTGGGAAGTCCAGAGTAAGGTAAGGTACTCGATATTGCGATGGATTTCTATAGCTTATGCTTCAAAGTAATGCCGTTTCTAAGCTGCCCAGAAGCTAAATCAAAGTCTTCTACCGAAATTACCAAAACTAATAGCGGTGGTTTTGATGTATTTACCAAATTTTCAGATGGTAGTTGTGAGATCTGTACAAAATTCATATTTACAAACAAAAACAAAACCAAAACCAACCAAACAAACAACACCAAACTTCCAAGTTACATAGATTTTTGGGTCATTATGAGATTTTTTTACATATGCAACATATGTAACATATGCATTGTCTTTATGACAACAATATCTACCTTCAGTTTGCTTAGTTGTTTGATTTCCTTTAGGAGTTGATTCCTGAACAGTACTAAAGCAATTGCTAAACAATTGCTAAACAATAAATACTAAAATGTAAAGGAGAGTAAAAGAAATAAAGTCTACCTTCCTGTTCAGTATGAAGAAAGGACAACAGAAAAAAAAATGAAATAGACACCCACAAAGTGGAAATGTTTCTTAATAGATGAGCAGTGGCCTAATGAGATCCAGTGCAATGTGACTGTTGAGCCATCCCTAGACAGGTGCAATCCTATTGCCACAGCTGCCCTTCCCAGGAGAAAGAGTGAGGCTATGGTTGGACAAGAAGAAACAGAAGGATAAGAACTGGGATTTGCTTCACAATGGAGACAGGAAGGTCATCATTTTATGGGGCTGAAGTGGGTGCTAACTTTTCCCCTCCGTGTCAATGTAGGTAGCTCTACTGGTAGCAGCTGAGTTCTGGGAGCAAGGAGATTTGGAAATAAGCGTCCTTCAACAACAGCCCATTGTAAGTACCATGCAAAAACCAGGCAATTCAGTCCAGACAGCAAGTTCAGCAGAGACCTACTACAAGCAGTGCTGCTCTGAGTGCTCTATGTCTGCCTGAAATCACAGTGTTTGCCAAAGTTCTCTAGAAAAGTGAGTTCTGAGACAATGAAGAGCATCCCTGACAGTGACCAGTGCCTCTTGTCCAGCTGTCCATATAGTTAGATGTGTTCAGTGGCTGTGAACCATCAAGGGGTGATTCCCCCTGGAGATTCTGTGCCAGTCCCTTACAGAAGAAATGAAAAACTAAACACATAAGTCATAGAAGAACGAAGTTTCTAATAAAGTGAAAAAGTGCAAACACAGACTTCATAGAGTCAATGAATTATTGGTTAATGGAAGGGCGTTTCTAACATTTTTTAATAGCTAAATTTGACACTGGAAGAGCCAGAATTAATTCCTTAAAGTGGCCTCCACCTGTGTAGTTTGGGGATTTTTAAAGTAGACTTTCATGCACCCCCTCTACACACAGTGACATCACAAATTATATAGTAATCAACAAGATCTTATAAGAATATAATTCTTTGTTCAGTCATGTTTTTGACAATTTAAAACATCTTCAACACTGTACAACATGAACCATTTCTGGTGTCTGTTTGAGAGGCACAAGGGAAAAACTTGTTCTCCTCCCCATCCATAGACACTTGAAACACTGTCTAAAATTTCTGCTAAAATGGCAATAGAAATTAGCCCGCTTCATGACTCTGCAACTGAGGAAGAGATCTGTGATGGATGGTCTTTAGGACAGCATGGCAGAACTGCCAGGCTGACACCACAAGGCAGTTCTGGGGAGAAAACAGAGGTGTGTTTTTCTATCAAGTGTTCTCATAAATCGTGGTGAATTTGTGTCCTCCCACAGCCCATGATGGACCGAAGGAAAGCTGCTGAGCTTCCAAAGCTTCAAGTGGGTTTCATTGACTTTGTGTGCACATTTGTCTATAAGGTAAAGTGCATCTTTACACACCCCACCCTTACCAGCAGGGGTTCAAATCCCAGCTGACTGAGTCGTGGTACATCAGCACCACTGGGGAGAGGGACAGGTAGACAAATTAAAATTTGCCCTTTTCAGGGGCTTTGCAACATGGTGCCTCTTTCTGCCACTGATGCTTTCTGCACAGCATCAGCTTTGGATGTGAGGTGCCAGGGTCTGTCCTGGGGTGTGATGGACAAGGATTCCTTCCACACTGCATTGTACTGAGAGGTGTGTTTTGATTAGGAATTTTCCCGTTTCCATGAGGAAATTCAGCCTATGCTTGATGGGCTGCTGAACAACAGAAATGAGTGGAAGACCCGTGCGGATGAGTATGATGCAAAAGTCAAAGCTCTGGAGGAAGAGAAGAAAAAAGAGGAGGAGAGAATGGCTGCAAAAAGAGGTCAGAGAAAATAACTAGCTTTTCATTCCTAACTCAAGAACATGTTTATGAATATTCCCACAGATTGCAAACTTTGCTGACACAGCAGAGTAAGATGTCCAGAAAATTTTCATAAATTTGGCTCCACTGGCAAGGCTAATGGCACTTTCCCTTCAAACCTGACACCATGACAGGCTGTCAAAAAGGCCATCAGCTTAAAATCCCAAACACTATTATCTGAGAAACTAGTGAGAATGCATTCAGCATGAATTCCCATGCAAATGGGGATAGTAGAAAATCATGTGCTGTCCCTGGAAAACAGCAGGTAAACATCACTTTGGCTGATCTGCTGTCCCACAGGTCATGAAGAAGCTAAGGAAAGGTAAAACAAAGTCCTAAAGTCCTAGGAGAACATTTAAGAAATAATGGTTCATCCCACTTCTAGACTGGACTAGGTACTATCTTGAAGTAAGCAGTAGTAGCAGTACCCAGTAGCAATTTTTTTGGTTGAACATAGTTTTCTTCTTCTGGCCCCAGCCTGTGTAGTACTGAAAACCATCAGTGATAGTGGGGACTGGCTGGAAGCTTTTCTGATAGCCTGAGGATTTGTTTGGCTCTCAAAAAGGCAGATGCAGGAGGTTCTCCTGTCTCTCCCAAATGTTTATCAAGTATCTGCCCTGACTGGGCACCTTCACTCCACAAAGACTGTATCTGAACTCTTATTTTGTTCCAGACTGTTCCAAACAAAATTCCAAGCCCACGGTGTGGACATTGCTGAAATGACACAGTTCAGAAATTATTAAAGCTGTCTAGATGTTTTATTTCAGTTTAATTCACAGTAGTTAAAATATTAAAATTAAGTGTTTTAACTATGATTTAGAAAATCTCTGAAGAATTATTTCCTGAATAAGTAATTGCTATTCAAGCAAGAAAAATTTCCACTAACTCTACAGCATTCTTTCCAGCAGCCTTACAGGTACAATTACTTTACACAGCAGACAGCTCTAGATAAGGTGCTATAGGTATGACCTATGCTGATCTTTGGATAACATAAAAGTTCTAAAAAAATCCTGCAATGATTGAGAAGGCAATTTATAACTGTGCCTCTAATTCTGTGTTTCTTTTTATATGACAGGTGAAATAACCTGTAACGGAGGAACAGCTCCAGCTTCCAAAACCTGTAGCATACTTTAGACTTATTCTCACTGCAAGATATGCCACACGAAATAAGAATGCCCATAATTGAAAAACAAACAAACAAACAAAAAACACCAAAACAAACAAACAAACAAAACCCCCAAAATCATGGCATACAAATACATTCCTGATAGGAGTATTCTGATAATTTATTAGGCTTGTGACCAGTCAGGGAAGGGCTAGATCTTGTTTGCCTTAATTGCATCTCTTCCTGATGGTAGAGTGCCAGTTCTGTCCTGTCTTCTGTCCTCCATTTAATGCACCTGATGTCAGATGGCATGTGACAAGTCAGAACAACATTTTGCCTGATAAATCAGGTTGTGAGATTATGGAAGAGCATTTTTCCTGCACTGGAACCCTTCCTACCCCAAAGCTGACGGGGATAATCCTGCTCCACACAACCTCATGAAACTGACAGTGAATGCAACCATAGCCTGCACAGTGGGGAAAATGAAGAAGAAATAAAGTTATCATATCTAAATCTGTATCTGTCAGGATATCAGAAAGAAATCTGAGAGTAAGGACAAAGCATGAAAACTGACCATAGTAAATCTTTGAACTGCTCTAAAATGTTACTATTCCACGTAAATCCAAGAAACACTATAACAGATAACAGATATGCATTCACTTCAAGAATCTGGATAGGTTGCTATCCCAAAGCATGGAGCCATTCATGCTACACACAGTAGCTGCCTTCACCAGGAGCAGGATCCACACTGTGCTAACTGAAGCTTCATTCTTTCATGTGTCATTTTAAGAAGACAGTGTTATCATTATCCATTACAGTTCCTCTTGCAATTAACCAAACAACCTGAGTTATGACATCTCATAAATTTGTTCTGTTTTGCCTCATAATGCCACAATTGATCAGAACCAACTGTTCTTCCTTTCCTCCTCTTGTTCTGAGATGTCTGGTTTTTAGATTATACTTCAGACTTGTAACTCTTATTTTAGATGAAAACTACTTTTCATGTTTATTCATGCAAAAAGAGAACATTCAGTTACACTCTTGTACTAGTAGACACCCTCATGTCCTGTTCCACCCTCTCCCCCACTTTCTTTTTAAAAATTGTTTGGAGATCTGTTTTGCTGGGGATTTTCTTCTTCTATTACTCCTGCTACCTTCAGGTTTTTTACCCTTCAGTATATTGTTTTGCATTACAAAAATACTGCAAGTAAAAGGAAAACTAGAACTGTGGTGGTACCTGGTGATCATTTACCTGTCTTGGTGTAGTAAGCAAGATGTAATCCTCAAACAATATGCAGCAATTCTGTGAGAGACAATTTGTCTTTCTGGAAAGCACAGAAACTTGTCCACTTGAGCGAAAATACACAACAGGTAGTGACTCCATGTTGTATGTCTTGGTTTCATTAAGAATGTTAGAATGTTAAGGGTTGGAAGGGACCTTCAGGAGCATCTAGTCCCAACCTCAGTGCCATGGGCAGAGACACCTCTCACTAGACCAGGCTGCTCAAGGCCTTATCCAGAGTGGCTTTGAACAGTGCCATTGATTGGGGCACCCACAGCTCCCTGGGAAACCTGTTCCAGTGTGGCTAGGAGGTCTCCACACAGCCTTCTCTTCTCCAGGCTGAGCAGCCCCAGCTCCCTCAGCCTGTCTAGGAGAGGTGCTCCAGTCCTCTTATCAATGTCATGGCCTCCTTGCTCCAACAGTTCCATGTCCTTCTTATGTTGGGGGCACTGGAACTGCTTGCAGCACTCTAAGTGAAGCACCACATGGGAAGCTTTATCGTACAGCAGAAGAAGTAAAATAAGTTTTCTGCTTTTTTTTTTTTTTTTGTTAAGTGGAAAAAATGCCATAAGATTGTTGTATGGCACCATGGTAAGCAGTGGTAAGAAGTGGGCTCTTGACCTCCACAAGGCACCATGCACTTAAATGCTGGGAAAAGCTCCTCATATTCTCAAATGTATTCTGGGAAGTAAAACCTGGAGGCTAACCTTCCTGCCCTCAGTAACCAGAATGAAGCACTCAGAGAACTGCAGGGTGCTCCAGCAGGTCTGCTCACACAGGGATCATGGGGTGCCTGCCCATCACACCCTGTGAGTTGTGGGTGGCTGTGTCCTGTCTGCCCATGTGCACTTGGGAGCACAGCTCATCCTCACAGCCTCATGGTGGACATGCTGCCAGGTGTTTCCACAGGGGACTCTGCATGCATGGACACTCAGAGTGGGGTGCCAGTGGAGGAGGCTGCTTCTCAGGTGGACCCTTTCCATGGAAGCAGTGGGTATTTCTCACTGGAGGTATTGGCCAGTTAGATGGAGGTGAAATTTGGTGCAGTCCTTCCTGCAGTGGTCTCCCTTTGCAGCTGGGAGCCAGCTGCCTGGATATATTAGACATGGAGAAAGAAAAGGGCCGAGAAAAAGATTTCTCCACTGATTATCCAGGTGTGAAGGACCAAACTTTTGGTTGGGTGGGCTGGTTGAGCCAGTTTCTGTGATAATCTGGGACAAAGGTCTTAAAGTGTTTTCAGGTCAGACAGGGAAAAAGGCACATAAGAAGCAGATCCTGCAGAGGTCAGTAACACATTTAATCATGCCAATCTCCTTCCTTCTGGTGAGGCACAGCTGCATCTAACAATGCAAAACTCTCCCTCCAGGGAAGGCATGGGGTGTTCACACATAGGCCTGAGGGTATACCTCCTTTCTGATAAGGCACACGTGGCAAAACTATGCAGCTGTCAGAAGGAGGGCCAAACAGGAGTTGTGCCATTAAAAGGCAACAAAAGCCTTCAAAGACCTCTGAAGAACCATTCTGACTCATTTCCACAGTGTAGTAAATCAGACAGTGTAAAAACTCTCTTCAGGGGAGGTGTTGGGGTATTCCCATATAGGCTTGAACATATTGAACCCATCAAACTTTTTGTTGCATGGGCCTCCAACCCCAACAGATCAATACTACAATTGTCACAGTGATGACTATGGAAGCAAAATTGAAATTACTGAGTCTTGTCACTGGATCTTTCCTCTCCATTATCCACTCTTGCCCTTTCCTTCTGCTTCTTTCTTTTCCTTGTGTATTTTCCTTGTGATATTTTAACATTTTTTTATAGAAAAGAACCAAAACAGCTACACACCTCTTTTCCAGCGCAACCAAGTTGTTTTAAAATAAACCTGCTTCACATATACATACTAGTCATGCAGTGTTGCTCTGCTATAATCCACCCAAGGGAGCTATTAACAAGAGCTCAGTTACCCTACTTCAAAGGCAGATCAGAACACCAGAGCCTGAAAAAGGATGTATGTCATTCCAACACAGTTCCAGAAAGGTCTGTTGAGGGCTGCCGAGGATTTAAATCTGTTCATGGCATATTTGCTTGCAAACCAGTAAAGTGTTTTCACCTTTGGCTTGATGCAGCTCTCAAGTGCAGTGGGAGACCAGAGGGGACCTGTTTTGTAAGTGTCTCACTGAAGCATGCAGTACTAAAAAGACCTCCATTCTTGGTTATGAAGGTGGTGGTTGAGGGGACAGGAAAGTGAATATCCCTGTGAGACTGGCAGGAGAGGTTTCTGAGAGAGATGCTTGGGGCTGGAATGTAAATCTTCCGTCTATACAGGAGAAGAGGATGACACTTGCCTGAGTGAGAAACTGCTGGAGCCTGAACTGCTGCTGGGTTGTGAGTGGGGATGCCTGACCTGGCACAGTCAGAGATGTGGGAGCACATACAAGGCCTCTGCTGCTGGCAGAGCTGTGAGGGTGGTGGTTCTGGCAGAAAGGGAAGGAAAAATTGACAGGGAGATTGGAGAATGTAGTCTTCAGCCACCTCTTGTAGATATGAGAGAAATGCTTACTGTCTTTTCCCAGCTGGCCACAGCCTTACTTGAACTAAGCCTGGGAAGTGCTCCTCTCCTCCCAGGCAAGCTAGATAGGAACAACTCAACTTTCAATCAGTTCTTCAAAAAAAGAGATGGTATTGAACACCTCAGGGAGGGTATGAATCCCGCTGCACCTTTCAGACAGATGGGTTGCATGTCTTAGTGCTCAGTAAAGGGGCTTTGTGCTACCAACATCTCCAGATCCTCTATAAAGAAATCTCCATTAAATCCCAGAGAGTACTAGATCCAAGATTTTAGATCCACTCAGTCCAGGATGAGTGTGGTTTGCATCATCTATCATAAAACTTGTAAGACTTCTCTGTATCTCTTCCTCTGCTCCTTTCACAAAACTATAGGACTGGAAAAAACATTCAGTAGATTCAGTACAAAACCATTCAAATCCCTCTTAAGAAGCAGCAGAGTACTCAGGAGTCACACGTAGTTCAAAAACGTAGTTCCAGCAGAAGAACAGGTGGATGTAGTGTTTTCCAGAATACAGAACATGAGGGATCTTCTCTCTCATACCCTTTGAGAGGAAAGACTTTTTTTCATTGCTTCCTTCCTTTTCTTGGCCTTTTCTTCCATAAATAATCATCTATTGTCTGGCCAGAATGAGGCGGCAGAGAACTAATTCGGTCCCTGTGTGTCCTAGGTTACAATATAAAAATGTGCTCAAAGGTATGTATTCTATCACCGTCTTCATGAACTGTTGAAACCAGGAGGGGCAGCGTTTTCCTTGCAGCAAGACTCACAGATACCTCCCTCCAGGAGCCATTTCTGTTTAATGGGCAATCGAGGACCCACTGCGTGACTCATAGAATGACATCAACCCACTGTGAGGTGCTTTGCCCGGGGGCCAGAACCAAGCATCCTCACCTGGATATAATACGGAGTTTGGGACAGAACGAGCAGTCCTTACCCACTTGTTTCCAGAGGACAAGAGCTACCAGACCTTTCTAGGGGATCACTACTTCAACAAGACCACTTCATCTGGGCTGCTACTACCACCCTAACTAGCGGGGTGTCAGATTGTATACTGACTCATGTCAGTGGTTTTTCTTTCATACTCTTGCATGTATTTATTTTTTTTCTCTTTTTTTCCCTATTAAATTGTATTTCTGACTTGGAGTCTCTCACTGGTTTTGCTTTCAAACCACTATGCTGTGGGATTTGTGTCAAGAGATACATGGTACCTTTCCTATTCCAGATAGGAATTCTTCCCAATCTAGGAGGTATTACAAGGAGAGCATTCTTGCCTGAAGCCAGTTTTTGAAGACTGTATGGAAAGCGTGGCAGACCTCTCCTGCACAATCAGGATGCATGATTATGAATTGCCTTAAGAAAGAGACACGCTACAACTCAGCTGTAACATAGTTTTGAGGAACGTCTGTCCATATGTAGTGTTTAGAACATTTGACTAATGAGTTAGCACCAATTCTTCAGATCATAGCATAGCTTGACAAGCCAGAATCAAATCTGACTGCTCTGCCACAGGCAACAATTGAGCAATAATCCACTGTGGTAACAAAGCTGAAAAAAAGATGACAGAAATGCAGAATTGTGATCCACAGCTCATTGTCCATGCTGGACCAGTGAGAGGTGGTATCCCTCCAGGATCATTAGTGGGGCCAGTACTGTTCAACACCTCGGTCCACTGACACGGACAATGGGATCAAGGGCACCCTCAGCAAGCTTGTCACCAGCACCAAGCAGTGTGGAGCAGTCAACATGCTGGCAGGAAGCAATGCCATCCAGAGGGACCTGGACAGGCTGGAGAGGTGGGGCTGTGCAAACCCATGAAGGTCAAGGCCAAGTGCAAGGTCCTGTACCTGAGTTGTGGCAATCCCAGACAGATCTACCAGTTGAGTGGAGAACTGATTGACAGCAGCCCTGAGAAAGACTTGGGGGTGATGATTGATGGTTGAAAATACAACATGACCCAGCCATGAGCACTCACAGCCCTGAAAGGCAATGGGGTCCTGGGCTCCATCCAAAGCAGTGTGGGCAGCAGGGGAAAGAGGGGATTCTGCCCTCTGCCCTGCTCTGGTGAGACCCCAGTTGGAGTATTGAGAACAGTTCTGGTGCCTCCAGTAAAGAGCACAGAACTGCTGGAGCAAGTGCAGAGGTGGCCACACACAGCTAAAAGGACTGGAGCACCTTCCCCACACAGGCTGAGAGACCCGGGGCTGTTCAGTGAGGAGACTTCCTAGCCACACTGCAGTATCTGAAGAGCTCTACAGGGAAGCCGGAGAGGGACTCTTCATCAGCAGCTGTAGTGACAGGACAAGAAGTAATGGGTACAAACTGAGAGAAAGGAAATTTACATCAAACACTGGGAAGAAATTCTTTACTGTGAGGATGGTGAGATGCTGGAACTGGTTGCCCAGGGATCTGTGGGTGCCCCAACCCTGGCACTATTCAAAGACAGGCTGGACAAGGTCTTCATCAACCTGTTCTAGTGAGAGGTGTGTCTGCCTATGGCAGGGGGATGCTGGGACTAGATGATCCTGAAGGTCCCTTCCAACCCTTAACATTCCGTGATTCGATCAAACTCCCCAGCTGAGCCATTTAAGTAACAGATTCAGGCAGACAGTGCCTTGCCAGTCTCTCCCATCTGCCCATATGTGTAAAATTGTCTGTATTTTCTGATCACAATCATTACCTGTAGATAATGGGGGTAGTAACTGGCTATTGCTGGGGGAATACAATGGGGTGCCTCAGTTGCAACAGTAGCTAGCTAGATTGTGATAGTTGCTTCCGGTCACATTCTGTCCCTATTTCTGCTGCTGTTCTGTGTAATTCACTCAAAAAATACCAACTGAAGAGTAGTAAGTACTTTATTGATAGAATATCACACAGAGTTCAAAAACCACTGGACAGCTCAGAGCCCAGCGATGTATTTCCATGTGTGAAATTCAGATGAAATCTGCTGTTTATTTCAGTATGGACTCTTCACTTGCTAAAAGGGAAGAAAACACAAACATGGTTAGGACTATTAGCCACTCCCATGCAAAACTAAAACATGCAAAACATTAGTGCAATCAAAGACTTATCTTTATGTAATTTCTTCCTGCCTAGTATTTATTCCCACTTCTATTTATTCAACAGAATTGTAATTCACAGCTATGGGGCAAAGGTAAACTTCTAAGTTTACTCAGTAGAAGAAGACAGTTTTCTGAACTGACAAGTCAAATAAGCCCAGAAAAAGCTACCACTACAAGTATGTCCATCTTTAAGGAACAATCTTCAGCAACTACAATGCACATAATGAGAGTTTAACAATTGCTTTTGTGAAAAAAAAAAAAAAAAAAAAAAAAGACCCAGACCAAACCCATTGTTGGGGACAACAGACCTATAATTTCTATGTCACTTTTAAAAAGGTTAAACATTCTAAAGCAACAATCAAGAAAATTTCCTTACAAGGTGGCCTGTAACATTACAGCACAGCCTCTAACTCTTAAAAATACAGAAAAAGTTTCATCCAACTAGAGAATCTCTAGAAGACCCATTTACTTACTCCATGACCAGTAGACACAATGTATTTAAGAAGGCAAAACAGCTTTATCTCTAGTAGGTTATATACAAAACACATTTGAATTTCTGTATGTGTAGTTAATTTTAGCGTTTTGTTCGACACTAGTTTTGTTTAGAACAATGCATATATCACTCTTCTGCATGGAAAGAGTTACTGAGCATGTATCTGCACCAAGAACAGCCTGAGTTATCAATCAATTTTCTTAAAATTCTTCTTAGTCTTAAGTCTACCTAAAAGCCCTAGGTGAAACAAAGCTAGAGAGCACATTCTTCTGTATGGCAGCAGGGAAGGAATCCTCTTTAGAACTGTACAGGGAACACCGTAAATAATCCTAAGGACAAGGGAAACAGTGCTGCAGCAGGAATACTACAGGTGGAAGGGAATGAGAACAATAGCGGCAGTATTAGTTGCAAGTGATGCCCTCCAGCACACCTTCTTCGTGTGAGATACAGCAAACAAAGCTGACCTCTAACTCTGAAAGATACTGGAAATAAAATTAAAAAAAAATCAAGCTAACCTCTAACAATACACGTGACACCACTTAAAAGTCTCAAGTTACAATTACATTGCATTGCCTATGCCCTATATTCAGCCATATTTGTGAGGTTTCTACACTGCATGGAGAAAAGGGCTTGCACATACAGATGAAAAAGGGACATGCAACCACACCTGATACACAGATTCAGTTATTCCTCATAGAATAACCACCAGCTTTTAGTAGTTTGCTTCCTCAGCGGGAATTCAGCTGTCGCAAAAGTGTTAACTCTTGCTCTGACGAGCTTTTCAAAATGCAGGCGTAATTAAACAGCAGCAGCATCTACTCCTTATACGGCCCTACCCACCACCTCCAGGGATTAGCTGCAGGCCTCAGTTTCTCCTAAGAGCACCGAGGGGAACACCAGTCCTGCAGCAAAACAGTGCGGGATGAATACACTAAACCCAGGAACTACCTTCTGCAATCTCTTTTGCAATCCGCTCCAGCTCTTCACGTTTCTCTTTCTCCTCCGCCTCTATTCTTCTCTCTTCTTCAGCAATCGGCTTCAGGTAGTCTGCCATCAACACAGTCCTTTTAAAACACAACTTCCCGAACCCCCGGTAGAAAGCTCCGCTCCTGCGGGCTCGGTCAAAAAGGAGGAAAAGCCAGTTTTGCTGGCAGAAAGGCACGTTTCATAGCGATCTGTGGGTTCGCACCAGCCAGGCCGCCCCGGCCGGGCCGGGGGAAGGGAAATGGCGGCCGGGCCATTTCAAGGTGCCCTTGCGGGGCGAGCGCGGGGGAGCGGGGAGCGACCGCCCGGGGCGCCGCACTCACCGTATCGCTTCTTGCCGTAGATCATCCCCACGAGCAGCGCCGAGTACCGGGTGAACTGCGGAAGGCAGAGACAAGGACGCGCCCTTCGCTCAGCCCACAGGCACGGCCGGCCCCGCCGCCCCCCTCCCCGGCCTGCCGGCCCGGGCGGCCCTCCCCGCGCCCCCGGGACAGCCCGGGACAGCCCGGGAGATCCCCACCGCCCCTCACCTTGATGAGCGGGGACACCTGCACCGGCGGGATCATCCTGGCGGCGGCGGCAGCGGCGGGCGGAACTGAGGGCGGCGGGAGGAAGGGGCGGGGAAGGCAGGGGAGGGGAGCAGCCGTGACCGGGAAGGCGAATGGAGCGCCGTGCTCCGCTTCCCGAGGGTGGGAGAGGCGAGCCCGTCACTCAAAGAGCTCCGGCGGCGTCTCCGCCACCAAGAGGGGCTGGGGGCAGCAGTGACTGTGCAGCCCGTGAGAAGGATCCGGGGGGGGAATCTCATCGATAAAGACACTTAAAATGATGCTAAGTGAGCTCTGTTTATACCAAGTGTCATATCGTGTTTGTCCTCAGGTTTACGTTCTGAGGTATTACCAAATTTGGGTTGAATAATGCTATGTTGGCCACAAGCAAAAATAAAACTGTTCTTTCTGCTGAACAAATTACTTATCTGTAAGTGGGGTAAACAAAAACACCCCAAACCAACCAACCCAAAAACCCAACCCAAGCAAGCAACAACACACACACATACCACAAAAAAAAAAAAAAAAAAAAAAAAAAAGGAAAAATGCATTATTGAGCCAATACAGTGCCTTGATTTTTACACATTGCTTTATATACAAAACATCCTTATAAACACTGGAATGAAACTCCTTGGTCAGATTAAGTTTTTGGGTTTCATTTTCTTCAGGTACCATAAAAAGTAGAATCAACATAAAATTAAAAAAACATTTTGCTGTTTTATAATAAAAAACCCCACGAAACTGCTGAGGCTGGAAGGGACCTTGGTGATCTTGTAGGAAAAAACCCATCTAACATAATTTTAATTATAGACATCAGCCTTAAAGTTCACCTATAGGGAAGAAATAAATGGCTTGAAGTTTTGTTTTTTCACTGATTGCAATTTATTACAAACACACATATTCTCTACTTACTATGTGTGTGCTGTACATTAGAAACAAAACCATACAGAACCAGAAGTGCTTTTATTAAGTATCAGAAAAACTGCTATACACAACACAATGCAAGTCATTTAACCACAACTAGGTATAAATCCCCTTAAATAGCTGAAGATACTCTTCACAAGAAGTATGTAATATTCACAATTACATATTTTGGTATCAAGGTGCTTCAAAACAAAAGCACAAGTGCTTTCAAGACTGAGCTCAACTGAAACAAGGTATTTGAATTTGTTTTCACCCATGATTTCATCAGGCATATTTTGCCACTTTTTTTTTTTAATGATCAACAAAAAATTCCCCAAATGCCTTTAATTATGGCATTGAAGTTGTCAGGCACTAAGAAAATTCAAGATACAAATTAATCATTCTGCCAAAAGGAAATGTAACAGCTTCCAGGGCAGCTGGAGGTTAGATGATTTGAAAAGCACAAAACTTATCCAGCTGCAAGTAAGTATAAAAAAAAAAATCAACATATCATGGACAGGAACTTCTAGGGGTTAGTTTCTTCTGCTGTCTTCCTGAGACTCAGAAATCGGTGGGATCCCTTAGTTGTCCACAACTCAGGAGAAAGCTCAACTCCCTTACCTGATGTGGAACTCTCACACACTGCAGTCTCATAATCTCTTTGAATATGGCACCATGCCTTCCAAGTAACAGAAGGATGTTCCACTGACAGACACAAAACAGACGCAAAAAGCCCAAGAAATTCAAGAAATTCAGATAAGCAGCTTCTACAGAACAGAAAAAACTTTAAGTTTAACCACAGGGCTCTCTTCCCTCAGAAAATATCTAAGCTGGTTGAAACTTGGATACAAAGCCACTTGAATCCTCATTTGTTACAACCTTTTTTAAAAAAGAATAGATATGCCCAAAGAGTTGTGTTCAGATGACTTGGAAGACTGCTATCACTTGCAGTGATATCAATTGCAACTCCCATCTAAACTCACACACAGCTGGATTTCCAACTGCTATCCCCTGTTTGTAACTATGCAGAACAGACAGTGTGACCACTGGAAAAAAAAATAATTAAAAAAAAAATAAATAAAAAAAAGGAAACCACTAACTTGTATGCACATATGTTCTACTGTGATGTGCTGTCCAGAATCCAGGTCTCCATGTTTTCCATGCCTCACATTCTCTTACATAGAAGCTCAACCAACTTCTATGCCTGTGTTTGGCTGCCATTTTGATGGGTATCTGTGCATTTCTTAATTGATCATTGCTGCATTTACATGTGAAGCAGCCTTTTTTCTTATAGGGCAGCCATAAAGGAAGGGGAACATGCTTTTATTTGCATTCCCTATTTACCAAGTATATTCAAGAGCTGATTTTGGAGAAAGGGTCTCGAGCATGACCAGCTTAAACATAAATATGCCCTAGTTATGGTCAATACAGGCTTTGGTTTACATCAATATAATCCACACATGAATCTAATGCGAGTCAGAGGAACTGGAGTTATCTCGTAACATCACATGCACTGTGCAGAAATTTAGGACAGTGTTTCATTTGGAGACAAACATGCCTCCTCTTCTTCTAACAACACAACCTTCCGTCTGGAGAGAGACATCACAGACTTTATGGCAGTTAAAGAAATTCTAACAAAAATGCGCAAGGCAAGAAAAGCAAATGGGATTACAATCTGCATAAGATGGAAAATTGCTGTGCTAAACTCACTTAACAAGCAAGTTAGAAAGAAGGCCCCAAGGCTTACGCAAGGGTAGAGAGCCAGCTTGGCAAACATGAAGGCATGCTCCTTGCCACCATATCTAGCAAAAGCATGCAAAGTTTCCTCTTCATTGAGAAGGGCTGTAGTCCATATTGCAAACTGAAATATGCTGGCAAAGAAAGTGATAACACAGCTGACCTGAATGGCTTCTATTTCATTATGAGACTTTTCTGCAAATTCACTGGTTAGCTGGTAAGCTAGTGGAAGCCCACCAATGAAAGCCAATGAAAGGATGTTGAGCAGTCCCATTAATCGGGTAGCTTTTGTTACATAAAGGAAAAGAGAGTGATGGACAAACCACAGGAGACCAATTGTAACAAATGACCCAAAGTAAGCAAGGTAGTTTGGCCCATATTCACTTAAAGCTTCAAGAAGACTGCCATGGAACTTCTCCTCAACTTCTCTGGGATCAGGAACATTGTCTTCACTATGGAGAGAAGAATTACTTTACTTTGCATATTACTGTTATAAAAACAATCTGGAGCAAGACTGAACTATGCTGCTTTACTTTGAGCAAGTAGTAAACAACAGGAATCCACTCCTTACTTCCCTAATTTATAATTTAGAAACACTGTTTCAAATAACAGCTCTGCAAAGATATTATATATAAAAGGAATTCTGAAAGCACCTTGGCATTCCTTTGGGTTAATAACGTCACTACAGTGACTAAACAGCTTTTATTGATAAAAGGCTTTCATCTGAAAACATAACTAAGCAAAAAAGGAAGATTTGTTCTTGAAGACTATACACCCAACAAGTACTATGCACAGTGATGATCATTACTGCTGGAATGTGGGTTTAAGAAGTATCTATGGTTTGTGCTCTGTGTCCTTCCAGAAAATCAAACTTTTAAGTAACCACTGTAGATTGTGGAAGTCAAATACAATGTTTGATTAATTTTATTTTCTCAAATACTGCATACAGACAAAAAAATATTTTTAACAAGACTAAGTGTAAGAACCAGCACAAAGCCTTACCATATATCCAAAATGAGCAGGGTTGCTACAATGGCATAGACTCCATCACTGAATGCTTCTACTCGTTCCTTACTCAGAGGCTCACTGAGGTAAAAAGTGAAGGTTTCTAAACTATGGTGTTCCTCCTCTTCACCTCTCTGACCTGGAAACAAATCCAGAGGCTTAATAATGAAAAGAAATACAAAATAAGGTAGTTCAACAACCTACTGTGACCTCCTTTTTTTCCCCATCTGCCAAAATTTTTCTTTAGACAAGAGGATGTCAGTCATGCACACATATTAGTTGCTCCACTTTTTTTGGCATATGTGCTGGTCCCTGAAATTTATGTTTCTTTCAAGACAAATGCTTCAGGAACAAGAAAGAAAAGCTCTGTCCTTTAAAGTGCATGGCAAACCATTTCCACCAAGTGAATAATGACTCAAAGCTGTAATTGAACAAAACAAATTAGAAGTTGTGCCTCAGGAAGCCCTAATAGCTGTAGAGTCTCTATGACAGCTTGGAGAACTTATGCTACATGGCAAAAAAAAACTTGTCTTGAGCATGGGAGCTGAACTGGGATATTGAATGACCTAATTTTAAAGAATTCAAGCCTTTCATCAAAACCTGTAGCTTTTATAAGAAATGTCAAATGCATCTCTAAAGACTGAACTCAGAACTGCCTAGCTAGCCAAGATACACTGCTTCAGCTGTACAGACTGGACAAAGAAAAAGGTTAAGGTTCCACAGGAATGCAAAGCAGGTGTAATCACAAGAAATTCAACAAAGCAGTATTTCAGCCATCTGACAGGGTGAGAGGTAGAGATACTACCTGATCGCAAACCACAGTGGCCCCATTGCAATAAGCATGGACAATATTTGTACGTGTTTATTCCTGGGCTCAGAGAGTCTGGCTTCATCCTTTCAGAGCATTTTTGCCTCTCTGTTATTGCTGCCACACGTGGGAGTGAAGGCTATGTTCCCCTTTGCACTGTAAACAGACAGACTCTACTAGTCCAAACAGCAGCAGAAGTACAAAGGTGTTATTCTTCTGATCCAGCTTGGGAGTGTCAGTTCCAAAGACATTATCTGTTCAGTGGTTTTTTTGGTGCCTCTCAGAGGGACGCTGCACCTTTCAGGCAAGTAGGTTGCATGATATCCCCTTGTCCTTTTATTTTGGCAATGACAACCTTTTAGCAGGATTTAAGAGCAGCTTAGGTTGTTGCTATGGTTGTGCAATTGTTAGTCCTGACACAAGGAAGGCAGAAAGCATATGAGTAAAGGAAGCATGGTTTTAGGCTAACTTAGCACATGTATGAAGGCACCTCTTCAGATCATAGCACTTAGATTAATGAGATGTAATTAATCTGAATCCCTGAACAGTTAACTATTTTGAGAAAGTTTGATTTGCAGGTGCAGCATTTGCCTGTCTGAAAATGTGCGACTGTTCAGCATTGCAGGGAAGAAAGTGATAAAGGCATAGAGCTTGCTTCATATGTTCTTCCATCTGCATGATCCCTCTTGAGGAGGGAAAAGGGATAGATGGCCTGCATGTACCTATATGTGTCTGCATGCACTCTCATTATCAGGACAAACCAGAAAGGTTTTGCAGTGAGCAATGATCTTTTAAGGTGCTGCACCTTACACAAATCTCATCACAATTATGGTAAATCAAGGAGCAAGGGAGACACTGTTTAGAAGCACATCAACAAACCCTAAAATCACTATGTTCTGAGACCAAAAATGAAAGCAGAACTGAAATTACTTCATTCTGAGCGGTCTGCATAACATGTTGACAACCTAATTTGAACATATGCCTAGGAATTTTTTTACTCACCAAGAACTTTGGTTTTACACCATGTAATTAATCGACTGAGATGCGGAAAAACAATTACGAGTCCAAGTAGTACGTAAGACTGTTGGAGAAGAAGATGAACAGTTTAAATATAGTTATCAAAATACAAATTACCTTCCAGATTTAGTATGAAACTATAACTCTCAATCTCAGAACTAATCACACTGAGAAAAAGAAATCTTGACTTTCAAAAAGGCTCAGCTGATACACCTCCTGTATCAGGAGGTATGCTCATACACCTCCTGAATACTGCATGTGGAACCAAATTCTGCTTTTTCCTAGCTGATTTAGTGCCATTAATGAGGCAAACTAAAACAAGCAAGGAAATAATTCTGCTAACAAAAAGTGCAGGAATAACTGCTTTGGAAGTTGAAGTATGAACCCCGTATAATCCTTATGGGTCCTTCCAATTCATGATATTCTAAGATTCTACTATTTCTGTCACAAAGATACATTGGTGGGTCCTAAGTGGTTCACAGACTTTGCACAGGTCTAAGCATAGGAGCAACTTGGAGACAAATTTCACTATTTCACTATATTAAAAACAAACAACCAAACTACAGTGAAGGGAGTGCAGAAGAAGAGGAAAATATATTTTCAGCTAAAACTAGGCCTTTTCATGTTTGGACTCATAACTGTCTTTTCATCAAGGGCAACCTAATTTCTCACAAATTTGGGGACTACTTAAATACTGCTAATTCCTGTGGAATCTTTCCCAAAATTCAGCTAAATACATATTTTCCTAAAGAACAAGAGGAATGGAAATTTAGGACACATTCAAAAACTAGATTTCAGTTCCAGAGTAGGATTTTCAGAGTAGGGGTTCCAGAAAAGAGTTAAAGCTATTGATAAGTAGGAGCAATTCACTGACATCAAATAAAGATGGAATAGGAAAAGGCTATGTAAAAGCAGTCCTTAGCCAAAACTATTTGTTTTGAGATGTGGGTGGGCTAATTGGTCTCCCTACTCTGTTTGCTCTTACACCCTACGTTAGTACAGCAATTGCATTCACTCTTCTTCAGTTTCTGCAATGTGGTGTTTATTTCATGTAAGCTTCCATATTACCTCAACTACTTCTGAAGCATAAAATACTAAGGTAGAGTTTAGAAGACCTGATTAAAACAAACAAGCAAAAAAAAAAAGCAGGCATAGCAAGTAATATTGTAGCAGAATATTCTTTTTTACCTACACAAACCCATGGATCAAGCTACAGGTTGATACATGTGATTAAATATACTCAATGCAAAATAGCAGTCAAGATTACAACACCCTAGAACTGTGAATTTAGAAAGTCTGCATAATTAACATGGACATCATTATTTTTATACACAGTCCTAAAGACAGCTAATACAAACTGCTGCATCTGAGTTTTCCGTTAACTGAGAGAACTTACCAAAGGAATAAAGAAGAAAGAAAAGATGGCTGCTAAAAAGCATAAAACTGGTCCTCTTAGGATAATCTTTAAGATATGACGTTTATAGAAATTCTGATTTTCAGACTCCTGTATCTGTTGATTCAGTAAGTGTGGGTGATAGAATCCATATGCTACTATCACAGCCTGCAGGGAAAAGAGCATTACTGAACTTATTACATATAAGTATATGCAGGATTTCAAATACAAGACACAAAACTATAAATCAACACATGCCAAAACACTTTCAAAAACACTTTCAAAACACTCCCATATGGAACATTGGTCCTCAAAACTCTGAGGTTTGACAATACACTGCATGCAAAAGTTTTATTCTCCTCTGCAGAGCCAGTCATGACCTTTGATCCTTGATGAAGAGGAACCAAGACCTCTGTAATAAGGATCTAAAGCAACAAAGCACTGCACCAGAAGGAAGAGTGCTGCTGGACTTGAGGCTGAAAAGCCTGTGTTCCCTCATTCATGGCTGCATGGCTCAGAAAGAGATCAGCAGGAAAAGTCAATTCTTCTTTCCCCAATGCATTTTTACAAAGAGTGGGAAAGGAATTCTGTGAACATTGAGATCAGCTGACTTGCATAAAACAGCTTCATGGGACAGTGGACTTTTGTCTTACATATATAGATACTGTATTATCATAACAGGCACAACTTTGAAAAAGAATGTTATAAAAATAACATATTTAGCAATTTATGCCACTGACTAAGACACTTCAGTTCTACACAAGAAAGTCGATTCAAAAGTGAAACTGTAGCTGTAATACCTGTATAAGGCCAATGACAACAGCACAGACACTGAAAAGGAAGATGCCAAAAGGTACTCCTGGAAAGGAGGCCATTAAGGAAAACTGGAAAAAAAAAATCAACAAGATCATATATTTAGTTAAGAAGCAATGTAGGAGTATGAGTAGAGAAAGAGAAGCACTCTTCATTCAATATTGAAACTCATAAATCTAAATAATAATATTTGCATTTCATCATAATTCCATTAAATGCAATTTTTAGCCATTAATACATGCAGGCATCCCAACCAAAGGCATCTGCAGAAATGGTTTCACTCTGATGTTGACAGTGCTAAACCTTAGACAATCTGGCACTCTGCCTCCATAATAATTACAGAGTGGGTTGTACCTGAGCATAAAGTTTAACTGGTTTTGGTTGATGTGATAACATAGCTGTGAAAATTCTTGATAATAGGATACCTCTTTGAATCTTTGTCTACCTTCATGGCTCCCTGTTGTATTAATTTCTGCAGCCTCTTTAAGGGAGGATAAAAAAGAAAAAAAAAGCAGGGTGTAGTATTAAAGTAACACTGACAGCTTTGCAAAAATAATTTCAGCTTCAAGGCAAAATGCAAAGTATGTTTGCTTGCTGATAAATATCATGTTACTGACCACAGCCTTATTTTTTGCAGACTAAATGCAAGACATAAATATGCACAGAGAAACAGGTGCCCGTCCTATACATACAACAGTCAAGATGCTGAACTGTTTTGTTCTGTTAACACAGTATTCACTTGCAAATATTCTTCTGAGGTCCTATGACCAAAAATTGTGCAGATTTTAAACACGAACCATCAGCTGCCAGAATCAACCTCGCAGAGCAAATCAGAAGTGATACCACAAACTTGGTCTAAATTACAAAAGGAAAATGTCCTGCCATATAAGGAGGAGTTTGAAACACAGTTTTATTTATCTTACCAGAATTCTTACCAGACAACCAGGACCTTTTTTAATACAGTTGCTTTTTTAAAAGAAATCATGGCAAATTTTTTACCATGAGGGTGTTGAAATATTGGCATAGTTGCCCAGTCCCTGGAGACATACACGGTGAGGTTGGATGGGGCTTCAAGCAGCTTAATCTAGCTGAACATGTTCCTGGTCTTTGCCAGGGTTGGCCTACAGAACCTTTAATGGCCCCTTCCAACCTGAACTATTCCATGATACCATGACTTTCCAGGACTGTAATTTTTGTTTCCATAATACTATTTTCTGCCAGGTCTAAAATATGCAATATCAGAAGGTTATAAAATAGCTTCATGAATTTTAAAGATGCAACACTTAACTACAATAATGGATTCAGGGTTTATACTATAACAACACTTTCCTAGGTTTCTGAACACTTTGGTAAAGTCTTTCCAAGTAAACACTGTAAGAAGAAACAAACACTGTAATTTAAACTTATGTCAGATTTTAGAAAACCACTTACTGTGTATGGCAAGAAGGTTATGATCATCATACAAGCCTAAAATAGAAAAATAAGATTGAAACACTAGGTATTTTCAATGAGGGCATTGTTTGCTTTGTATTTTACAAGATCAAATGCTTGTGGTGCATAATGAAAAATACTCACATTTCTGAAGTTGCTGAGTTTTGACTACAACAAATGGCTGTTTTGTACACATCTTCCATGTTCTCTATCCAAATTGTACAAGCTTATTTTAGAAAACACTACAGTTTTGTTTCCAATACCCCAGCTAAAAGTTTTGCTTTGGTTTTTAAGAGACTTCTTTCTAGAGTAGCAATGCTAAATATACCAAACCTTCTAAATAAGTGTTTCTGGTTTGTCAAGAACATTAATATCTGATAATAAATATAAGAAGCAATCTTTAAAAAACCCAACTGAACAAACAAAAGCATAAAGAAATGCATTGCTTTGAAAGCTACATTACATAAGAATTAGATGTCTTAGGCTATTCTAAAATAATTTCCTCCAGTATTATCTCCTGGAACTCCAACAGTGCTTTTATTAAGAAAATGAGAATAACTGAGTGGTTGCATACTTTCAGAAAACAGAGTTTAAAACAACATTGCAAAACACTTTGTTCCCTCAGATGAACTTCGGACTAACCTGCTGCAGAGCTTCTTTTGGTTTATAGTAAAACATTTGCAAGTTAAAAGCAAGTTGTTTATCAATCAGTCACATTGAAACTAAGGATCTTTGTATTTTCCTGACTTGAAAATAAGTCACAGTTACGCTGTTTAATGTAGAAACTTGTGGATATGCACTGACACACTTAAGTGACCTGTATCTGCTAGTTAACCATCCAGCTTGTCTGACAAGACTCACCAGATTTAGAAGTGCCAGGACATCATCTATATGCTCTATCACCTGAAACAACCTGTCAAGGCATGGCAAAGTAAGGTTATCATGAACAAGCCAATTCACAAAATATATTTTACATATATAAAGACTACATACAAATTGTGCATTTATGATAGTATAGGGGAACCCAGTTTCCTTCGCCCCAGAATTAATACAAGTATTCCAGGTGCTACCAAAACTCATGTGGCTCAAATATGAAAGTAATTTGTTAGAAAACTCTTAGAAGCAAGATAAAATCAAGCTGAATCATGGTTATTAAGAACCTGGTTTCTATTTGAACAGCAGAGTAATTTCAAAATTTTAAGGCTTAGAATCATTCCTCCTGAAGAGACAGCACCCAAAAAAAAGCTTTCCTTGCAAATGTCCCCAGATTTTGTTAATGAAACTCCTCATTCACAAAACTGTCACTTAGAATCAACAGCACCCATCACTCTCCACAAAACTCTGAGACTGTATTTCAGCATTTACTTCTACAAGCCAAAAAAAGCAACTGGAATGGATGTGAGGTATCAGCTTCAACTGCTGAATTACAGCAGGTTTTTTTTTTTTTTGCATGCCTTTATTGGAACACAGCCAAACCACTTGCTTAGTGACATTTGTAGATTTTAAAATGCAAACAAAAACTGCCCTGGTTACTGTATGACAGCTGCATGCCAATTTCTTTTAAACCACCAAGACATGGCAGGTGGGGTGTCCACAGCTCTATAAAGAGCAGAATCTGCAAAATTACAATTGATTTTGTAACTGCTTCTAGGATAGAGAGAGGAGCTTCAGGCCAGCAATTTATATCAGTTCCTTTGTTGAGGAGCATGCAAGTTACAAATTGGGTGTTTTTCCAGCACAATTAGAAGACTAATTCCATCTAGCCTTCAAGGCAAGATGAAAAGTAATTCCAGAAGATACAGAATGCTCGCTTTTCTCTGTATCACTATGGTAGTGGTATAAGAGTAGCTATTCACTGCTGAGGGCAGCATTTCTTTAAAATGATTTTCTAATATTATTCAACAAAAGACAATTCAGAAGTCTGGCAGCAAGACAGAAATACATCAAATACATGGTTAGCTCCTGTACTTTCTAGCTTTTAACTTTAAACACCATGCTCCTACCTTACATGAGCTGCCCAGGCCACTGTGACTATTAAAAAGGTCATCAAGTAGACTGCAATTTTTGCTAGAAGAAGTTGCTGAACACTTTCACCTAATTTCTGAAACAGAAAGTGACAAAAATTTAAATATTATGTTACAAAATTATTAGCTGAAAAAGAGATGTACAGTAATGTCATGTATTTTTGGAAAATGCCTCCCAAGAATGCAGTTCCTATTCAACAATCTCTTTAGAACATTGCAGAGAAACCAATTCATTAGGAGCTTGTTAAGTAGGCTGAAATATGGCACTTGATGTACCAACACATCTCACCAATCTGTAAAAGGGCTTCCCAATGCTCTATTCACCTTGTTTCTCATTTATGCATTCTCTCATCACTGTCACTATAATAATGCATTTCAGACGACTGGACACAATAGGTCTCTTACTTTCACAACATTGATTTCTGCATTAAAAACTTCGCAGAGGTTTCATGTGATAATTGTTAACAAGGAGAAAGGAGAGGGCTTAACCTCAGCAAATTTTGCAAATACCACTACAATGACTTAAGCAGACTCATATAGTATGTATCTGCTGTCTACAGATCTTATCTGACCTTCTAAAACTAAGATTTAGGTTTGTGTAAGAGTAGAAAAGTAACTAATGATAAAAGAAAAAACCCGTGAATTTTCTCAAATTGTTAATGTTTCCTAGAATTCCTAGGTATTCTCAGAATTAATTTATTTTTTGTAGTATTCCTTTTCCACCTTTGTTTATGCAAATTACATTTATCATGAACCTGACTTTTAAAACTAGCATTCAGACTGTGCTATACAAGTGGCTTCTCTCAGTGATGGTTTATCACCAAGAAGACTGGATGCTGCCTGAAAAAAGCTTTGGTCATATGGGCAATTCATTTTTCATAGAAAAGTAACTACATGTGATCTATGGCCTACAACATACAAGTCATTCAGGCTTTATTCAGGCTTATTCAGGCACGACATCTGCATAGAACACAAATCTTAATCTAAAAGTTTTCCATCCGAAATTCACCAGCTCCTCGCCCTAGGCGAGATTTCTGCTGGGCTCAATGTTGCTTAATGGCTTCTGCTTTGGAAAGCCTGTAACTCGAAATGAAGCGGGCGTGCTAAACGAGGATGTTACATCTTACTTGCGAGGACACAAGAAACAACAAACGTCGCGTGATACCTGGTCAGGATGTATTTTTGTGTGAGCCACCGGCAAAATCTGAAATAACAAAACCTTTATTAGCACATGACGTTCTTTTCCTTGTCGAGCACTTCCCTAAAACCACACAGCCTTCGGGGACCGGCGGATCGCGTAGCCAGGAGCAGCTCTGGAAGTCACAGCAGCTCTCGGGCGGTGGCCTGGCACGCCACGACCGCCGACATGTCGCGATAGCGGGGCGGGCGCTGCCCCGCGGGAGCGCCGGGCGGGCCGGACAGCCACGGGCTCCACCCGGAAACCCGGGACCAGCCGCGGCTGCCCCAGGCTTCTCCCTCCCTCTCCCTGCCTGCCTGCCGCCGGGCGCTCACCATCACGGTGGCGATGATGGACAGCAGCGCGTCGCTGTAGGCCAGCAGCCGGTGCGATGTCTGCGTGCTGCTGCCCGGCTCCGGGCCCGGCCCCGGGCCGCGCTCCCGCGGAGCCGCCATGGCCCCGCAGCGCTCGGCGGCGGCGGGGCGGCGCTTCCCCTCCCTCCCCTCCCCTCCCCTCCCCTCACGGGGGCGGGAGCCGTCCGTGCCCCCGGGGGAGGAGGAGCGCTGCTCTCGGAAACAATGGGCTGCGTGTCCGTGAGTTCGGCCGCTGCAGCAGCGGTCCCGCCTGTGAAAGGCCTTCCAGTTCACCTCTCCGTTCTCCGTAACAGCTTCCCGAATCTAGGGACACTCACGGCGTTTTGTACACCGGTCAGGGGACGTCAACAGAAGAGGCACAGGAAAGCATCACTCTTACAGAAGTAATTGTTATTCCTCAAACAATTTCCCCTTTTAGAACGGAAAGAGCATATCAGCAGTTGAGGGACGTGATCCTGTCCCTCTGCTCAGCCCTGGTGAGTGCTGTATCCAAATCTGAGCTTCCCGGGACGAGAGCGACATGGAGCTCCTGGAGCGGGCCCCGTAGAGGGCGATAAAGGGACTGGAGCATCTCTCACCAGGAGGAGCTGGAGGAGGTGGGGCTGCTCAGCTTTGAGAAGAGGCGACTGAGAGGGGAGCCTCAGGAATGTCTATGAATATCTATTGGGTTACTGCCAAGGAGATGGACACAGGCTCTTCTCTGTGCTGCCAAGCAATAAGATGAGAGCCAGCAAGCAGAAAAGCTGTACTGAGTATGAGGAGCGACTTCTTTATTGCGTGGGTGATCACAAACAGGAGCAGTTTGCCCAGAGAGGTTGTTGGGTCTCCCTCACTGAAGGTATTCAAGAAGCGTCTGGGTGCAATCTGGTGCCATGGAATAGCAGAGTAACACTACTGGAGCAGGGAGGTTGGACCAAATGACCTGCTGTGATTCCTTCCAACCTTAGCCATTTTGTGATTCTGTGGTTTTACATAAAGATCTGTGGAACTACAGACTAGTCAGTATCACCTCAGTGCCTGGTGAAATCCCCATGGAAACTATGGTAAGGCATATGGAAAATAAGGAAGTGGTTAGTTACAGCCAATGTGGCTTTATTAAGGGCAAATAATGGCAGATGTGTGGTGGCCTTTTGCAATGGGGTTATAGAGGTGATGGGTGAGGGGAGAGCTAGAGCTGACATCATCTACCTGGACCTGTGCAAAGCATTTGCACCCAATGGCTTGGGTTGGAAGGGACATAAAAGATTGACTGTTCCAACCCCCCCGCAGTGGGCAGGGATGCCATTTACTGGGCCAGTTGCTCAAAGCCCCATCCAACCTGGCCTTGAACACTTCAGGGTTGGGGCATTCGCAGCTTCCTTGGTCAACCTGTTCCAGTGTCTTAGTACCTTAATAGTAAGAACTTCTTCCTAATATCTGAACCTACCCCTTCTTCAGCTTAGAGCCATTTACTCTTGACCTGTCACTACATGCTCTTACCCAGTCTCCATCCTTCTTGTAGTCTCCCTTCAGGTACTGGAAGCCTGCCTTTTCCAGGCTGAACCTTCCCAATTTTCTCAGCCTTTCCTCATAGGAGAATTGCTCTATCTCTCTCATCATCTTGGTGTCCGTCCACTGAACTCACTCCAGCAGTTCTGTGTCCTTCCTGTGCTGGGACCCCAGAGCTGGATGCAGGGTTCCAGCTGGGGTCTCACCAGAGCAGAGCAGAATCCCCTCCCTCCCTTGCTGCCCACACTGCTTTGGATGCAGCCCAGGACACGTTTGGCTTTCTGGGTTGGGAGTCCCCATGGCTGGGTCATGTCCAGTCTCTCGTCCAACACAGTTGTCCTGATCTACATATCACTTTCCAGAGGGGTTGTTTTCACTGTTAGTGACTGGCTTATTGCAGCACACTAGCTATCACTTATGTTGCTGCAGTTAGGCTGTACCTTCTCCAGTCATTGCAGCTGAGATATAATTTTACTTTATTTTTTTGACGGTTGACTTTGTCTCATTTGTTTAAGTGCTCTGCCTGCACTACTGATTTTATTAACTCATGTACCTCACTGCTGGGAAGTGTCCTGAAGTGGTGTCTCTTCCTAGCACTGAAGGCTTCAGAATGAACACACATCTCTAGTGAGATGTTTGCTGGTGGCCTGGTAAGCAATGTAGTTTACTCATGAGGGACAATTGTAAATCCTTCTGCTGTCAGTGAAGTTGCACCTGCATTTCAGTACTACTCTTGCTGCTGTGTTACACACTTAGGTTTTGGAATGACATTTTCAGAAGTGAGAAATGATTTAGAGAAGCTGAGCTCACCGTGATACATAGCAACAGTATAGAGCTGCTCAGAAGACGGGGGTTTTTAAGGCCAGACACAACTGTTGTTACTCCTAGGCAGCTTTTTGACACTGCTGTATTCAAGTGCTATGGTGTCTCCTTGCCCTGTGTTCTGAAACTAACCAAAGGGAAACAGTGTTTCTAAATGGGTAGCACTTCTTTGCTTAGTTTGGATACTTGAGTCCATCTGCTTCCTACTAGTGTCTGTCCATTAGACAAAAAGTATGAGTCTTTAAAATTAATTATGAGAGCCTGACCATTAACAAATCAAAAATCTATTGAGCTAGAGTATAGCTTTCAGTTTCAGAATTCAAGGTAATGAACTTGTAACAAACCCACTGTCTTCATCCCTGTGTCTACAGAGCATGCTCTTTCATTGTTCTACAGCTCCTGACTTAGCCACAGTATTGTGGAATGAGAGAACATTTCTTCCATCTGGAGCTGTTAAGAACATTTGTTCTCACATAAAGAGAGATACATTTCTGCACAGTTAACTACTGCAGCTGAGTAAGAAGTATGGGCATTATACCTAGTTGAAAACATAATTTACGCCTACAAATTCAAATAAAATCTGAAAAAGAGATGTACAGTAATGTAATGTATTTTTGGAAAATGCCTCCCAAGAATGCAGTCCCCATTCAACAATCTCTTTAGAAGATTGCAGAGAAACCAATTCATTAGGAGCTTGTTAAGTGGGCTGAAATATGTGTTCTGTGTTACTATCTTAAAATGCTGTTTAGTTGGCACTTAGAGTAAACACTAAGAATGGAGTCTCAGGGAAGTCTGCAAGATCACTGAACTTTGGATTAGCTATGTTCACATTTCTTTCATAATGATTCACTTCTGCACGGTTTAGGAGGTTACCATCACTGGAGTTTTAGGAAAGAAGTCTCTGTATCAGTGCATTCTAAAAACCCCACAGATCAGTCTTACCTGTGGAGCCTTTGGTGAACAAGCAAGGAGGAGCAATGACATCAGCTGTTTGCATTAAGACATTAACCTTTCCACTTCACCTTCTGCCTGTGTTTCTTCTGTGGTCCAGTTGCTTTGGTTCTTTCTCATTTGCAGGCCTGCTAAAGATACCAAAACATGTCAAAAAAGGAAAACTATTTCTTTTTACCTCAGAATCTGTTGCTGAAGGACATTCTGCAGTGTTCTGCATTCAGCAGTAAAAATGCTGATTGTATCTTTGCTTTTATTGATGCTCACAGTGCTCATCAGAATGCTCTCTGATGAAAGTTCAATTATATCCCCCCCAATGGAAAAAAGGAAAAACAGATTATTTTGAATAGACTTTGTTTGCTTGACTAGTATTTGTATTATTTGTTTAGCATGCCATATAATCTGACGTAGGTAACTTTAAACTTTTGCTTGAGAAAAGCATGGATCAGTCCACAGGTAGAAGTGGAGCTGCCATGTATACTAGTGTTGCAATTTCATTTTTTAAAATTGTCTAATAGAAAAATGTAGTACTTTATGCACATGTATATTATAGGTGGTCTTTCAACTTTGATTCTCTGAAATGTTTGGAATATTAAGCATTAATTTGCCTTAGAACTGCATTCCAGATACTGCTGTAGTACTGCATATGTCTATTTGTCACACTGGTTTTGGTTACACAAGTTTACAAGTTCAGGATATATGAAACCATTGTATTTTCCAGGTCACGAACTGCAAGATAATGCTTCAGCTCTAATTGGTCACTAAATTCAGCTCTCTGTCATACAGCTTTGTTTGCAATAGTATTTATTTAGAAGGTGAAGGTTACTGAGTCACTGAAAGAAGTTTTGACCTCCAAGACACATGGTAATGACTCAAATTTACAGTAAAGGTAATACTTTCAAATGAAGCATTTTAATGTTAAGAGTAGAACTAGCATTACCTCTTACTTTTTCCATAGTAGAAGAAAACAAACAAAAAACAAACGAACAGTGACAAATAGCGAGTGGTGTCAAACACTAAAAGTTTGCAGTGACTTTTTGCTGTGTATATGTATTCTCTGTCATTACAGGGGAATGGTACAGGGGGACCAGTTAAACTAGTGTATCTGCCCTGCCCCTAACGAACAGCCTAATAGCTCTGTGGCTTACGGCACCGTATCTTGAACCACCACTTGTTCACTGTAAAACAGTGCTCTGCATGTTGTAATGGTGCACACAGGCAGTAAAACTTAGCAGTGGCTAACGGTCGTGCCGTTCCTGCTTGAGCCTTTGGTATGTATGAGTGAGTTTCTCAGTCTTCAGAACTCAGTTTACCTCAGGATATCAAACTGGCCAGGTGATGTGGCATTCCTGATTTTATACTTGCTTGCACAAATGATTTCTGGGTCTAAAATTATGACCACATGTTGTTTCCACCTTTCATCCTGTGTCCTTGTGTCTTCAATCAGTGGTCAGTTTTTAGCAATGAAGCATAACTTATGGAACTGATCAAAATTCTTAAACTTTGAGTAGCAGTAAATTTCAGGAAGATAATGCTTAAGGTGGGAAATAATGCAGCACAAGGAGCTGAAGACAGGATTTACACATATCAAGATGGTGGGAGTAATGTTTTGCTTTTTTCCAAGCCTCTAAATTGTTTGACTTTGCAAATGATTAAGAAATACAGTTAGATGTTTACCTTTAACTTGTTTGGGGAAGATGCAAGAAACAAAATGTAATAAGTACAGAAATTGCTGATTCATGTTGTGAAAATTATGTCAGTGAAGAAGCAACCTTTGTACTTCCACAAGGAAATCTCATTAAGACATTAAGACCACTGTAGCCTGTGTGAATAAAAGGGCCTCATAATTTTAGCACTCATGCTTTGCTTTTGGTTATAATTTGTATTTGAGTGTGGTAGTATTGATGGCACAATGGTTCATCAAAAATACCTGCTGGCATTTCTTCCTTTTCCTTGCTTTTAGATTGTGATGAAAGATAATTACAGTTATCATACTAAAATTCTATTTATACTTAAATGCTGCATTGGATTACAGATCTTCTGGAGTACTGAATAACTCTATTCTTGATAATTTCATCCTGATGTTCATGTGCTTCCAGGCCAGATTATCTGTAAAAGTGAATAAGTAGTTTAAGGTGGAAATTCAGTTATGCTTCTTCATTAATTTTCTCTGTGGGCCCTCAAGAGATGCTGTTTTTAATTGGCAACTATGTGTATAATTACATAGCCTGTTATAAACACTGTGGTCACCTGGGTCAGTACAGATGATCTTGTAGATCCAGCTGTGTATCTATGTGGCTGAATGTATTTTGGATGGCTTTTTTTGTAATGATGGTGGGTAAAAATTAATTCATACTACTCATGTTGGTTTTGCAGATATGCTACTTCTATCAACTTGTAGTTTTGGAGTAATAAGAGGGGTTGCTTGAACTGGTTCAGCTATCCTGATGAGACAATCCCAATTTGTCCTCTAAATTGTTCACTAGCTTTTAGCAAACCAAATGCATTTGACATACTCAGGTCTCGTATGGAAAATAGATCATAGGTGCTAAAGACAGTATAGGTAAAACTTCTTTTCTCCAGTGCTTTTTTCACAAAACAGAAAGACCAGCACCTCAGAAATATAACTGTAAAAACTTTTGAGGGTGTAATGCTTGACCCTGAGAGAACGTTTGCAGAAGCTTTTTTGAACCTGAATAAGCCAGATAGCAGTGCACAATTGCAGGAGCAGACTTCAATATAATGTACCCTTTTGTAGGGATAGCAATTCCTCTTGTCATCCAAAAAAACTGACACATGATATTTCAGAGGTCCACATTGTGTGTACAGAAGGGATAAACCCTTGCATAAGTCCATGCGTCTGACAGTTATAAGATGCAGATCAAAATAGGTAACACACACAGAAAATGCAACACAAAGTTTAAAATAAAAGAGGAGAAGAATGCAAAACTGCTAAAAAAAGGTCTTAGCTTAAATATGCCTTCCAAAATTTCCAAAATTACTGCAGGAGTATTTTACTATCCTGAAATTATCCTGATTATCCCTTGCAGGATTTTTTCATTGTCCCCTCGCCAAGGCAGCTGCTGGCCTGTGCAGGTGATAGCAAAAAGTCAGACCTGACTTGAGGAGGGGAGTGAAAACAGGGTAAGATGTACCTTTCAGAATGTAAGCTGATGAAATTGCTTCTTGGCTGATGCCCAGAAACCAGAAGTCTCTACACCACTGGAAATTACAATTTATTAATAAATCCAAATTTTTAATCACAAAAAAGCATGATATCTGTCTTATTTTTATCTTCTAGATAAGCTATGTGATCATATAAGTGATGCTGTTCTTGATGCTCATCTTAGAATTGATCCAGATGCCAAGGTTGCCTATGGTAAGTACAATACAGATAGAAAAAACACCTTTTTCTGTGATTTCTGCTGTACGTTTTTTCATAAAACAGAAAAGTTTGCAGACCAGATGGACTCTTGAAACAAACAACAAAATAAAATATTAAATGATTTTGCACAAAATCTCTAACGAAGTTACATAGCTTCTTGCTCCAGGACCTTGATGAAGCTAAAAGTTTTTGTGGTTGCCAAGGACAACTGGGTGAATTACTGTAATAAAAATATATTGAAGACTGGTAATACCATCTGTTAATAAATAATGTTCCTTTGTCTTAAGGAGAACACTGAGCTGAAATTATTGTATTTGGATAAACAGCCCTACATACTTAATCTGCTCTTATTGACATTTGCTTCTAGCCAATGTGAAAATAGGGTAATTGGCTATGACGGGCCCCAAATGCATGCAGGCTTTTAAATGTTCATATCAGCTAAAGAGAAGAGCTGTTGCACAAAGACCTGTAAGTGTGTCAAGGCTTTATACAAAATTTCCCCTGTGATTAATCCTTTGTTCACAGAAACATCTTCAGGATCTCTCTGTTTATCTGTAAAATAGCATAAGTAAAATTATGACATTTTACTGACATATTTTCTCCAGAGTGTGTGGCAAAATCTGGAATGATTTTGCTCTGTGGAGAGATGACATCTCAGGCTATAGTAGATTTTCAACAAATTTTAATTGGACCCTTAAGAGGATAGATTATGATGACTCTTCCAAAGGGGAGTGAGATACATGGTGCTGATAATACTGATTGTTGGGTTCAAATGATGTGTGGGCCATTCACTTAGGAATTGGACTTGAAGATTCTTGTGGATCACTTCCAACTCAGAGTACTTTGTGATTCTCTGTGATTCTATAATGAGATCCTACATGTGTTCACTCATGGATCTGTTCTGCATGTGGCCAAAGTCATGTTTTTATGGTCTTCTGAAGAATAAAATGAAGTGTGTATCTGGGCCTGGGAGAAGACTCACAACTGCTGTTGATACGTATTTCTCACTGATGATATTGAAGGAGCTATTTTAAGGTGGTGTACTTCTAAAAGACTTATTCTTGAAAGTGTCAGATATCTCTTGCTTTTCTAATGCAGAAGAACTAGTTTTTGGACAAATGTCAGAAGGTGGTTACATCTGTAGGTTTGTACAATGAAAACTTTAACACTGATGTTCCTTCTCCTTGGGGTGCACAAGCCTGTGACACTGGAAGCTCATACCAAAGAAATTCTTTATGTATTCTTTACATGTATCCCAGAGAGTTTCCTTTCAGCAGCTGAACTACTTACATCACTACTCCCCTTCAGTCTTCCCTTTTCATGTATGCTGTATACTTTTACCTCTAATTCAATTGAATCCTGGAATGTACTACAAGAAAAACTGAATACCAGTTTCTGGTAACATTTTCCATATGCCTCTCTCAGGTTTAATACCCAAATGGCTTTAAGTCTAGTAAAAATAAGCAATGTCATAATAAGCAATATCATAATAAGCATAACAATCTTTGGCAGGGTAGCTTGTAGGATTGCATGTATCCTATCAGTTTCAAGAATTCAGGTTTGACTTAATAGCACTAACCTACCCACATCCTGAAGCTGTTAAATAAATGTACTGATTGTCTGCTTCTGTTTGCAAATAAAATGTAGTATAGAAAGCTTACATGCATAGAATTTTAAAAGTTTTAGCCACAATAATGAGATAATCCTTAAAAATGTCACTAGCAATTTGTAAACTCTCAGGAATGTATGAACTAACTTTACATTAAGAATGGACTATAAGACTTGCACAATTTTAGTGGTCCTAGAACACTCACGGTCTCACAGGGGAACGGCTTCTCTCCCTGTGCAGCAGAAGAAAAGCTCAGCTGATGAACTGACCAAAACCCCATGCCATATCTCCCTGCACTGTTGGTGGGAGTGATTGAGGGACGAAAAGTTGTTTTTAAGTCTTATATCCTCCTCTGATTTTGCTAGTAATAAACTCACTTGGTATCTCTAAGTAGAGCCTGTTTTGCCCTTGTTTTCTCTCAGTCCTTATCTCAAGTCACAAACCCTTTGTTAAACGTTTCTCTCCTCTGCCCAGCTGTAGCAGCAGAGTCTGAGTGCACGGCTCTCATGGGTGCCCGGCATGCGGAGCGCTCCCCACCGCGCCCTCCCGTGCGTCCGGCAGTGGCGGGTGAAGGCGGGGCAGCGGCTGGCCGCTCAGGGTTGCGGGGAAAAGCGGCAGACGTGGGAAGATTCCTAGGGCAGATTAACAGGGAAAGGACAGCAGCAACGCTCTGTGGGAGAAGCGCAGCTGCTGCCCAAGCGCCAGGGGTGCCGGTGGACAGGACAACATTCAACTCGCGCCGACGGCCAACCTAAGTGTTAACATGTGGAAACACACTGCTGCCTGGGGAATGGCGACCCTTCCTGGGGGAAAGCGCCGCGGGCAGGGTGAAAAGGCGAGCTTGGCGCGTCCCCCGCGGCGGGCGGGAGCTGGGAGCGGGAGGCGGTGAGGGGAGGCGGTGAGGGGAGGCGGTGAGGGGAGGCGGTGAGGGGAGGCGGTGAGGGGAGGCGGTGAGGGGAGGCGGTGAGGGGAGGCGGTGAGGGGAGGCGGTGAGGGGAGGTGGAGCTCCTCCCGCGGGGCGGGGCCGCGCCCGGCCGGGCGGCTCCGGCAGCACGTAAGTGACGCAGCGTTCCCGGAAGCTGCCCGGAGCCGAGGGAAGAGCTGCTGAGGAGACGGCAAAGGAGGCAGGCGGGCTCTCGCTGCGGCTGTTGGTGGCTCGGCGGAGCCCTCCAATTCCACTTCTCTCTGTTTCCGTCCCTTCCCGTCCAGTTCTGTTCCACTGCCTGGTGGGGACCATGTCGCTCTTCCAGTCCGCCCTGGACTTCCTGGCGGGCCCCGGCTCCCTGGGAGCGGCCAGCCGCGACCAGAACGATTTCGTGGGGCAGACGGTGGAGATGGGCGACATGAAGCTGCGCATCAAACGGGTCATCGCTGAGGGTAAGAGCGGGCGGCAGGGCCGGGCCGTGCGGGGCTGGGATGGGCTTCCCCGCGGGCCTCCCGCTCCCGTTTTCCTCGTCTCCTATTCCTGGACCGGGAGGGTTTCCTCCTTGGCAGGCCGCGCCCGGGTGGGGGCGGGCGGGCGGCGGCCAGGACGGCGGTTCCGGCCTCCCGGGAAGGACTGGCGGTGTCCGTGCGGCTCCGCGCCCGGCCCGTGTGCCCAGGCCCGGGGGTGGCAGCGGTGCTTGGTGTTGCTGTCCCGCCTCGGGAATGGCCACCGAGAGCCTCTGTGCTGTGTGGCTGCTTCTTCGCTTGCTTCGTGGTTTAAAATGCCTTCACCACGTAACAGAGCTCCGAGGAGTTTGTGATCTGTCAGGGTCTATATGGTCTACCAAGGGCCTCATGGAAATTCTGGATTGCGTGTTTTTATTTATTTTAATAACAATGTATAATATTATGCCAAGTGTGCAAGCTTGCCTCTGTTGCTTGGAGTTGTTTGAAAGACTGGAACGCAGGAAATGTGTTTGTTTCAAACACACGTGTCAGGGGCCTGATCTTATTGTGCACATAGACTTTGCTAGAGTACAAGGAGTTAAATACCTGGGCAGTTTCCAGTTTCAGTGAGGTTTTGGGTAGGTGGCCTGGCACACGACTTGTTAATCTGTTTTAGAAAAGATGATATGTTAGATAGATGCAAATTTCTTAGATATTAGTAGAAATTTGGATCCTCTTATGCTTGTGGTCAGAGAAAATACTTTGTTTCCTCAAGCAGAAGACCCATTGAAGGCTAATCTCAGAAGACTATAATGTGAACTTTTCTGTAATACTGCAGTTAAATATTTCATTAATTTTTTTAGAGATGGTTGATGTTATTTAAGGAAAATACCTCAAAGCTCTGTTTAAAGCTCCTTTTCATTAGGAATTTCTTTCAATTCCTTTTCTTTCTGTAGTTTGTTCTTGTAATTACCTGGTACTAAATAGAAATCTTGGTGATCAGCATAGAAGAAAGGTTTGGTTAAGGTTAGTTGCTTCAAACCACTTGTAAGATACTTAGAAAACTTTTGTGCTGTCGAACAACAGCACCTAGGTCTTCACAACTGCTTTATCTTCTAAAGGGCAGTAATTTGTTGCTTGAATGCTCAAGTACTTTTGGCATATGATCTTAGAGAAAATCTGGCAGTTTCTTGTGTAGTAAGTTGCATTTACCACAGTACTAAATGTCTTGTCCTCCTGTTCCGCCTTCAGCCTTTACTAACAGCTTCTTTCCAGTCAGAATTGTGACTGAAATGTAAACACTCAGTGGGATGTGAATGCTGAAAGAACTGCTATCAGTCTGTGCTGCTGATACTGTGCTGCTGCTGTAACCTTCTTGCCAGCAGTAACCACAGCAGTTACCAATGGACAAAGGAGAGTTTGGGCAGAAAACTGTTTTTGAGGCATTCATGCTATTTGGTTTTTGGTTCTGGAGCATATATTTTAACACTTTGCTTTGACAGCAGCCTACTGTTTCCCAGAATCTGACACAGGCATTGTAAAATGTCAGGGGAAAGATGCCAGGTTAGATGACTTAAAGCAAATGGACACATGCTTTAACTCTAGAGTTCTTGAACAACTTCATAACCACTGCTTTGTGTTCCATGTTTGTCTCAGTGTTACGGTTTTATTTTATGTAGTTTTTTTTTCTTCTTTTGCTAACGTAAGTTGGGCTAGCTGCTTGCTTTTTCTGGAAAGTATAATTTTCTAGCCAATGTAGCTGGTCTAAAAGAACCTTTGCGGTATATTGAATATAAAGGTAAAAGACATATAAAATACAGAGTATAGAATATCTCCTGCTGTCTTCAGACTTGAATTTGTCTGTAGTGTATAGTTTATTTTGTTGCTCAAGTTGCATTTATCTTTCACCTCTGTTGCGATCCCTTCTAATACACTGGTCCACAACTGTGGCTTATATGTATTCCCTTCCATGGTTACAAATATAGAATCTGCTTTTCTTCTAGATCAGTTCTTTGATGCCAAATTCCCTACTGGAAAGTCAAGTGCTGCTTTTTGAATCTGGATTTCAAATACATGGTGAACTGTGTGTCATCTGCCAGTGCAGAGAGAACTTTGTAGCTGGTGTGAACAGAGCCTGTGGTTTAGCATTGCACAGTCTTGTGTGGTGGTGATGGTTCAGTTGTTCCCATAGCCCACAACTCCTTCCAGCTCTGTAGCGTTGCACCAGTGCTGGTGCAAATCCATGTTTGGCTGTCTCTAAGGTGATACGTGTTGCCCAGGTCGCTTGGATGCGTTTTCCTGGTGTCCTGCTGGGATAGGACTGGGCTGATTGAAAATACAGTGTGCAGCTGCAGGAGGCTGGCAGCAGCCTGTGGGGGGTGAGCTGGTGATGATCTCTTGTGCTGACACTACCTCTAAATGCAAGAACAGACTAAGTATGTCGCAGACTGGACTCAGCACTCCTAGACTGTGGTATCCTGTTTTCTTTTCTGCTTGGACATTTCAGTAGCTCACTTCAGATAAGATTTTAGAGGGACTTGGTTGGGGCCTTTATGCAAAATCCTACTTGGTATGGTGGTGGCATTGGGGGTCATGGCTCTCTTGGATCTTCTGGCTAAGTGCATAGAACCCCCCCTCCCCCCAATTTGACTTAAGGAAACAGATTTCCTGCCTAATTTTCCCGCCTTCTTTTGTATTTGAGACTGAACAATTTAGAATAAACCAGATATTTGGTTGTGTGAAAACAGCAAGTTCCATAGCACACATTTAACAACCATTCTTCACGTGTAAAGAGTTCTTATACTTCCTTTGAGTAACAAGCATTGACAAAAGAGTAAACAAGAAGAGAAACATGGTGAGAAAAACAATGCATTATTCAGTCTGTTTGATCTGATTCTAAAGCTTTTACCATAATGAAAAAGTCATTCCTTAGTCAGAAAGATAGCAATAGGTTACAGACTTAAATGGGTGTAGACTTTAATTTATTTTTTTTTGAGTTTAAAAGTAGCTATCATAACTTGAAGCCACATCAGCAGGTGACTTGTTAGAAGCTGTTTTCTGCCAAGGTGAAACTTGTGCAATTAAAGCAACTTTTTCTTTTCTTTGATACTTCAGGATTTCCTCAGTATTTTGAGTTTGAACAGGTGGTATTACAGTTTGCCAAGCTTTTAGGAACAATTCTATGGTCTCTACAACTACTGGATTCCTAGGATAGCAATAACCTAATTCAGTCCAGGTTTTTGGGTGGATTTAATTTGTAAACCTCTAGCAGCAGAGGCACAATGAATGCTTACTGTCAAGTTTCTGTGAATATTGTTAGTTTTATTTGGTGACAGATGGGGGAAATGAAAAATGATTCCTAAAGAACAACTGAAGTACCTGACCTAGCAGCTTTCCAGTTTGTATTGTCTTTACTGTAAATGTAGACAATGTTTTCAACATGGACCAGAACAGTTCTTTTTTTAAAGCTTTTGTTTCTTGACTAGCAGTTCCTGCTTGCAGGGGAGCTCTGAAAGTTTCAAGATATTCTACCTCTCTGCTTCTCAAGGGTGTGGGAAAATGTACAGATCTTTAAGTTTGGGCCGTCCTTCATTCTGTGGCAGTTTTAGTGTTACTAGGACTTTGCAATGGACGGAAGTGCATGACTGAACTTCAGAAAAAAAGTGCTTGTGGATCAGTGCTTGGCAACAATAATGGAGCATCTTTTCTGTTTTGATACTCTGATAGAAAAGCTTTCAGGTAAGATGCCCTGTAACTTACAGTCCAGGCTTGACTTACAGTGTTTCAGTTAAATTATAGTTGAAACATAAACCACTGAAAGTTGATGTGAAAACTAATTTGATCAGTATTTGGCAGGGGAGTAGACAAATATCTACACAATAGACAAAAATCATACCAAATCGCTACAAACAGGAAGCTACTCACACCCTCACTTTCTCATGACTACTTAAGTATGTAATGAAACAGTAAGTGAATTACAGTAGCAAAGCAGTGTTATGATATGGTTGATGTCCCTATTTTGGTGCTTCTCTATCTGTCATTTTACTGAAGCTGCTTATCTAAAAAAATAATTTGTGAAGACGTAAAGAACGGGGATAAAAAAAAGATAAAAATTATTAAAAAGAACAGTTTAAAATCCAACTTAACTGCATTTACACATCAAGTTATTCAGTATTATGTGATGCCTAGGTTTGACTTGAGTGAGAATCACAAATCTCTTGGTTGGAAAAGCAAAGGTCTTTAAATCTCTGTAAGAGAATGATGAAGTATTGACAGAAGCACCGCCTGAGGCCTGTGGTGGTGCAAGGATGAGTGTAGAGTGCTCACTAGTAAAGCAAATGAGATAGAGTTAGTTCGTGATTTTCATGAGCTGGTGTGGCGCTCTGTAGTGAGCCTTGATGTGTGAGAGCTTGTGTCTGCAGAAAAGAAATAAACCCAGTTTTCTTCTGCTGTAATTTCTTTACGAGAAAATATCATCTGAGATAACTTTGGAGGGTTTGGGCTATCTTCTCAGAATGGGGTTCTGAAATGCCTCAGCAATGCAAAACCTGTCTCTGGGCAATAGCTGGGATGGGTGTGTACATACCTCTACACTGGTGATCTGTGTGGGGGAATACTAAGATGATTTTGCTGATACAGAAAGCCTCAGAAAACTATCTTAAAGCCATCTACAAACATTTACATGAGTGGAAGAAATGAGTGAAAACACCACAAATGTAACTACATTCTTTAGATACCCCTAGAAGCTGTTCTTCTCTTAACTTCCATTTTACCATTTGCCTCAGTTAGGTCTGCTGTATGGGTGTTTGTAGAGGCTTGTTGAAAGTGCTTTAAAATTATTTTTTTCTGGGTGTTTGCAAAATATATTGTCGGGAGGCTTTGAGTAAACTGTTATGGCAGAGGAGAACTTTTGCTAGTGAACTTGTCCCTACTGAGGGTATATTAAAACTGCTTTAATAGACTACTTCTTTGGGGGAGCCAGCATCAAACTGTAAATGAAACTACTTTTAAGAGTGAAGCAGTAGGACTAGTTTTGCCTTTTGTGTAAAAATTGTTTTCACTAATAAGAGATGGTTAAAAAAAATAAGTAAAAGTACCTTCACAACATGCTCTAACTCCTTTGGTATCCCAGAAAATCCATGGGGTTAAGCATGGTATCTTCTGTAGAGCTGCAGCAGTAGTGAACCAAACACTACGTGGAGTGAGCCAAGTTGTATGGAGCTGAACTGTGTTCAGGTGAAAGAGTGAAATGGCAGAATGGGAAAGTCACTTGAAGCTGATGTTTTGAGAGGGGCACGGTTGTCAAAGGTGAGCTAGTAGGCCATAGCAGTTGGGTTCTCTGTAAGGTAGGTGCAATGAAGTAGGAATTAACCAGGCATGATATCACTGTCTTTTCTTTGGAGATCGGCAGAGTTTAATGAACTCCATTTTGCTTAGCATTTCAGTACTTGATAATAAGGTGCAATCACTGAAGTAGAAAAGCGTATTTTAAGCTAGTTATGTACTCTCAAACAATGAGGTTTGCACAGTGTTCTTGAGCAAAGGGAAGTGTTTGGGAAAATAGTTTGACAAAAGGAGTTGGAAGGGAAATACTTTCTAGAACAATACATTGCAATTTAGTAACAAAATTACCCTTATTGGAATGTGTGCTTCAGTGCTTGAAAATCTTTCTGCTTTTAATAGGAAGCCTGAAGCGTGACAATTACCTTAAAAATAGGAGGTGTATGTTTAGCCCTTATCTTTCATAGTTATTGCCTTTTTTTTTTTTTTTTATACAGTGTTACCAGTGTAGTACCAAACATTTCAGTTGAAATAACCAGGTAGTATTTACATTTGTTTTACATACAAACTCTGTACTGAGTTTTGGTTTTATAAGGACCTTTAAAAAATGGCTTAATAAGATACCTGCATATGCAGCCTTAACAAAATTCAGGAAACTAAGAAAGTCTATGTGCTCTTGGCGTATGTACAAGAAAGGAATAAAATATCTGAACTCTTGCTGAGTATCAGCAATCATGACCACATGCTGAAAAATGTTTGCTTGGTACATTCAGAAATGTGTTTAAATTCATGTGTTGGTTCTGTTAGACTAAAAAGAATGATGTATCTGAATATTGAAATTAAAACTGACTTAATGTGCCTTCTTCTTGTAGGGGGTTTTGCTTTTGTCTATGAAGCTCAAGATCTTGGAAGTGGCAAAGATTATGCTTTGAAGGTAATATTAATTTACTTCACTATAGGTTTGTAAGGTCTGTGTTTTAGCTTGATATTTTAGCATGATTATTAGTCCTTGATGTATGCCACTGAGCAAGTAACTTTAAAAAATCCAGTATATTAGTGGTGTTTGCAGTCCACTATTTAGAATGGTCATTCCAGTTACAACCCTGCACTTCATACTTAGGTGGCAATTGGCTTTTCAAGTGCCCCTGGTCTTTATTTCTAATTTTGTGCAGGAATTCATGATCCAGTCCAAAACGTTTTGTTGCATGGATGGCAAGAGTATCTCATAGTTACCTGAAGTGGAGTACAGGTATCTTTTTCACTCATCAGAAGCAGATTTAGCCCATCTTCTTACTTTAAGAGTAAATTTCCTTAGTGTTGTAATTAATGCTCCACACTTCTTGTTTAAACATTCAGCCTGATAATTTTTAGAAACATTTCTCTGGATTCATAGTTTCTAGAGGCTTCTGCTAATCAGCTGTAAACAGAGAAGTTGTATGACAGGTGGGAGAGGTTATTTGGCAATATACCACCAGTAATAACTTTATCTTTTTCCATTTAATTCCACATCCTACAGTAACAAAACATGTTACCAAAGCCATATACTATATGTGTTCAAAAGGTCCTCTAGAAGTAGCCCCATTTGAAAAATAACATGTAAAAGGTGAGCCATTACTATACTTCCTCTGTTCTGTAAAACTAGTACTTTTGTAGCAAATGCGCAGGCTGATTGTAGTCAAATGTTGTCTGCAAATCCAGGTAATACTAGAGACAATAATGCTTAATTTTGCTACTGATTATACAAGTATACCACTGAAAAAGCTGGGCTACGTAATCTGGAGGAGTTTAGTCTACAATGAGTTGAAGGATATTGCTGAGTATTTTAGACAGAAGGTGACTCTTTCCCTGTTAGCCCCCAGTGCTGCAGCCAGCAGACTTTAGGTCTTTATATATGAGAACTGCCAGAGCAGTTACTTGTAAGGGTGTCAAAAGTTACAGCTGCTCAAATATCACTAAACCTGAATAGTCTAGGTAACTGGAAAGCCAGGTGTTTTTTATGACAGAATGTCAAAATGTACAATAAGGCAGCTTTGTTTACTGCCCCATTACAGCTTCATATTCTGTGAAAAAATATAATCTATGCACTGTTATTCTGTAATTTTCAGTAACTGTATCTTCTCAATTGTTTTGGTCTTTTTGACAGCGACTGTTGTCTAATGAAGAGGAAAAGAACAAAGCCATCATTCAGGAAGTTTGTTTCATGGTATCCTTTTCTGTAACGTTTTTAACTGCCTGAGATTTCTGGGAAACAAAAGATTGCTGTACAGATTCTTCTCTTTCTTGATGCCACACAATGCCTAAGAGAACTGACATTGTGGAGGTCTGGGTTCATGGTTATATGAATATATTATTATATACAATTTTCTATACATTTTCTATCTACTCTGACATTATTTTGCCAAGAGTAAAAGTGTTCTTTGGATGCTTTTTACTGCTCAGTCATTAAAGCAGGTGTACAACATGATGAAGGGTTGACTGTTGATAACTTTCTGAGATAAGACTGTGAAATGCAATTCCTGGAGCTCTGAATATAGATGCATTAAGATCAGATTAATGTGAATTGTGTAGATCCAACTTGCCCTTTTTTAATAGCTTTGTTCTGTTTGCAGTGTCTTTGCTTTTCTCTCTTCAGACTTGGTGAATGCATCCTGTAAATAGATTGTGTTTGTCTCAGTCAGTGTATGCAAAGACAGGCATAATGCAACATAACTTCCACTGGCAGGAGCTGAGATCACTTACACTATACTCCCCTTTACATAGCTCAGAAATGATACCTCAAATTTTTGAACTGAAAGTGAAACATGATTAAGGTTTTAGCATGAAAAATTATTACTAATGATGAGAGGGTAAGTTCCTTGCCTTTTTAGGCCTCTGATTGTTTTGAACTCTATTTTAATTACTTGCAACTGAAGCATGACATACTTAATACTTCCTTGGGAAAGATAGGTGAGGTTACAATAGCCTTTTCTTGATCAGCCATCTAGAGAAGCAGCTGATAGTTACAAGACATCCCTGCTACTTGTTCTAGGCTCTTGTAGTCCTTGTCAAAAGACAAAAAGACCTAGATGTGTTGCTGAGTCCAGTTTATCCTGAACGATAATCATACGGATTTTTTAGTGTTTTATATTGATGTTCTATTGCATTACCTTAGATTGCTTTCTCAGGTTTCTTACAGCTGAGGCATGTACTTCCCTGCTTTTCTTAGGGTATTGATTGCAGCTGTTATGCTTTCTGTGGTTTTAAGCTGACATTTCAAATGAACTACTGGATGCAATAGTATCAATGAACCTGGGAGTCATCTTCCTTAAATGTGTTACCTCAGAAAAAACTTTCAGGTCATCCCAACATTGTCCAGTTTTGCTCTGCAGCATCTATAGGAAAAGAAGAATCAGACACAGGGCAGGGAGAGTTTCTTCTGCTTACAGAGCTGTGTAAAGGTAAACTTTTATTTCTTTTCCCAGCAGTGTACATTGCTTCTGGCAGCTGTTTTGCACGAGTTGCTTGTTAACTTACTAGCTTGGAATGACTGTAGAAGATAGCATGGTTCAGTGGAGCTAGAGTTCAAACTTACCTTTTTTAGGATAAAGATCATGTATTTTAGACTACAGTTTAACCTTGTCTTAAATATGAGGTAATCATTAAATTTTTTGTTTGAGACTAGTCAGAGAAGGGAAGAGTAGTTCCTTAGAGCACTCCATCTTTTGTCACTGTAGTCAGTGTGGACTTGTCATTTTCAGAAAATCTATTTAATACAACTCAAGACTGTAAATCTTTCTTGACAAGGGTCTATTTGTGTCAAGCTTTCAGAATTTGCAGTGTTCTCTGTGTGCTTATGTGAATTTCTCTCATTTCCTGCAGGACAGCTGGTGGAATTCTTAAAGAAAGTAGAATCCAAAGGACTTATCTCTTGTGACACAGTTTTGAAGATCTTTTATCAGACCTGCAGAGCAGTGCAGCATATGCATAAGCAGAAGCCCCCTATTATTCACAGAGACTTAAAGGTATGTTAGAATATTAAATAAAGGCTGAACTTCTGAACAGCAAAGGAGCCTGTTGGGCTGGATCAGTGTTAAAAACAATTATTGAGCGTGGTGCTTACATCTATTGCCTTGCCATACATAACTGCTGAGTGTTAGTGAAGGTCATCACAGAAATACTTTGCATCTCTTCAAACAATATCTTTTCCTTGTGCTTGTGGTTAGGAACTGCTTGTACTGTATCTGAAACAAGCTGGCAGAAAGGTAGTGTATCATGTTTTGCTGATTGAGTTACCTTTAGTATTTTTTTTTTTTATAAAATAGTTACGACTGGTGAATTGCTGTTCTGGGTTAAGTAGAAGTCTTAATGGAAGAGTTAAAGCTTTGAAGGAGAAGAATGTTGAATTATCTGTGAAGGGTTACATTGCCATTGAGAATGTAAGCTGTTAGTTTAAAAACTGGTAACTTGCACAGTATATCAGTGCTTGTTTTTAATTTGAGTTTTAAAGTTTGGTAGACATAATTCATGTTACAGTTTGTTTTTTAGTGGTATTTTTGTTGTTTGTTTGTTTTGTTAGCCCTGGAATCTATAGGGTTATGCTGTAGAAAGTGTTCTACCTATAGGAGCTTTGGAGATTTGTAAGGACTTAGCTGAGTTTGAATTCTGTATTTTGAAGACAGGGATTCACTTTTACCTGTTCAGTATACCTTAGATGAAGAAGCCCTAATCATCAGTGAGATTCTGCTGTACTATGAATGTATTTGAATTTTCATTAACATTAAAAAAAAAAAAGACACGAGATTGTTGCTCTTGGAATAGTGTCTAAATTTCACATGTCTGTATCCAGCCTGATGTGATTTCATTTGAATATAAGAATAGGAAAGTTTGTTCCTCCTTAAGTAAGCAAGTACTCAGTTACTTTGGGGAAAGGAAAATAAGACCACTCTTCTAGAATTTTCAACACTCTTGATGAAAGTGTAGATGTTAGCTATTAGTATAGCACATAAATATAAACCTAGACTGGGTGACAGAGGACTCCTTTTTTTTTATTCACTTTGTACCATTGAACATGCTTTTAGGTCATGAGGTCGTGTCAAAGACATATTAACCATTCTTCACTGAAATTTCTGTATGCTAGCCCCTAGCTTTTGTAGAAAAGATGCATCTCTCTTCTGAAAAAAAGAGTAGAAGAACCTAGTTACAAATAAATATATAATTTCTTTTATAACCAGCAGTATAGATATTGACCTAATGCTGTAGTTCAGAATGTGTTTTTTTTCCTCAGGAATGTACCTTCCTGACAGAGAGAGAACATGGGAAAAGACAGGAGTTTGGTTTTGTGTTGGTCTCCTGTTGCAAAAGCTGCAAAACAAGATTAAATGATTGCTGTGCTGCAAGAGGCAGAGGCCTTACTACAGTCAGGAGCCAAATAGAAATCATTTAACTGTGCTACCCTTTTTAGCAGTTTAAACTAAGGTCAGCTGAAGGTAAACTAAGCAGCATAGAAAACTGTAAGTCAGAGTTTTGAACCAATTAACTTTGACACCTTTTCCTAACTTTATACAGAGGTACAAGTTTTATTTTTCAGTCCTTTAATGTTTTTGACTTCAAGTACGTCTGTACGTCTGCTCAATACTTTTACCATTTCCTTAAGGTTCTTTCACATTTCAATAAACAGTACAGGAGAGTTGGAATTTATGAAACAGAAAAAGGCAGGATAATGGATGATGAACTATTCAGGCAGCATATGGTCCTCAAATAGCTGTTTTCTGTCTCTGTATAGGGTCACAGTTGCCTCTTCGTGGGTGTCTCCTAACAGCCTGCTTCTCTACTAGTACCTTCCTGATTTTTGTCTAGCAGTCCTAACCTCCATGCCACTGCAGTTAAGCTAACAGTGTTCAGTTTTATGCCTGAAAATGTTTGGATTCTTAAGACACTGCTTCTAGAGTTCTCATCTGAAAAACTGGCCTTTTCTTATTTCTTACTCTCCTGAATTTTTCCTGCTCATAGTGTGCTTGGTGCTTCCTTCTAAAGCTTGGCTGTGTTGCTACCATACAAAATGACAGTACTCTCTGAAATCTTTATTCTCCTGTAAACAATATTTTTGGCTAAAGTGATTAGTTTTTAAATGTATGCACAAGTAAAATAATGTGTAAAAGCATGTGTGTTAGAATACAGGGCAAAAACCACTTCTTAAAATCTATTATTCTACATCTTTTTGAAGGTGGAAAACTTGCTTATAAGTAATCAGGGAACAATTAAACTTTGTGACTTCGGTAGTGCTACAACTATAGCTTATTATCCTGACTACAACTGGTCTGCACAGAAGAGAGCACTGGTTGAAGAAGAGGTGAGACTATTTTGATGTGATTTAATTTTAACTGTGGATTAATTTAACTGTTACTGTTAATCCATGAGGCATCTAAGACAACTGAGGATTTTCAGTTAATGTTATTTATAAAGTTGTGGTTTTGTATTTGTTTTGCCAGAGTGCAAAAGCTGTCTGCAGTTACAATCATAGCTTGTATTTTGTAGCTACATGTAGAAACACAGCCTCCGCATGGTCAGTGTTCATTCTGCAATCTGCTGTGAGAATAGAAATGTTTACTAGGGCACTCTTGGAATCCACACTGATTCCCATCTTCCTTCCAGTCTATTTTTCTCAGTTGAATGATATGTAAACGAGAGGGAAGTCTGCTCAGCAGAATAGGAATGGGCTGTGTCTTGGACTACAGTAACTAAATCTAGCGTGCAGTGTACTTTTGCATTTGTTCTTGGTTTAGAGTTGAGAGTAATGCTGGTAAATCTAATGTAGTACATCAGTGGGAGAAATGCGTTTAAGTTCATGTGTACAACTTCTGACATCACAAGTCCCTGTTTTGCAGTCTGGTCTTCTTGGAAAGCATTCCACTGATGAAATGATGTTGTACCACTGTCTTCTATAGTCTGTGCAAAAAGGTGATAGAAGAGGTCTTTTCAGGTATTCTTGTGACCAGAGTTTCATTTTGGATGTCATTTGGATTCACTGTTATAAAGTGTGCTGAGAAAGTGAGAGAGACGCACTGGAGCGTGAATTCACTTATTGGCTTATTTTTGCTATTAGTTTTCCTGTCCATTTTTGCCTCTTGTGGAACAGCTGCTTGATGTGCTTTGCTGTTTGGGAGGACTCTTGACTATCACAGTGTTATTTGAGTACTCCTGTCTTCATATGACCTTATGTCAGATCTGTTGTGACTATTGCAGGATTCAATTGATGGCTTTTTCCCTGACAACTGTTTCTGAAATTACTGTAAAAATGAGCATATTATCCATTCTACATGGAGAGCTGTTTCTTTGGTTGAATGCTGTTAAAGCTCATGGTTCAAGATCATTTCAATAAATTCTGTCTTCTCCAGATCACAAGGAATACAACACCAATGTACAGGACGCCTGAAATGATAGACTTGTATTCAAATTTTCCAATTGGTGAAAAGCAGGACATTTGGGTAAGAATGTTTTTTTCTTGCTGCATCATAGTTGTTCATGTCATAGTGGAACTGATTTTGCAGGCTTCGTGTTAGCTTGTTGATTAAATAACTGAAATACCAAAATAAATGTAGGATGCTGTTTTAGAGCAAAGCAAATTTAACTAGTGTGGACTCTCTATCTAAATGTTAAAAAATGAGATGTACTGTTCAAGGTTTTCTCCCAGAACAAGCTTGACTTCCATTTGAGAGGCAATGCTGGACTTCTCTAACATTCAATAAAACTGTTGCCTAGTGGAGCTTCCCATCATAAATCCAGAATACTTGGAATCCTTAGATTCAAATTGTTGCCTTTCATGCTCTGCTATGCATATAATCCTGGCACAGCCTATTGCTGAGTTCAAAATGATTATGTGGAGGTACGGTATGTGGCAAAAATATTGATGCATATCAAGGATGTGAGCAATATAGACATCATTCATGCTTTGTTTGCATGCACTAAAAAATCTGTAGTGAGAATTAGAGGTAAATATTAAATCCTCAGCTGTACCTTTTCCTTAATGTTGCAGTACTGAGATATGCCCCAGTAGTGTAGTGGTTAGATACTTAGTTTATGAGATGTTTCTTACAGAGGTGGGTATCAAGCTGTTCAGTTTTTACCTGTATCAGCAGCGTGTCAAAAGACAAATTGAGGAAATGTAATGCTGGTGCTTTAAAAGTTTTTATGTGGAATCTGGAAATTTCGTTATTAAATTAGTTGCAAGATTTTGTGGAAACTGTTGTTCAGTTTCTACAGCTGTTGGTGATGTACTTGTGGCATGTGAAGAAACACCAAATAAATTGCATTTTTTTGATCACTTGGTCTCTTCACACGCATGAAATAGTGTCAGCCTGGGCCAGGGTTACAGAAGGACTAGGTTGGAAGAGACTTTCAAGATCATTGAGTCCAACCCATGCCCTAGCACCTCAACTAAACCATGGCACTGAGTGCCACATCCAGTCTGTATTTCAACACATCCAGGGATGGTGACTCCATTGCCTCCCTGGGCAGGCCATTCCAGTACTTTATCATTGTTTCTGTAAAAAACTTTTCCCTAATAATCAACTTATATTTTCCTTGGTGCAGCTTAAGACTTGTCCTTTCATTTTGTCAGTTGCTACCTGCAGAAAGAGACCAACCCCCACCTGACTACATCCACCTTTCAGGGAGTTGTGGGCAGTGATAAGGTCACCCCTGAGTCTCCTTTTCTCCAGGCTAAGCAACCCCAGCTCCCTCAGCCATTCTTCACAGGGTTTGTGTTCCAAGCCCCTCACCAGCCTTGTTGCCTCTTCTGGATGTGCTCAAGGGTCTCAATGTCCTTCCTTAACTGAGGGGCAGAACTGGACGCAGCACTCAAGGTGTGGTCTCACCAGTGCTGAGTACAGGGGAAGAATGAACTCCCTGCTCCTGCTGGCCACACTGTTCCTCATACAGGCCAGGGTGCCATTGCCATTCTTAGCCACCAGAGCACACTGCTGGCTCATATTCAATCACCTGTCAACCAGCACCCCCAGGTCCCTTTCTGCCTGGGCACTGTGCATTCACTCTGTCCCCAGCCTGTAACACTGCAGGGGGTTATTGTGGCCAAATGCAGGACACAGCACTTGGGCTTATTAAGCTTCATCTTATTGGACTCTGCCCATCCATCCAACTGTTCCAGGTCTCTGCAGAGCCCTCCTACCTTCCAAGAGATGGACATTCACTCCCATCTTAGTGTTGTCTGCAAATTTAATAATGAAGGACTCAACACCATTATCCATGTCATCAATGAAAATATTGAACAGAACAGGCCCCAGCACAGACCCCTGAGGGACACCACTGGTGACTGATCCCCAGCTGGATGCAGCACTGTTCACCTCCACTCTCTGTTCCTGGCTATCCAGCCAGTTCTTAACCCAGCAAAGAGTGCTCCTGTCCAAGCCATGGGCTGACAGCTTTTCCAGGAGTGTGCTGTGGGAGATGGTGTCAAAGGCCTTGTTGAAGTCCAGGTACACAACATCCACAGCCTTTCCTGCATCCACTAGGCGGGTCACTTGGTCATAAAAGGAGATCAGGTTGGTCAAACATGACCTTCCCCTCCTAAACCCATGCTGACTGGGTCTGATACCCTGGCCATCCTCTAAGTGCTGTGTGATGGCACTCAGTATAAATTGTTCCATCACCTTACCAGGTACTGAGGTCATGCTAACTGACCTATAGTTACCACGATCCCCCTTCCTACCCTTTTTGTGAATGGGTGTCACATTGGCCACCTTCCAGTCATCTGAATGTCACCAGTGAGACAAGACTGTTGGTAAGTGATGGAGAGAGGCTTTGCAAGCTCATCTGGTCCAATAGATTTATGAACGTCCAAGCTGCTCAGAAGTTCTCTGCTTCCTCCTGGATAACAAGGGGACCATTCTGCTCCCTAACACCATCTGCCAATCCAGGAGGACAGTTGTCCTGAGGACAGGCTGTCTTCCCACTTAAAAAAGGCACTAAGCACTTCTGCCTTCTCCTCATCTGCAGTTATAAATTTATAAGAACGTTTTTTATTGTCCTTTACAAAACTTGCCAAGTGAAGTTTGAACTGAGCTTTGGCTTCCCTAATTTTTTTCCTACATTCCCTAGCATGCCCCATAAATACTTCCTGAGGGACCTGGCACTCCTTCCAAAGGAGCTTATTCCTAAATTCCTTCAAAACCTCTTTGCTCATCCAGGCTGGATGTTTGCCTCATTATCATCCAATTAAACACAAAACTAGAAATGTGTTTAATAAAAGCCTCATTCAAAAGGGCAATTGCAGTTAATTTTTTCATTTAAAATAACTCCTTATATGTTAGCGTTAACATGCTGATTGTCTCCTGTATTTTGGGAAGGTCTATTTCATTTACCATACCTGGGTTCGAACATATTGTTCTATATTTTTTCTTTTATGCTTTGGGTTCACTAAAAATATAAAAGTATTTGGCAGTAGAATATGGTCCTGTCTCTGGAAGATGGTGTGCAAAGAGGACTGTAGGCACTGGGCAATTTTCTTAGGCAAAATCTTGAATGGATTGTTTCTTTTGTGAGTGCTATAAAAGTCCGTATGGTTAAGCAGCCATTCATACTGGGGTTCAGAAGAAGCTTTGAGGAGGAATTTTTCAACTAATTGTGCCAACAATTAAGTGGAGGTATTGGATGCTTTATTATCAAACTTTTAGGGGTGAAATGGAACATGTGTCTGTTACGATAGTATAATTCTCTCAGTATATTTCATAACTTAATTTATTTGAAAAATTATGTATCAATTTACATTTACTTCAGTAACAGATTCAGTTATCCTAGCTGATCCCTAGCAGCTAGGTTATTCAGAGATTAGAATTCAAAACTGGGTTCTGTTTTAGTTAGTTGTCTTCTCGGGTTACAAAAATCTCAAGTTGGACTCAAAAAGGAACCTCGAAGTTCCCAGGATGTGGTAGTCCAGGTTTTGTGATTTTTAAGTCTTGAATAAACTAGTCTAAATTGTCTTTAATTTTATTTGTTGTAAGAGTTGAGTAGCCATCTGACCATAGGGAATAAAGAGACTTTCAGTTCAGGGTTATTTTCTTCAAACCTTTACCAGAAGATACATTTTAGAGAGATTGTTGTGTGTCTCCCTAGTCTGACTTCAGCAATTAAATATGTAAGCTTAACACTTAATCACCTAGCTTTTTGTATTCCATAACAACGTATCTAAGTTAGACCAAATTCTGTCTTGACAAATAAAATGTGTCTCCTTGCAGCACAGGATGGAGATATGAAATAAAACTTCTGAACTTTTTTTGAAAGGATAATCCTGTTCTTGGATATGTTCAGTATGGCAAGAACTACTCATTTTTGTATGCTTTGAAATTTGCAAAATGGATTTTTTTGTAATGACATCTAAATGATTTTTTAAAATAGACAGGAATAGTTTTCCCAAGTAACAAGTGATAAGACAAGAGGAAATGTCCTCAAGTTGCACAAGGGGATGTTTAGGTTGGATGTTAGAAAATATTTCTTCAGTGTAAGGGTTATTGGGCATTGGAATAGACTGTCCAGAGCAGTGGCTGAATTACCATCCCTGGAGGTATCTACAAAATGTGTATATATGGTACTGAGGGACATGGTTTAGCAGGGCTTTACTTGGCAGTGCTGAGTTAATGTTTGAACTTGAGGATCATGAAGGTCTCCAGCCTAAGGTCTCCATGATTCTATGCAGTATTTCTGTTTATCTCTGTAGGCTCTGGGCTGTATCCTGTACTTGCTGTGCTTTAGGCAGCACCCATTTGAAGATGGAGCTAAACTTCGCATAGTCAATGGGAAATATGTCATCCCACAAAATGACACCCGCTATTCTGTGTTTCATGATCTCATTCGTAAGTTTACAGTGTTATTTTATTTGGTGTCTTTGTGGAAGCATGTTGTTCTTGACATTTGTTTTACTGATAGTTAAATGTTATTGATACGTGATGGTGAAAAAGGTAAACTGCAGCAAATTCCTACTCTATTAGTAATCTTAATCCATTATTAAAAAATTATGAAATTTTATGTGAAAGTGGCTTTTTTAGTTCTTTGAAGTGTCTTGTGTAGTATCTGAATTAGTCATTGGAACAAATAGTGTTTTGATTTGGTTTCTTTGAACTTGCTTGAAAAATAGTATTTACTTTAGGTTTCGGGTAGATTATTGGTAATGCTAATTACTGTTCCAGAAATACATCCAACTCCAACAGTTTTAGACACAATGTTACCTCTGATGTTCTTTATCAACTCATCCCAAAGTGTATTCTTTGAAATATTATTGACCCTATGTAGTGTTGTTTTTTCATGGATATTATTATGAGAATTATGATTCGATACTGATTTAGCAATTTCTCCACTCTGTTCTTGTGTTTGCTTATTGCAGTGGAATGTATTGAAGAAATTATTATCAGTTGGGAGAAAAGCTCTGAAGGATTTGTTACATTGTCTGAATCTCCTCTTTTTTTAGGCTCCACTTTAAAGGTGAACCCAGAGGAGAGGTTGTCAATCACTGAGCTTGTGAACCAACTGCAGGAGATTGCAGCAGCTAGAAATGTCAATCCTAAATCCCCCATCACAGAGGTAAAAACGTCTCATAAGGAATATTATTGATTAGGGCTCCTTTTTGTCCTGTGCAGGGTATGTGCATTTAGTAAAAGATTTCAGAGCAGGTCCCCTGTTCCTTAGTATTTTGAAAATTTTGCACTAATTGATTCAGCTGAACTTCAAAATAAATCAGTATCACTTGAAGGAGCTTTGAAAATATGCCCTTTAAAACACAGAGACCTTAAAAGAAATAAGTATTTCTTACTGCTTTTTGAAAACCCTTTCATCCTCTTAGTTTATTCTTTAGTATACTAGCACTCTGTTTGACATGCTGTGTTTTAGCATAATTAACTTGCACAGAAAAGATTCTGTGTATGAAGGCTCTGTCTGCACTAATGTGAAACCCTCTTAGCATCTCCTGTTCAGTGCTTAAGTTGCACAATACTGCAGGTGAGTGAATTAGTGTATCTTAACTTTCTGGCTTTGTCCTGAGATTCAGTTTGCTTGTTCTCACCAAGCAGCAGTATTTTGCCAAGCATATAGCAAGGTGGCTAAATTAGCAAGAAAATTCTCATGTGGAATCTCATCTCATCCTTAGCTCCTAGAACATAATGGAGGCTATGGAAACAATGCTCAGCCTCGGACATCTGTTACCTCTGTTTCACAGAGCTCCAAGCCTGCCGGGCAGCTCAACAATTTGTACAATGCAGGTATGTTCAAAAAGAGGTGTCATTTTAGTACAAAGACAATTACATCTCTTCCATGGGGAATAAAATAATTTGGAGGTTTGAGATATTTTGCACTAGTACTAGCGATTTGGCATTTGTATCCTTGCTCCTTGTATTTTTTTTTTTTTTTGGACGAGGTTTGATTTTGCAAGTATGAATTTTTCAAGTTGATACATGCAAATATGAATTTCTCAAGTTCATTGCTGTGCAGATAAAAATTTTGTTTCCTATGGAAAATAAAGTGCATTATTGGCTGGTAGAGGTGGTAGTGTTTACATAAGTGAACTAGAACTTGATGAAACTGTGGATATGAGAAGCAGTCATTGACTAACAAATAAGAACTGTAGAAGAAGAGTCTTCGGGTTATGACAAACAGGTGAAAATAGCTGATTTTAAACCCTGAATTTTTTGATTAAGTGAGGCAATAGTATTTGAAAGTGCATTGTCTAAAGAGCAGCGTTTAACAGTTGGTTGAATTTAAACTATTAAAAATCCTCAGGTATTGTATTTTAATTGAAATATTGTTGCCTTGTGGCAGAAGGTCCTGAAATCAGCACATAGCCTGAGTTTGTGTTAAACACTGAATATAAAAAAAAGCGAGAGTTGCCTTTGATTTTTCAGGAGGAATTATTTAATATCAGGTGTGTTACAACATAAAACAATAGCAGCTATTTGTGGTGTGTTGGTATCACTTTGTGTTCAAATGGGCTTCTTGTGTGGCAGACGAGAGAGCTTAATAAAGAAATGCGGAAGGATTGTAGGGATTCTGGCTATGGACCATAGTAGATCAGTAATGCTCAGAAGTTGCTGACCTCACATGTGTTTATTTTAGACTGCAAAAAGCCTGTATGAGAAATAAATAATTCCATAAGCAATTGGGTCCACCTCTTTCCTTTTCTCTCCTGCCCAAAAAGACTTTTGATCCCCCATGATATTTTGAAGTGCATCTGACAGTGATAATAGTGTAAAGCTATTTAGTTTTTCACTTCCAAAAAGTCCAATGGCCTCAAAGAGAAGAGGCAGCAGTCTAAATTCAGTCTGGTGGCCACCTAGTCAGCACTTTCAGGAACAGCTGTAGTTGGTACTGCCTTGAGCCCAGCTAATTATGGGAGCATTGTCCAGGCCTTCAGGAGAGGGTTGCACCATAGGACATCAGTGGTGAAGAGGAGGAGTTGGGGCTCCATCTGATAAAAACAGCAGTTGGATTAGCAGAACTACATGGAATCAACCAAAACATGTCTCCAAAATGACACAATTAAAAGCTGATATAGATAGTCTGTAGAAATGGAGTATATTCAGTTGAAAATAATATAGTAAAGAGAATAACCTTGATAGGCTTATTTACATCTAGTTTTTACTATTCTCTTTTGCGCCCATATTAACTATTATATCCGAATATGGAACATTTCAGTTACTATAGAAGAGATCAAGGGAGAATTTCATATTGTATTCAGTTTTCCTTCCAGCTTGATATTTCTTGCTTGATATTAATTATGATGAACTGTCAATAAGACAAGGGATATTCATTTTCCAGGGGAAATATTAAAATTGGGTAACATTTATTGCGCTAATGTGTATATCAATTTCTGTGGAAGAATCCTACATCTTACTGCAAGTACAATCAAAAGTCTGTCTGGTCATCTGTTTTGTGCCAGAATGCCTACTGTTTATTGTATACAATCATATTAATAGGTATATTGTGCTGTGATGTACTCTCTGGGATGTTGTGCTTAAAATCTAAGCTTAACTGTGCCAGCTGCTTCTGAAGCCCTGCATTAAAATGTGTGTACTGGAGATGGTTAAGTAGATCTGCTAATGATAAGCTGCACTTTAGAAACTGGCACTAAAGAAGGGCAGTGTTTTGCTGCATTGACACTATGATACATATGCTTTACTTCCAAAATTTTTTACCTTGTTTTCTCATAAATACAGACAGCAAATTAAACAATGTGTTAAGTATATCACTAGTACTCCCTGACTGCAGGAAGTACTGTTTTTTTGCATAGGTCATAGTTAAGGAGAACTTTGGAACTGTGAGCCTTACAGCGAGGCGTAGCCTGTATGCACATTCACTTCCTTCCAGCTTTATAGGCAACATAGTTTAAGTCATATCCTGGAATGGGCTCCATAATAAAGTACAATTATTTTTATTCAACTGCTCTAGGCCTGACCGTTGCGGAATGTGACCAGACTTATGGAGGGTTCTTTGATATTCTGAGGGGTGGAACAGAGCGATTTTTCACTAATATTAAGGATACATCTTCTAAAGTTATCCAGTCTGTGGCCAAGTGAGTAAAAAAAATAAACAATAAAAATTTGTGCTGATAAGAGTTCTGAATGAAGGCACAGGAGTTTACTCCAGAAATGGTAAATTCAGCATATTTGTCCAAGTTTGAGCTGTAATAGCTGATAGCTCCCCCCTGAGATTTTATGTATTATATTAATACAAAAGTTACTTCAACAGTCATATACTGGAATAGAGAATGTTGCAGTAAGAGCCTGTTTGTAAGTACTACTTGCCCTACTGTATTTTACATACTGAAGACTTTTGAGAGATGAGCAGGTGGGGGCTGGAGCAGCATGGAGAATTGAATTATTAGATAGGGCCTTCATGAGTAAGAGAGGAATTAAAAAATTGAGTGGTGAAAGGTATTAATCAAGGGAATAGATGTGAGGAGGGGAAAAAGCCTGCAGGGAAATAAGGTCTTTAGTTTAGTTTCCAGGTGGAAGCCTATGCCTTCAAGACAGTGTGAGAAGAACTTCACTGTTTGTCTCCCTTGCCATGTATTGCATATATGAATACTCATGTTTAAAGGTGTATGTTTTCGGATTTTTATTGCGTGATTATTTTTTTCTAATCAGGTTGTCAGTCCCATTTCAAATATTTCTAATGCTTACTTATGATCAATATTAATCAGTCTGTACAAATTATACATTTTTAGCTCATAATAAAATTATATGCACTGTTAAAGGGTTTTCTTAGTTCTAATAAGAGCAGGTAAGTCACTACTGAATACTATGTCTGAACTAGAGCCTCCAAAATACTACTGGACTATATCTATGAACTGTATCTATTTCTCACTTTTGTGAGATTGTGTTAATCGAGATATTGTGTTACAGCTTGTGAAATAAATTTCTCCATAGGTAGGGTTTTTTCTGAGTTTATTTGTGCATAGTACTTCTCTAAAGAGTTTATAATGATCAGGTAAATTAGATTTGTTGATACTGCGCCTGTGTATCCACTTTGAGTGTGTTTTTAGGTGTTGGCTCTTACACTTAGTCTTACACTGCCAAATATGGCTTAGAAAGGCCAGGTCCTCTATTTTTTTAAAGGTTGCAAAAGCTGCACTGCTTTGCTTTTGCCTTAAGCTTTCTATAGAACTAACTGGGACAGTGGCATTAAGCTTTTCTCCCTGAGGAAACCACGTGGACACAGGACTGGGAGGTGTACAAGGGGAACAAACTGTTGCATGATGAAAAGCAGTTCTGAGAAAATTACAAGTCCTACTTTCCCATGGCTGTGTGTTAGATCTTACTATGTTTTTATTGTACTACATTCATCTGAAGTACTCCAACACTTGACTTTCTTATTCTCTTGACTCCACATGGCTTTCCGGGTGCACATGCATCACTTAGTTATATTTGAAGCAGTTTTCTCTTCCTGCTCTTGCAAGTGGTTTCTTCCTTAAAGGCTACTGGAAGTTTAATTATTTTATTGACTTTCATCTTGTGGAGTTTTTCCCTTTTCTAGCAGTGGATTAAGACTGTCTAAATTGTCTTTTTAATATGGAATAGCTTGTGCTGTGCCTACATCTTATTTTTATTTCTCTTACCTTACAGATGTGTGTAGCTTTTTGCTTTGTGTGATTTCCTTTGCTTCCATAGTAAGTGTAGTGGGCAAGGAATAAAACAGTAACTGTACATCCAGCTACATCTGCAGAGCTCATCTAGCAACTTCTGAAGTACTGGACAGTGAGTACTTGCTGTCTGAAAAGATATGTTCAGTTCTTATGCTTCTTCTCTGCAACTGTTTCTTTAGATTATACTAACTGCCCAAAATAAGTCTTGCATCTGTCTTATTGTTGACTTAGTATGCCTCTTCTCAGTTGCTAGTTAGTGTTCTGTTGCTGAACACAAGAGCTTAGTGCATGGCTAAGTGGAACTTACTAAATATTAGTCAAAGGAAAACTCACTACTTTTAGCTTGTTTGTTTGAATTGCAGTGAGTCATATATGGATGTTTACTAGAATTTAGTATCTTGAAAATGTGATTGCTTGACCTCATACTGACTTATAGCTTTTAATGGATAAGTATATTGTCATATCCAAAGAAGATCAATTAGCCAGAGACCTTTTCAAGCTACTAAGGAATACACATTTGCATGGACTGTGGTGGATTGATGAGGATTGTCAGACAGTGTATGCTATGTCCCAAGATTCATCATGAGAACATCAATCTCTCTCAGATGTTTTGGTCTCGGTTGGTTGAATAAGGGTTTTTGTTGACTCTTGACCATCACCTGTGACACAGTATTGTGAAACTGTCAATTTTTTGTTCAAGTTCTGCAGTATCATAAGAAAATCTTGATTTTGTGAACCACTCTCTGTCTCCATAGAACTGTGTTTTTTCTTTTCTTGTGTTATCTAAGTGGATTTAGTCATTGGGCTGAGAAGTGGGGAAAAAAAGAGGGAATGCTCCAAGCATGTAATTCTGCTAGTGAGAATCAGTTACTTTAATTCTTATTTTCCAGTGACTGAAAGACAAACTTTCTTCACTTGTAAATTACCAATGTTATTTAGCAGCTCTGAGTTGCCTGGTTTTCATTCTTTGGATTGCCTTTATTTTGAATCTTTACTGTATTTGACAGTTCAGTGAAATGGCAAAACATGAATTAACATGACCAATACTTACTTTTCTGTAGGGCCTAAAGTAGGCTTAGTTCCTGTAGTATTTAGCATTGGTACCATTTAACATTGACTGTTCTGCTGAGAGTTCTACCACTGGGCTTGTGCATTCTTAAACTGTGTTTTTTAATCAAGCTAAATTGCTGATTCTTTGTTTCCATCTACTATTAGGGCATATCTTATGTCTGTCGTGTTCTTTCTCTGTCTTCACAAGCTTGTGTTGCGGTTATAGCTGATACAGTTGGCAATGTGAGAATACCTGTTCTGCTGTTGCATCTTTGACTGCCTTTCCAAAACTCTTCAACCAACATAAGAAGCAGACATTCTGGAAAAATTAAAATGTCTTTGTCATACATTTTCCTCATCCCACTTCAGCACTTGCCATGTTGGAGTCTATAATTTCATTAGGTAGGCTCTCTCCTTCCTACTTATAATTGCTTTTCTGCATTACACTTACTTCTTTTGTCTGCAGACAGACTTCTATTTCACTGAATCCAAACTACAGTGCAAGATTTAAGTATTTTGTTGTTGTGACAAAAAAGTTAATTTTCTTCTTTTCTGTAGCTACCTTTAGCTTGGTTCTGACTTTGGTCTCTTGTTAGTCCTAATGAATGATAAAATCTAAAGACTAAAACACACATTACAGGCTGCTAGGAGCAGGAGAGCAAAGGAAGACTGTCTTTATTGTTTCCCAGGCCACCTCAGTTGCAAATGTCATAACCTCTGTTGCAGGTTCAGGTCAGGCAGATGCAGTAGCTTACAGTTACATGAGAAAGGACAGAGAGCAGCAGATGCTCAGCCCTCTTGTTACAAACTGACTTAAGAGAAAGTACCAGGGTGGAGATGGAGGAGATATGCATTGCTTTGTGAAGTGGCACCATCTGCACGGACAGTAGCTTGGATCCAGCAGATATGTCCTTGCATGCCTGGAAGCTCACCTGCAGCTGTATAGCCACAGCATTTCTCTCTTAAGCTCATCAGTTTCTTGCTTGTGGAGCTTCTGTGCCCTTGACCAGTTTTTATGCTTATTGAGGCCTGCATCCATACAGGCTACAAATCCCCTGCCAAAAAACGTTGTTAAATGTTTTAAGGATCGAATCTTCACTGGTATTGAAAGCAGCAGGCAAAACTTGTGGTCAGTCTTCCTTTGCTTTGTCAGAATTCTCTTTAGCAGAAGAGATTATAATGGTAGTAATCTAGGAAAAATTAGCTACCTTTTATGCTTGCTTTCTTTGCTTTTCATTTTGTTTCTTTAATATTTTATTTCATTGATCTTTGCATTGCACTAGGTAGTTGCATGATTAATTCACTTTTGTGAAGCAAAGCCAAGCAGGAACAGATAGATGTGAATTTTAGTGCTGTTTTTCTTCCTGACTTTTAAAAAATTTTGGAAAAAAATATGGATAGACTTTGTTTTTTTTCCCTAATGCTGTAAGTGTAGAGATGTCTGGAGGAAGACTGCTCAGTGTTAGGGCAGTATTTAACTTAATGGTTTATGTGCTCACATTGCAACTGTGCCAGTTAGTCTGTCATTCTTTGTACTTTATCATCAGATGTTAGTAAACAAAAGGTACTGCCGTAGAATTTTGTTATACTAGTTCATTTTGTGAGTTTAGTTGCTCCTTTTAGTTTGTTTTTAATTAGCTGGATTGGTCTTTTGTTTAATATTACTTACAGTCTTTAGGTGTATCTAGTCTCTGGCAAGAAGGATAATGCCAACCATTTACACTGTGAGAAGTTTTTAACGTGTAGTTAGAACTTCTTATTTTTGCTTTGATACTTATTCTGCAAAATCAGAATTCATGTCTTGTTTGCTTAGTTTCATAGAATCAAACAGTAGTTTGGTTTGGAAGCAGCATCTGATTCTAACCCTTGAGCAATGGTCAGGGACACCTTCAACTAGACCAGACTAATATCCATCTCTTCTCTTTCAGTTTAATGCCAGTCTCTCATATCCTGTAATTACATGCCTTTGCAAAAAGTTCTTCTCTGGCTTTCTTGTAAGCAGGCCCCCATTAGATATTGTAAGGAAATAACCCCATACCTCCATACAGAGACTAGACTAGTTTAGTCCTGTCCCACAGTGAAGTAGTCCCAGTTTTGAAGAAGCCTGGTATCATCAGAAAAGTGACTAAATGTTGGTGTTGTGTCATACTTTTTGGTTGAGTTTAATTAGAGCCTTAAAAGCACACGGAGTTTCCCACGTTGGCTCACAGGCTGAAAACACTCCATGTATTTCTATGTTTGCATGCTTTTCTTCTCTTATCACCTGCCAGCAAAACTGCTATCTAAATGAAATTCCTGCTGTAAAGGATATGAAAGGAAAGACCTTATTTGTGGTTTTTACTTTGAGTATTATATTGAAATGTGTATGAATGCTTAAACAATGTGAAAAATTCATGTTTTATTCACCTTCTTACCATTTAAAGAAATCCTAATTACTATTCTGATATAAAACACGCTGCTGAAAACAGAGTACCTTGTGTTAAGGTCTTACTACAGAAATAGCTGTGAAATCTTCAGAATAAAGTTCATTGAATTCAAGGACGTGGTGACATGTTCTGGAGACTTGTATTCATTTTACAGTTAAGAAGGTTCTTTTTAATTAAGACTGCAAAAATTATGAAGCTTTTTTAGTGTAATAGCCACATACTTGGGATACTCCTGCAAAATCTAAAGCTTAAGTTGGCTGTGCTGTGCTCTGTTGTTGACATACTAAACTGCACTCTTACATCTATGTGAGTATGGTGAGATCCATGCTCCTAACATTGCTTTTTAATTTCGATAAACATAAAAGCCAAAGCTGAGTTGAGTGGTGTTGGTACTAAGAAGTCAGTATCTAAAAGTCTTCCCAAGGGAAGGGGTGTGAGTACTGTTGGTTTTTTGCTCTTAATAGTTTTGTGCCAATGTTACAAGTTGCTGCTTAACCTTGGTGTTACAGCATTGAAGGGCTAGTGGTTGTGTTCTGCAGCTGTCATATTAGTTGGTCCTTTATCTTGATACCAAAAGCCCTGATATTATAATGATTACATTGCTTGAAGCTGCTGGGTGTTACTAACAAATAACATTTGACACTTCTTATCTCTGTAAAGGACTATAATCACCACAGATTTTAGTAAACAATCATTAGTTCTGAATGTAATTTTTTGCCTTAATTAGTTTGGCTGCAACAGGATTACTACCTAAGCTTACATGAGGAAAGTGCAAAAAATTTTGAATTTGCATCTATTTGCGTACCTCCTTATGCAAGGTTTTCAAGGCTGAGGGTTTGGGTTTTTTTAAAATGCTTTGTCTAGTGAGACTCAAACTTCTTTGTAGTTTCAGTTTGAGACAGTGAGTCGTTAGCATTGCTAGGACACTGATTGTGCCATTCTGCATAAATCCTGTTAAATGGCCTTGCATTCAGAAGTTTTTTCTTCCCTAATATAAAATCCTCCTCACTATCCTTGTATATAAAATATACATTTATATATACAATTTATATTTTAAATCAATCCCTCTAACCTTCATCATAACTAGCAAGCAGTTAATGTTCTTTCTTGGTGTTTCAAAATTTGAGTGCAGTATCCTAGGTCTGCTCTTCTAAGCAATGTTTTGAAATTTTGTTGAGGTATAAAAGTTTTATTAGTGCCTCTGAATTAATGAAATATTCATCACAGTATTTTGATGACATTTTGATATTCTGGACTTAATAGGCTGTTCTGGAGTTGTTGAAGTTACGGATGTCTAAATCAAATTCTGTTGGTGAGATTTTTTTCTTATTTTGCCAGTCCAGGAGTGCAGACCTGTGTAGCTATATTCAAGGTTGTTGGTCTGCACTGGGTCTCTTTCAGTTTTTTCTCCTGCCTTTTCATTCTTCTACATTGCAGATACCATAGAAACAAAAAAATAATAGTGGTCTTAAATTAGTTAATTGTTGACATAATGTGGATGATTAGGTAAAGGTACAGGGTGTTGACCTAAGTATCACTGGGAGATTTTTTGTAAAGGCTGCACTTTTAAACTGTTCACAGTTGGTTGAGAGAGGGATGGGTAATGATTAATGCCTTGCTCATGATGGGAGTTTTGGAAGTGAACTTTTGGAAGAATTATTTAAGTGGGGAAAGAGATTTAGGTACCCTCTATGTTGAATGCAGGTAGCTCAGGGTGCAGCTATAGTGGGAGCTGCAAGTTGAGCTTTGGATGGGGAGCCTGAGGCAAGAGGTCAGGAATTGGCAATGTTTGGTGCTGCAAAGGGCAAGGACCTGTGACCCAGCCAGGACGCTGAGACGCAGCAGGACCTTAGGACTCAGCAGGAAGACCCCAGACTTTGCCAGCTCTAGACTCTGAGAGTATAAAAGCCCAGCATTTCCTTTTTTGGGAGGCAGCAGCTCCAGCTGTTACTCTGCTGCTGCAGGAAGATTAAGTTACTTAAAGCAACCATACATGTGGGACTCTGCTAAGGGAAACCTGGGGTCTGACTGGTAAGGAAACCTGGTTTGACTGTGAGTGCAGGGTGTGTAGGGAGTCAAGCATGGCATCCATCGGCTCTCTAGCTGCACAGGGGCTTCAGTCATGTCAGTGACAAGTCTAATGGTGGTTTGAGTGTGACTGCCAGAGTCCTTCTGGAATGGCTAGACAGGCAAGTGGTTTTAACACTGTCCATATGGAATTTGTATATTGGGCAGCATGGTCATCTGTGCTGGATAGTAACATGCCAGAATTATGTAATTTAAACTTTGATGTTAAGCTAGTAGTCTTTCTGTAAAGATTGAGATATTCTTCATTAAAGATATTAATGTATCCTCATTAGGATACAAACTGACACCCTACAGTGCATTTTTATCAGTAAGAGCAGGGGCTACAGGAGTGAGTTAAATATTAAAGGCATCTGTACAAAATCCCACAGATAGTTTTGTTGCAGCTGATTTAAATAAGTAACTGCTTAAACACAGCATTTGTTCTGAAAGCTCTGTTCTGAAACTCTTGAATGTAAAAAGCCTCAGATGGAGGAAATGAAACGTTTTTCATAGTGGTGAGTGCCACATGAGAGATCTGGCTTTTAGAATTACGGCTTGAATGGTTATATGTCCCAGTATTAACACCAATATGTTCTCTTTCAGTTATGCAAAAGGAGACTTGGATATATCATACATCACTTCCAGAATTGCTGGTATGATATCTATATCCTTCTTAAACTTAATTTCTCCTTGGTTGTAATATATGAAGAATTTCAATTGCTGTTTGTTCTGTCCTCAGTGATGTCCTTTCCAGCTGAAGGTGTAGAATCTGCCATCAAAAATAACATAGAAGATGTGAGGTTGTGTCTGGACTCTAAACATCCTGGCCATTATGCTGTGTATAATCTCTCTCCGAGAACGTACAGACATTCAAGATTCCATAACAGGGTGTGTACAGTTGTGTATTTCTTTAAAAGGCCTTGGAACACATTGTTTTCATTATACCTTCAGCTTTTTATTGTAAAATAGGTTAAAGCAGGTTATTCAAAAAGATGACAAAAATAAGTATAAACACAAGGTCAAAGGATAACCTATATTCTCATCTTTGCTTTAAATCCAGACTTAACTGGTAGTAGACTAAACTTTAATCTGACTGAATAAGTCTATTTGTTTAGGATAGTGTTATCTTTGAAAACATGCCCATGTACCTTATGTGTTTCAAATTTAAGTGGAGAATACTTAAAGTAGTTGAAGTCTTACTAAAATGTCAGTTTCTCATATATTCTACCATTTTCCTTTATCAAGGGCTTGGTGATTGATTTGCATAATCTGTTCACTGTTTTTCCTGGTCCCACTACATACTATTTGACTCCTGTATGACTTAGCCATAGCTGACTGATTGTTCCTGCCATCTTCAGTGTTGTTGCAACTTAGCTAAGCCTCCATTATCCTTCCTGGCAATTTTTCTGATACGGATATGAAGGTATTTGCCTAAATCAGCAACAAGTTATTGAAGGCATACTTAAAGCATATTGAACACATCTTGTTAGGTGCTGAGATACTGGACTTCAATGTCTGCTCCTAAACAAACCTCAGCTGTCCTGTAAGAAGCTCAACAGTTGGGACTGTTACTGTGTTGTGAATTGTCCAGCACCTTAGCAGTCTGTAGTGATCATACCCCTTCCGCACAATACTGTTTGCTAAGAATAGAGTCTAGAACCATTATTTTTTAGGGAATAATAAAGCCTTATTTCAGTTATCAGAGTTGACCTAACATGTCAGGGTGAGGTATATTTAATATTTTTTTTCTAGTGCTATCACTTCCTTTTGTTTCCTTGTAAACAAGATAAAGTATTGTCGCACCTGAAAGAAATCATGAGTGCCTCTTTAGATGAATGTGGTCAGCTTCTTTATCTGTTATCTGGTTCAATATGAGGTTCAGGCAGAGGCTATTCAAGATGGAAGGCAAAAAAGCTTGATTATGTAGGAAATCTACTGCATGATTATTTGTACAGGTACCTCAAAGCAAAATGTTCACCTATTCTTTTTAGCACTAGATTGTGGGGAGTCTGGGACTGATGTAGTGAACTGATTTATTCCACATCCTGTAGACCAATCAGTCTGTGTTTATGGAATAATAAATTCTGTGTCTGGGAATTTGCTTGCCAATGGATTTTTTGGTTATGTAAGTCTGAGGTATCTATAGACCTGGTGTTTCTGATGTGTTGATACTAAGAATGGTAATATGATCTTGGTTTTGTTGGGAAGTCTTAGTAGGTCATAATTAGTTGAAACACTACAGGTTCATGAACAACTTTGTCTAGCAGTGTTTAGGAAGGCAGTTAGTTTACTTGGAAGCAAACTGTAATTGTATTTGGAACTCTTACCTGCCTATTCAGTGCTGACTAACTTCATTGTTCAGTGCTGGGTGACAGCAGCCATGCAGGAACCTAAAGAAGTTTAGTTTTACTTTAATGAATGCCAAAGATCATTACTGCAAGCCTTTAAACATGATCAGAGGGGAACAGCTTCCGAAAATTGCAAAATTCTGAATTCTAATACTTTGCTTAGAAGGTATTTATGAAATTGCTTATTATTGGTTTCTTGCTGTTTGCTGTCTTTATGGAAATTCTACAGATCTCTTTAATCTTGGTTAAAATTAATGGTAGTTTTGAAGTCTTCTCTGCTAGTTTTGAGGCCTTCTTGGAATTGGTTGTTCTGAGAGTTTGTGTATTATCCACCATTCTGCTAATTGTCAGTACGCTAAGAGCTTAAAACATAGCTAAAGAATCAGAAAATGTTGTCTTTGTTACATCTTGTAGGAGACCTAGTGTTTGAGTAGAAAGTAAATAGTAAATTAAAAGGAAAAAGTCAGTACTTTTTGTTTTATTGACTACACATGTTGTTTTAGGCTGTGTTCTGGTCTGAAGCTGCAATGCTTCAAATTAATTACTTTGCAGTGTTATGATTTAAGTTCAGTCAGCAAACAAGTCCCACACAGCTGCCTGCTTATTCTTACCTGGTAGAACTGGTGGAGGGATATCACAAGGTAAAAGTGAGAATTCATGGGTTGAAATAGATAAAGCAATGGGTTGATAGGTAAAGCAAAAACCGCAGGTACAAGCAAAGCAAAACAAGGCATTTTTCCAATTTTTCCTGTGGGCAGGCAGGTGTGCAGCCATCTCCAGGAGTGCAGGGCTCCATCATGCATTATGTTTACTTTGGAAGACAGACACTATCACTTTAAGTGTTTCCCCTTTCATTCTTTTCCCCCCGGTTTTATGGGTTGAGCATGATGTCCTGTGATACAGAATATTCCTTTGGTTAGCTGGGGTCACCTGTCACCTGTGTCCTCTCCCAGCTTCTTGTCCGTCCCAAGCCTGCTCGCTGGTGAGGTGATGTGAGAGGCAGAAAGTTAAGAAAGAGCTTAACTCTGTCTAAGCCATGCTTACCAATAAAAAAAAAATCCCTGTGTTATCAACACTGTTTCCCTCACAAATGCAAAACACAGCCTCATTTAGTTAGCGTGGAAAAAATTACTCCAGCTGAAACCAGCACATGCTACTGTCGTAATACTGGAGGTGTACTGAAGCCCGCATTGAATCCCATGGTGAACAGGGATATAAACGACTTTTTGTCTTAGCTTGTCTTTGTTTACTGGTGACTTTACATAAGCTTGCACTAACAAAGGAATGTGCAATTTAAGTCTCCCAGAAAGTGATGTTTTCTGAAGTGGCCTTATTTTTTATTTTTCAATTGAAATACTAGAGTACAATGTAAAGTTTAGGAGACTTAGCCTGTTTATTTAGTCCTTTTTTACTTGTACTTGGCACAAACACAGTTTTTTGTGATAATCAGTTCAGGTAGATAATCTCAAAGTAACCCTTGAACTCTGTATAGGAAGTCCAGAAGGATAGGAATACATGATGCTGATACGAAAACTTGGTCTTCAATATCTGGCAGTTGTAGTTGAGACTAAAAACAAAGAGAAAAAGCTTCATTTTTAACTTGTTTCCTTGATCGTGAATATATCTACTCTTCAGGTGTTTCCAGTGCTCCAAGAATCAAGTTTTGTGTACTGCTTCCTTTCTGGACAGTTGACTTTAAGGTTATAGATTCTTAGCAGGGGATCTGATTTTTTTGTTAGTGTTTTGAAGCAGTAATTGTAAGTGGAATATTACTGAACCATACAAGCTCTTTGAACAAAGGATAAATACTAAATGAAGCTAATCTTCCTGTTGTTGGGGTTTTTGGAGGCTTTTTTTTTTGGTTTTTTTTTGTTTTTTTTGCTTAAGTATATGTCACAAATTCAATTGAAGGCTGTTTTGTTTTACTCCTTGCTCTAAGAATATTTCAGATAGTAATCTGAGTTCTTGATACCTGTGCAGCAGATTTGTTGACAGAACTGAAGTTTTATTGCACTTCATCCTAAAAGGTGGGTGTTTACACTGTGTAACACTACTTTTCTTAAGCATCTTGCGTAATTTCAACATGAAGGTGTCAGTAAAGTGTAAAATTGCCTTGTAGACTTTTGCATATCCTAAGCTGTGTGTATGTGACAGTATAATACTGTTTCTCATGTCTACTGTCTCTTGTCGCTCTCATTGCAGGTTTCTGAATGTGGCTGGCCAGCAAGACGAGCACCAAATCTTCAGAATCTCTACAGCATATGCAAGAACATGCATTTGTGGCTGAAACAAGACCAGAAAAATGTTTGCATTGTGCATTGCCTTGTAAGAAATTGGTTAAAGTCTGAAGTACTTTGTTCAGTAGAGCTTTAAATTGTGAATAAGGGTGCTAGTATCCATTCAGTTTGTGACTGTTACTGGCTTTCTTTACTGGAGCCCTGGGGTCGATTCCTTCCTATGTTTGTAGGGAAGTTACTTGCATCAACTTTCTCCTTAGGGGAATTGATAGGTTGATGTAGCCCTTATTTGCATTTAGAGCATTTAGGCAGTATACAGGCAGTATTAAGCCAAAGCAACCTTTGGAAGAAAAAAAAACTCCTCTACTCTTTCAGTATTTGTTCCAGTTTTGCTTTCTGTGTGATAATGGGTGTATATGGCATATCCCATTACTGTCCATTTAGAATGTAGCCACAGAATTTCAGAAACTGACTGTAAGACTTCTGGTTTACTTGCTTTTGCTGGCAGCAAATGGCTCTGTAGATTTCACTGTTCTCCAAAGTCTTCTCAACTTTGATATAACCGAAAAAACAGCAATAGAACTGTCTATAGAGCCTCATGTCAAATATGGTGGGTGGAGGAATGAATTTAAAGAATACTTTCCTCAGAATTTGAAAATTAGGTCACTCTTACGTTTGTTTAAGAGAATTGCATGTGAAATTTTGACGTTCTTATTTTGCTGCGGAGTAAAAAGCAAAACATATCTATGTGACAATGCTGCTGGAAAGGATTCAAGACCTGTTTGAGATGGTATGGTCATCAATAGGGAATATCACCATCAGAATCAAAACCAGGACTTGTTAATCTGATAACCCATATTTGTGTGTTATGCAGTGTTTTGCAAGTAAAAAGATGGTTCACATCAGCTCCTGAAGGCCAATATAATTTTCAGTGCTGCTGTGAGGTTAGGCATCTAATTCTGTGTTTATGTGATACTTCTCAGTGTCACATGATTGCCGGTCAAGTAGGTAAGAAGACAATGTGATAAGTTTAGCACCAGTTTTTGTAACACCTTTCCCCTGAAGTGTTTTGTTCAAGGTACTGAACTCATTTTTTTCCTCACATGTGAGGGAAACTTTTCTATTTTGTACCAGATGTGATGTAAAAAATGTACTCCAGAATTTTCAAGAAATGAATGATAAAAATTTTGTTCCATTTTGCAGAAGTCCTGGAGAAGTCCTGTTCTGTCAGCCATACTCTTTCAAATATTCTGCCTTTTATAATACAGGAATGTATCTGGTATATGTGTGTAGCTGGGATTCCTATGGAAGGAAGCTCAGTGTTTTCATCTTTCTCTTGGTTTGGCAAGCTATTAACAGTTTTAGACAGAAGTCTAAAGAGTTTAATGTGGTTTAGTTCTTCTGACTCTTTGTACTTCTCTTGCAGCAGAAGTCCATGGCTGTCAGTCAAAAGTAGCAGTGTTCTGGGATTTCAGATAGCAAGAAAGTAATATATAGTATCTTTTGTATGGTGTGGAAGTTAAATGAAAATCTTTCACCCTCATATACTGACTGCAAATCAAATAATGGCACTAGACCTTGTATATCATGACATTAAATAATGATAGTATGTAGAATACATAATGGGATGTTCTTCAGTAACTTGAATAATGCTTTTTTGACTAGATTTACTAGCAAAGCTACCTTTTTTTTTTTTTTTTTAACCAGGATGGAAGAGCAGCATCAGCTGTTGTAGTTTGTTCCTTTTTATGTTTTTGTCGTCTCTTCACTACTGCTGAAGCTGCTGTTTATATGTTCAGTATGAAACGCTGCCCACCTGGCATTTGGCCTTCTCATAAAAGGTACTGTAAGGTACTGTTGAAGCAAGTAGTTATTCAATTCTGAATATGTTTCAGGATGTCTTTAGAAAGATAAATAATTTCAATAACGCCTGTGTTCCGACATCTGTTTTTCCAAGTATTTTGCGGTATTGTGAATAGAAGGTAATTCTGAGTTTTCTGAGTCTGTAAGTATCCATCAGAAGTGGGTCAAGTATGCCCTATGGTAAAGAAGTGTTAGAAATGAAGACGAGGGTATGCAGCACTTTTAAATGCTTTCTTAGTTATAAAATCCTCTTCCACATGTGTAAGACTTATATCATGTTTCCTAGTTTATTACAATAGGTTTTATTATGTCAGAGCACTGCAAGCTTTGAGGGAATACCAGAAATTACTTCTTTCAATTGGTAAAGATGCCTAGACCTTCTTTTTTTGAGTGCATGCAGAGATGACTTGTATATACTTTGCCAAATGTTCTAAACTGTTTATTTGATTTAATTTGATGTCTCTTATAACCATGAAGTACAAATAACAAGTGATAGTGTGGTAGTAGGGATGTTTTCTACAAAAAGGAAAAAAAGGATTAAATTTTGAATCGTGGGAAATAAGTATTAGTTCAGTATAAATGACAGATATATTTAGTTGATGTATACTTAAGGGGTTCTCCACAAAATAATACATACTAATCAGGACAAATTTAAAGCCTTTAGGAAGATTTGAGTAATCCATTATGTGTAAGATACCAAATGAATAGTTCTCCTAGTTCAGTGTTTTAAGGTCTTTGAAATAGTGACTAGTTCGTTTTATAAGTCATTGTATGTAGAGCTACAGACCCTTTTGTGGTCTACTAGATTTGAAAATCTGTTTGCTGGAGGTGGTGGTAAATGTTCCCACTGTTTCACTGTTAACACTTACCAATGCTTAGTGACTGGGTAAGAACTGAAATAACTTGCTTAGGTGTTCACCCGTTTCTTAGAATTCTATGCTCTAAGAGTACCTTCTTGTTTTGGCAGATACATTGAGTACATGTGTGACATGATGGCTGAAGAGCCCATTATTCCTCACAGCAAGCCCATCCTGATCAGATCAATTGTCATGACCCCTGTTCCACTTTTCAGTAAGCAGCGTAATGGCTGCAGGCCTTTTTGTGAGGTTTATGTGGGAGATGAGAGAGTAACAACTACCTCCCAGGAATATGACAAAATGAAGTAAGTACAGATTACTGCTTTGAAACAGCAAGTTATGTTTTTTAGATTCTAGCATTTATGTGTTTATAGATTCCTCTGTCCCCTTTTAGCTGGTCTCAAAAGGTAAATCATGAATGTGGTTGTTAAAAAAGTTTGGATCTGGTCTTCCAGATGGGGGTGATGGTGGCTTAGCACACTGGACACTGCGGGGCAGTGGGCAAGACCCTCTTCTCACTCCATGTAATGTAAGACTGGGAACATATTTTTGCTGAGCGTACCATTGTGTCTCAGTCATGGAAACTCTTAAGGATCCCCTAGGCACGGCAGCTGCAAGGTGACTGCTTATTAGCCCCTGTACAGCTCTGGTGTCTGCACAATTGCACATGGTACTAATGCTGCTTGGTGTGGGTAATCATAGACAGGAAAAATGAGAGAATACTAAAGTCCTAGCTTTTCAGCTACTGAAGAAAACGAGAAAGCAGGCTAAATCTAAAGTAATACACTATTTAATCTCTTTTTAAAATAAATTAATTGTGGTTATTATGATGGTTTATTTTTTTTCTTCTTTAGGGAGTTCAAAATTGAAGATGGGAAAGCAGTAATCCCACTGGGTATAACAGTTCAAGGAGATGTTCTCATTGTGATCTATCATGCCAGGTCAACTCTAGGAGGACGACTACAAGCCAAGGTAGTGATAAATTCAAGAGCCTGAATGGAAGATTTGCCTCTTTTTTTTGGTTGCAATTTTGTATGCCACTATACTGCTGAGTACTCTGCTTAATTTACTATACTTTGTTCAGAGAAATGTTTGAGGTTTTCATTTACTTGTGAATTCAACCTTTTCAAGCCATCTGAGTATGTCCACTCATACTAATGCTGTACACGTAGATGCTTTTGTAAGCATTTCTGGAAAGTACTACAGTATTGATAATTGTTATATTTGTAAGGATAGCACCTAGCCAGTTTTTTTGAGAAGCCATTATTTTCTGTTAAGTTGCACAACAAGCCAGAGCTTTTTAATTCTGTGTGCACAAACTGCAAACAAAGGAAAAATACCACTCAGTAGAAAAGTGGGATTCCAGAGACTGCGTGTACAAAACAGGGTAGAAAAATCCATGTAGTTTCATAACCTATTTCTAAAGTCAGGTTCGGTTTTTGTAGCTGTCTTACTTGTCTTTGTTCTACTAGGGAGAATGCGTATTTCCTTTTTTAATTCAACTATGGGTACAAATATATTGCAAGATCACAAACTTGTTAATGAAGCCTGTCCTCAAACTTTTTAAAAGAGAGGCATTTTTTTTTTTTTTTAAATCCAGATAAGTAATCCAAGTTAAACTTGGAAATCCATGTAAAAGATAAGGAGGAGTAGTGCAATGTTTAGAGCTTGGAGCTTTGTGGAAAGTGACCAGATGGTTTTTCAGCCAGTTTCAGTGCATGTGGGGCATACATGTGTATGTATGTATTCATACATAGTTAGTGTTACTGAAATTTTCTCCCCCCTATTTTTTTTTCTGCTTTGTGAGTACAAAGGTGTCAAATCTTGTCACGCTGTAGAAGTTCAACATGATCTTCCAGAACATCTTAAAACTAAAAACAGTAAAATGATTCCTTAATGCGCAACTATAACTACTGTATGGTTTAAGGTCATCTAGAGAAAGGCATAAAACTGACAGAATTTAGCCAAGGTTAGATTATACTCCTTATACCATCTTTCATGATAGTTTTTGATGTGGATTCTCTGGCACTTACTCATTGGTAGAAAAGACTAGAATTTTCTCAGCTGGCAGCTATAACACATGATACATCTACAGTGTGTGTGATGATCTGGGTTTGGAGGTTCAGTGGAACAATTTTCAGTGTGTCCTTAGTTTTATGTGCTGTAAATTGCCCCCTGAAGTTCTCTGCAGATCTGTTACAGAGATTAATCACCACATGTCAAGATTTCTCCTGTTATTTAGACCTAGGTGTTGTGAATGTCTTTGACTTTCTCACAGTTAATTTGAGAGAGAGTTTAGTTTATCTTCTAGGAAAGCGATGGTAGGGATTGGAGAATCAGAGAAGCCCTCTCCAATATGTCAATGTCTCTCTTGTACTAAGGAGCCCAGTGCTGGGCATCACAATTACAGATGAGGCTTCACTGGTGCTGAATAGAGGGGGGGAGGCTCACGTGCCTTTCCCCCCTCCCCCCCCCCCCCCAATCTGTGGCAATGCTTTTTGTGTTATTTGATTTCTGGCTGTGATGTTCAATAAATTCTCATTTACAAGGAAAGCTTTCATAATTCAGTTTCCTTATATCATATTTTCTGGACTATTACTGCATGACTTCTTTGAAAGTACTGGCAAGACTATTTTAGAGGTGTTGTGAATAATGCTAGGAATCAAATACTGGCTACTGCTCAGTGAGCTGTAATTTGGATTGTGCTAGATCAGGAGCTACCTGAATATTCTTTAGTAGCATTTTCTGGATGCTTGTATTTCCATCAGTCATGAGATAGTAGTTTTTCTGTGAACAGTTGAGCAATTGAAATGAGTCAGTTCAGAGAAGCCCCTACAGTTCTGTCTGGAGTGAATGGCTGACTTGCAGTTGCACAGAAAAAAAACTCTTTGGATGCCTTCTGAAGTGTGTCTCTTAAAGTGTGCCTTGGATGCCTCTTAAATGTGCTACACTTAAAACTGTTTTTAATCTGGTCGTTTGTGTGTGACACACATATTTCTTGGTTAGTGTATTGCACAATGGATTTTTCTGATCATATGCTATTCAGAAAAAGAGCAAGGTTAATACAATTTTAGCCTCCAGAACAGGATCTGGAAACAGTTTAGACTTTGATAGTCTGTTTTGAGGCTAGTGATGAGACATATTTGACTGAAGGTCTTTTGGTTTGTTAGTGCTAGTAATAGATCTATTTATGTTCTGTTTCAACTGCATTAAAATCTTTCAAGATAAAGTGTAGTTGTAATTAAATGGAAATTTTTGTAGCAATACTTCAAAATATTTTAATACTGATAATACTTTGCATTATGTTAAAGGCAGAACACTGTACATGCTGTTCATATGGATTTATATAGTTTCCTGTTTCTTGTTTTCAACAGATGGCTTCAATGAAGATGTTTCAGATTCAGTTCCATACAGGCTTTGTGCCCCGAAATGCCACTACAGTGAAGTTTGCCAAGTATGTTGACTCCTTTTATGAAGTGACTGGAAGAAGTTTTCTTTGAAACTGCTTAACCTGCTGAATGTCAACATATAGCAGGGAGAGGAAATATAGTCAGTGCAGGAAGTAGATGACCTTGATTGCAATAAGAGTCTTTTGTTTACTCACCTTAACGTTTTGTTCATGGTACCAAAAAAAAAGACTATGTACAAAAATACCATCCATTTTAAATGGGAAAAGTAAACAAATACAGCATTTTTAATATCGTATACTACTTTGGAGTTTTGTTTTGAACTGTAGTAGTTCTTATCCAGTAGCCATCAGTATCAAGAAGCTTCTTGTTTGTGTCTTTACAGATATGATCTGGATGCCTGTGACATACAAGAGAAATACCCTGATTTGTTTCAAGTCAATCTGGAAGTAGAGGTGGAGCCCAGAGATAGGCCCAGCTGTGAACAGCCACCTTGGGATAACATGAATATAAAGGGACTGAATCCCAAGATCCTCTTCTCCACCCGTGAGGAACAGCAGGAGATTTTATCAAAATTTGGTAATCAATCCCTAGAGAATTTGGAAGAGTTTTCAATGTACTTAGCATTTTAGGCTTTCGTTTAGTTTTTGATGTTCCATTAATTGAAAGAAATCTGAAAGTCTTTTTTTTGCAAATATCAGTTAGAATTTGCATTGTATGGAGGAGCTTAAGTTATCGTCCAATAGTGGATTGTAATTATACCTGTCTTTCACAGTGCTTTCATGTGCTTGCTTTAAAGCTATGAATAGGCCATTTCCGAGGAGTGACTCCTAGCAGGATTGTTAGTCAGTATTTGTAAGCGCAATGTCTTGAAAGGAATTTGTTTTACTAAACTGGCACGGTATCATTTCACGTTAAAATTGTGAGCATTCCTCACAAATGGTTTCATTATTAATGTTTTTCTCAATATTCTTGTGCATCATCATGTAATGTTGTAATTAATTTCCTGAATTTCTCCTAATATGTTCCAGCAGACTTTATTTTATTAATTCTACATATTCAGTGCTTCATCAGTGGATGCCTGCGTTAGTTTCAGTTGATGCTGTTCAGTATCTTACTTCTGATATCAGTAATTAGCTCTGACATTTTCATTCAGGCTCTTAAGCCTTCTCTGTGCTGCAAGAGTAAAGAAGCATGATGATGATTACTGTGGTCATTTTAGTGATGTATGCAGTCTCATCCTATGCTGTTAATATGGTACATCTCAAGTATGTTTCTTTTCATACAAGATGTTTGCTGCTGACCTTTCTTTCTTTTAAGCAGGATATATGTTGTTTGTATTATGATTTAGGCCATTTACAATTTAACTTAGTTTAATCTGACTGTGAACACAGTCAGCTGTCTAAAGCTAAGGTGTTTAGCTTTACATCATCATTGATGATGACGCTCTGTAATTACTCTTATTTTCTTAAATCACTTCCATTTTCTGATTGTTAAGTGAAATGTAAGGATTTCAAATTTTACTGAAAGTATTTCTTAAGATAGGTAGGAAGGGAATAGGACAAAAGTAAGTACTGTGAACTTATTTTAAAAAAACTCGACATTAAAATTTAATTTGCTCTTTCATTAATCATGATCTTTCATGTATGTTTTCTGAGATGGACTATTTTTTGAGCAACTGTAAGCTAGAGCTGAGAATGTGGAAGGAGAGTGAAAAAGTGCTCTACCAGTTGTGTATTCAAATTTAGACAAATGGATTTCTCCCAGCCATCCATCCATGTTTTTCAAATAGTGGATGGATATTGAGTAATTTAGAAAGTCTTTGCCTTGAGGAAACTTTGGTTTTGAGAGGTGATACTACAGTAGGTAGCTGTACAACTGAATCTTACGCAAGAATCACTTAATACCTGATTTCAGTAAGATAAGAAATATAAGAAGCAATTAATAGCAGCATACTGTGTATTAATCCCTTTGTGGTGTTTAACCACTCCATGTTCTTCACCGGCTTTGCATATTCTGGGTTTTTCTACAGCTGCATTTGCCTTTTTCTGTTTTTCTGTTTCTTATTGCAGATACTGTTCATGGCTCTTGCATGTTTTAGGGGATGGTTGATACCAGTGAGTTGTTAATTACATTTTCCTACAAATGTAAATAGAATGCTTGAGTTTTACTGTATGATTCTGATTTAACGTCCTAGTTCAAAACACGGTTTTACTAGTTTTTGCAGTTGAAAGGAATTTAATGCTAATTTCAAAGATGGTGGGGACAGGAATTTGCATTTGCAGAGCAATAGATTGAAGATAATTGTCTTCCTACAGCAGTCAGCCTGAAAAACAAGCATCAGCTGCCATGTGGAGGATTGAGAAGTTTTTCGCTAAGGGCTCTGCGTTTAATTCTGTTTTATAGGGAAACCAGAGTTGCCTAGACAGCCAGGTTCAACTGCACAATATGAAGCAGAGGCATCCCAGCTGGAGCAGTCTTCAGAAAGTGCACCTACTGATACAGAATCCCCACACAGCAGTAGTACTGACGCCAATAACTTCTTTCACACTCTGGACTGGAAAGGTACAGGTTTTCCTCTGAAGTCACTGTGATTTATGTTTGTCTTGTATGCCTTCCAGTGAATGCTTAAGCCTTCTTAGGCAGCAGAAGTCTCTAATTCACTAACTATGAGAAAAAGCTATTTAAAGACTGAGCTCTGCAGAATAACAAGCAGTTTTTCTGCTTCCTTTGGATAAACACCAAGTAAGGGGGTTTGATGTTGAGTATAACTTAAATGCTGAGCTAAATTTTTCTTTTTCTGTTAAAATTTAAACCTTAAATATCTGCAAGGAAGCTTTTCACTCCCACAGCCCCACTTTGGCTGAGGAACAGTGGAAACAAAGTGGACTAGCCAGTGGGGTCCAGATGAGTAAGTAGGACTAAGAAAATGTAATTTTATAGCCCACCTGTAACTCCCTTTTCTGGCTGCTGCTTTGTTGACAAAAACGTCAGCAGCTGCTTATGCTTTTCTTGAATGCAGGAGTTACTGAGAAATCCTGTAAGCTCTGAGAGACACAGTGATCTGAGGTGAATGTCCAAGTCAGTCTCATTTTGAAAAAAATCTTAATGTGTACCTTTGTGGAGTGACAAATACAGTAGTCAGATGCTGCTTTTTCTGCCCTGTACAAAGAGATGGCAGGCAACATGTAGATCCTTTTTCATCAATTCTTATGTGTTTTGGTTAGTTAGGAATTAATTTCATATTCTGTCACCATGAACATTTCTCTTACTGTAGTCAGAAGAATAATGCTGGTTATTTAAAGATGTTATTGTTTTGGTTTTTTTTCTGTTCAAGATGGAAAAACTCCAGAAAGTGGAATAGAGGACAGTCCGTCTAAAAATGATCATGTTCAGCTGTCTGATGACAGGGAAGAGAGTGATCCTTCGGATGAGGAGTTCCCGACATTTCCAGATGAAGGAAGTGCAGTAATTGTTGATGAAAAAGACTCTACTCCAGAAGGAGAGTTGCTTTTTGAAGCCAGTTTTGAAGCTCCATCTGCACCGTTACAAAAATCTCGCCCTGAAGAGAATGTAGACTTGCTGGGACTAGATTCTGATATTTCAGAACAGGAACAACCTATCTCAGAAATAAACTCTTCATCAAGTAATGCAGACTTGTTGAACAATCTGTTTGTGAGTAGTGTGTCACAGGTTTCAAATGAACCCACTGGAGATCTTCTTGGACAAGGAGCAGATTTCTTTTTCAACAGTCAGTGTCCAGCTGCTACTCAGGGTTCATCTTCAGCAGCAGCCATGTCTTCAGGTATGTGAGTTTAATATCAGTATTTGTGACCTGGACAATGCATGAAAACTGCTGCTTGCATTGTGCTTGGAAAATAAGTACTGTGTTTCAACAGTATGGTGAAGACATGTCAGTCTGTAGCAAGGCTGTAAATATATTGGGTGTTATTTCTGCATGAAGGAGAGGAATTAGTGTATGTTGTCCAGATACTCTGTTACATTTCCAGGATCCTACTAACTTTCCACTCTTGTAAATAGAAAAGTATCAAATTTTGAATTTAAAGGTAATTTGGTATCTTAAAGAACTCCTAGCTTTCTAGTATGAATGTTACATGCTAGATCCTTTTCTAAATCCATACCTTGTTAAGGCATAGAATTGTTGTAACTTGAACTTTATGTAAAGCGATGGCAGTAGCTGTACAGAGCTGTGCTGCTTAGGTCAAATGTCTGTGTGGGATTTTTACGTGTTAATCACATAAGGCTTCTGAGCAGCTGGAAATCCTGTAGATCATTGTTCAAACCAGTAGGATAATGGTACTGCTAAATGATGTTTTCTTATTGGTTTTACTGATGTTACTGGCAGGTCGGTATCCTTAAACAGAATGCTATGTAGTGCTATTCTATTTGGTATTATATCCATCTTATTTTGGTGTTACATCTATAGTGCTAGTCTATTTGGTATTTAAACAAGGTTTGAGTTCAAAGATTCTATTCTTGCCAGTGGATACTCATCTCTGTCATTTTTTTGGGAATAACAATTCCCTGGCTAAAGTTAATAAGTAAGTTTTCTGGGGATATTAGTTGCATGAGGTGGGAAACCATTACAAGATTTTGTTTGTTTGCACAAAGATAATTCATAGATAGTAGAAAGTTTCATCTATAGACAAATAGAAGTATTTTTACAAAGCATTTAGCTGATTTAATATATTTTCTTATTTTGAAGCAATTCACTATTGAACTTTGTTACTGTGGTCAGGGAAGAATAACTTAAATTTACCATTTTTGCATAGATATAGTTCCACAAAAGGGAACCTTTGTTACCTTATCTTTCTTTAACCATGTCGATTGCATGAAACACCTGAGCAGTAGCCATGTATGTATCTCATTCCTGTAGTCATTCTCATTCAGTGTATTTCATTGAATTATATTAAGAGAGAATTGCAGAAGTGAGAATATTTAGCCACTGTTATATTTTGGCTTGCACAACAAACTTATACTTGAGGTTTTGTGTACATGTGATGCTATAGTAAATTTGCTTGCAATGTTGTTGAGTCCTGTACAGTGTGGCCATTACCTGAGGATGTGCTGGGGTATTATAGTAGGATTATTCTTTCTCTTTAGCTTCTGAGTGAATCTGGCAGGACTCCCTGGGCTCTTGAGGGGTTTTGACCCTAGAGGGCAGCAGAACAGGAAGATCTAAAGCTGTGATTCCAGCTGACTGTCACATGTTATTCTATGCTGGCTAAAAATACTCTTCCAGTTAGTTTTTTCTTCACTGGGATCACTAGAGACCTGCTGAAGTCTTACTTGTATTGGTTTTCATTCTTGAGTTGATGTGCTTTCTGCCCTAGAATCGCCAATGCCTTCAAGTCTGAATGGTAGTATGAGTGTTTTACTTAATATTCTTTATTAGTAGCATAATAATAGTCCATTTTTTTCAAATCTGTTGCAGATTTGGTATTACAGAGTATTTAACAAATGTTATTCTTTTGTGTGTCAGATACATCTTAAGAAACTTAACATGTTTCTTAAATGGATGAAATTAACAATGTTGTTGAATTGTATGCTGCTTGTTAGAATGTCTTGCTGCTTTTGTTAGAAGACATAGATGTTCATATTATGTATGGTTGAGATTCCATTTTTACCGTGGGGAAGTTCATTTGTCTAGAGGAAGGAATAAGTGGTTACTCTTTGCCACATAAAATTCACAGAAGGCTGCTGCAGTTACTGGCATGGACTTTGCTTTTTGCTCCTGCCCTTAGAGGAGCAAGGCTTTTTCAACTTCATTTATTCTACAGTTTGTAATTTTTTTCCTGCTTCTTTTTCAGCTGATCCATTTGACCCATTCACAATGTCATCAAGTTCAGAGAATCAAGCCCTGTCTGGTCCAGACCTCTTTGGCGATTTCCTTAATCCAGCCTCAACATCTACAGCTAATACAGTTCCTTCTACACAAAGTTCACTTCCAACTTCTTCCAGCTCAGATTTCTTAAATTTAGGTAAGTGTGCTTCTGGCGTTCTGTTTCTCAACAGTTTCTTCTCTTCTGTGCATTTGTCTTTCAGCTTAGTGGATTAGTGTCTTACTAAATCCACTTGTTGTGATTGCTGTTTTAATTAGCTTTGTACTCTGGAAGTACAGATGCAAATGCACCAAGAAGCAAGTGTTTCCCCTATAATATCATGCTATTATTTATCATGTGGCAGGATTTCTAGTATTGCTAACCATATGTTAGGAGTTGGTTTCCTCTCAATGATCTAATAACTGAAGATACCCAAACATCTGGAAACTTAACTTTATAGATGATATAGTATGCTATGTTGACTGTATTCAGGTTTTAAAGATTTTCTAGGAACCACAGAAGATAAAAGTCAAGTTATAATTTAGCCAGTTCTTAAAAGTGCAGGCTGAGGCTAGCTTGCACCTTCCTGACCTGAATGTATTCTGGTAATATACTTACAAAGTACATTATGTAATACTCTAATCTTATTTGTTTCATTTCTCTGATATATTCTTGGCAAAGCCTTTTCCTCAGGCAGTTATTTTAAAATCTATTAATCTTTAAACAAAAATCTTTGTGATATGTTCAATCTTCCTATCATTCTTTAAGAGGAAACAGACATTTGCAAAAATGGTGGAGTGGTAGAGCTATTAGTGTTACAGATTTTTAAAATCTGACTTTGAAAGAAGAGTGTGGGTTTTCTCCATAGGGATATGAGTTGTGATCAGTCTGTAAGGGCTGTTCTCCGCTACTCTCTCATTTTCCTCTTTCTGTATAGGTGCTTCCCACCTATTGTACATTCCAGGGTACAATCTTTTGAAAACATAGGTCTGTGTAGGGTACAGTCCTTTAGGAAGAGATTACTGTCGGGATGTGGTTCTCCCAGGCACTGCAGGTGCTGCCAAGAACCTGCTGCTGTGTGTGCTGCTCTCCCTGGGCTGTGGCTTCATTGAGGACATGCCTACCTATGTATGGTCCTCCACAGGCTGCAGTATGAACATTTGTTCTACTGTGGTCTTTCACACTTGTTACAGGGCAGTCTCTGCTCTGGCATCTGGAGCACCTCCTCCAGTTCCTTCTCCACCAACCTTAATGTCTGCAGGGCTGTTCCTGTCACATCTGTTCCTTCTTTTACAGTTACCAGGCAGCATTTTTTGGGAAAACATGTTTTCCCAAAGACATCTAGTTTGGGAGGCTCAGCTGTGGCTTGTGGTTAGTCTGTTGGAGCTGGCTTGTGTCCAACAGAGAAGCCCAAGCCTCTTCCCATGCAGACACCTACTTATAACATGCAGGTAGCTAGGAATAGTGGTATCACATGCCTTTCCCTGAATCCAGGGTGATTTCTTCCCAGAGCTTTTTGCATGCAGCTTTGACTTGCCCCACTTTGTTTAGCAGTTGCTCTGCTTGACTCTGTGTCTGAGTGATGCAGTCTGAGTGTTTGCCACCGATAAACTGGATAGAAAAAATGTGTTATTTGTCTGACTAAGAGAAGGGCTTCTTCTTTTAAGTAGAAGGCTACCCAGCTGATTGCCTTCTCTGTCATATTACTAATCGTTATATTCCAGCTGTAGTTGATTCTGCTGAAAAGATTCCACTTGCTGCCTCCTTTGCAATGTTTTTCTTGTGGTTCTGCTGTTTGTAACAACCATATGTTTCAGTTGTGTACCAGTATAGTTGCCAGTTTTATGTCACTATAGCTGTCCCTGTGTGATGTTACCAAACATATTTTTTTTGCTCAATAGAAGATGGAAGATTTGAGCAATACTGATCTGTGGAGCATTATCTCCACCAGATTCTGCACCAGGGGTGGGGCAACCTGAATGCAGACAGACTGGGGAATGAGATGCTGGGGAGGAGCACCATGGAGAAGGACCTGGGGGTCCTGGCTGGTGGCAAGCTGAGTCAGCAGTACCCTGACATCCAGGAGGAGCAACCCTGTCCTGGGGTGCATCAGCACAGGCACGGCATCACCAGCTGGGCAAGGGAGGGGATTGTCCTGCTCTGCTCAGAGCTGGGGCAGCCTCACCTTGAATGCTGGGGGCAGGTTTGGGTGCCACAATCTAAAAATAGACATTAAGCACTAGAGAGTGTCCAAAGAAGGGCTGTGAGTATGGTGGAGGGTCTTAAGGGGAAGCTGAGGTCACTTGGTGTATTCAGCTTGGAGGAGGCTGAGGGGAGACCTCATTGCAGTCTACTACTTCCTTGTGAGGGGAAGAGGAGGGGCCTACATTGGTTGGATCTGTGTGGTGTCCAGTCACAGGGGCTGAGGGAATGGCTTGTAGTTGTGTTTTGGGGAGGTTTAGGTTGGATATCAGGAAAAGATTTTTCTCCCAGAGGCTGGTTGGGCACTGGAACAGTGGGAAGTGATCACAGCACTGGCCTGACAAGAATTCCAGAAGTTTTTGGAAAATACTCTCAGGAACGTGGTGTGATTACTGGGGCTGTCCTGTGCAAAGCCAAGAGCTGGACTCTGTGATCCTTGTGGTTCCCTTGTAACTCAGCATATTTTATGATCTTAGCCAAAATCTAACTCACTTGAGAGGCAGCACCTCTGGAGGTTCTCTGGCTGATGTGGTCAGAGCAGGATCAAGTAGAGGGGACTGTTTAGGACTGTATCCTTTCTGTTTTTTAGTATTTCCAGCTCTATGGACTCTGCAGCTTGGCAACCTATGCTAGCGTTGGAGAGATATTAAGAGGAAAGAAAATATTTTTTAATGGAGTTCCTTGTGTTTCAGTTTGTGCCCTTCCACTGGGCAACACAGGGAAGAGTCTGTCTCAGTCTTTTTTTTTCTTCACATTAAGTATTTTTTGCGTATTTGTAAGAATGTTTCCAGTTCGTTTCTCCAAGTTTAGTAGTACCAGAACCCTCATAGACAGAAAACCCTTTTATGTATTAAATGAAAGTGGGGAAAAATAAAATAGGGATTTCTGTTCACTAAATGTTTCACTGCAACCTTAAGGGGACCATCATCAATATTCAGCTGTTAATAACATTTGAGCAAGTACAGAAAAAAAGGGAATATTTTTATATCTGACTTAGATGCTTATTGTTTTATGCTTAATCCTTCTGATTTTACTTGATAGCTTGCACCCCAGGAAGTTTATTAGGATACCTGCTCTTTTAATGTAATTTCTGGAGCTTTCTGTCAACATAGGAATAGATACTTAAAATGTGCCCATTTTCTCTTCAGCCTACTGTTTTACATTGATTTCCCAATATTTCTCTATTGCTATGCAGTTTTTAGAAACTGTATGGAAGTGGAGGAACTGGGGTAACATTTCATACTTCTTTACATTAATCTTTCAGATGAGATCTTATGTGTGTGTTTAGCTGAAATAATGTATGTATTTGAACCTTTAGCATTCTATCCAATTACAGGTATCATTTTTTTAAGTGAGTTAGGAATATTAATAGTTATGTTGCTCTTAATATGAATTTTGGAGTCCTGAAAGGATTAGTAACCGGAGAAGAAAAGACAAATAAGATCACATTCTCAAATGACATATTCGGTAGAACTGTATTAAGTGAGCAGAAGACAGTGCAAACATGAGGTCATTAAAAGGGGAAAAACAATTTAAAAATAAATCAGTAGTAATGGCAGTGACCATTCAAAATAAGCTGCAGTAATGAGATTTGATGACTCTGCTGTTGGAGCAGTTCTAAGTGTCTAGAATAAAATTTTCATGATGGATAACTTTTGTTTGCTACTAAATGATTACTAAACTGCTACAGATACCAGGAGAAAAGGTGTTTCAGTGAACACAAGTTCAAGATGCACAACTTTAACATTGTATTTTTCAGATGCTGGCTTAAAATTTAAAATCATAGGAGTTTTAAAATGAAAGATAGTTCTTACACAGTATCTGGTCTCTTAAGGCATTCTGTCCTGTAATAGGAAAATGTTGTGCTGTTGCTGCTAAACAGCTGTGCATTAACAAGGTAACTTAATTTTCTTCTGGATTTTTTAAATAGCAGGTCATCTTTAATGCAGGTTGAGTTGAGAATATATTTCCCTCAAAGACAACAGGAGATTTGGAAGTTGATCAAAAGCAACCTGAGTGATCAGTATCGTTTTCTCCTGAGGAGAAGTTAATTTCTGTGAACTTGATTCTCAAACAGGCATTAGGTAAGGTTAAAAAAAACCTTGCATCATACTAAACCAGCCTCTTGGTTTATAGAGAATCCTGTTGTCTGTGATTAAAGGATTTCCTGTAGACATGACAGATTAAATAAAGAAAACCTTATGTGAAGTTGTGTGTGGTAAAATGCAAGTCTTTTATTTTGGGAAGCTGGAAAGTGTGATCTGATTACCACCAACTTATTCTTGCATCTTAGCTTGGTTTGAGCAGTGTTAGTAAAGAACACAGTTCTTTGCCCTGATCTCCAGGGGCTCATTGTTGTATGGCTCAAGATTATCAATATGCATCTTAAAAAACATGGCACAACCAGGTTTGGATCTGCATGCTCATGATCTTAATTGCTTCCATTTTTGAAATATCAAGCTATAGTTCATGTTTTACCATTTCTTTAGATAGTCTGCTGCTTTGTCTTAGTGTGTCTGTATAAATTCCAACGTACCAATTGTAAAAATAGGGATTCAGTATGGTATCATCATACCTCTTCAGAATATGTAGAAATCAAATATTGTGTTGATAATAATTTTTCTTGATGTTAAAGTCTGACAATGCCCACATTGTAGAACTTAAAGGAAGATAGCTTAAGAACCAACAGTTTCAGGAGGAATGGACTATCTGTTCAGTATATTGTACATTGCATTGTTTCAGATTTTTCTGATAAGTGTAGTGGTTGTATGAATTTTTACTATAAACAGTGAATGTACTGCTGTACACAGCAGTAGGCTACTTCCTGCTTAGTTCAGGGTGGGGGAGATGATGAACGTGTCTGCTCTTAAGCCAGCTGTTATAAAACAGCTTATTCCCATAGTATGTTCTCAATCCTTCAGATGTATTCACCTGTAATTTAATTTGTTCTTATTTCTCTCAACTTGTTTTCATTATAGTTCATTTCATGTGATGTTGTTAATTTTCTTATACTTCTGTAAAAAGACTTTTAATAGCAGAGATTGTAGAAAAAATAATTTCCAGCCTAAAAAGCAATATTAGTCTTAATTCAAGGCCTGCTTAACTTTTGGTAGTGGAATATGATGGAGCAAAGTTCTAAGCTGGTGAATAGGTGTTGGTTTATAGACAACATAGACACTGCTGTTTAGCAGATAGCTGGGGTCCTGAGTATTGAGACAAATATGTAGTCTCTCCCATAGTTTCAGAGGCAGGGAGATGAAGCTTGGGTCTGGAGAAATGGCTGGAAATGGTGGGTACTTCTTGCATTTTATTCTGATGTTTTCTCTCACAGAGAGAAATTAAATGTTGAAATTGTTTTTCTCTGCAGCAGAGAATACTGCTGAAATACAGGCTTTTGGCAGATATTTGTTGCACAGTATTTGATGCGCTCATTTTACAGCTGTAAGATCTAATTATAAATGATTGACTATAGGGGTCTTTAATGTGCTTCTAATTATTTCCTTAATTAAGAGGATTTTATATTAATATTTAGAATGTAGAGCTGAGAAGCTGGGACAATGATGTATTAGTTGAGACTTTTAAAGCCTCAAAATGTTACTGCTTTTGTAAGGATGGCTGGGTTAACTTTCTAAACCCTGTGTCTGTGAAATGCACCGCTTAGAGCACCACTAAATGTATTGACTTTACTGTAGTATCCCCTCTCACTGTAGCACTGGCAGTTGTTAGAGCATTAAAGTAGGGGCTGCTGTCCTGCTTCACTGTGAGTCTCCACAAACTGTGCTCAAAGAGCATGCTCAGATCTGGCATGCAGTTTTGAGTGCTCCATAGGTAGCATATCTCACTCTGAGGATGGCTCACCTCATAGTTTGTGTGAGTGAGTAGATAGGGAATCATTTGGAAGTGTCAAGGATGGCAGTTATACCTTTAGATGGGATACGACATTTTGTAGGTGGTAGCACCCTTGTGTGCTTTTTAGATATGACTTTTTCATTTAGATGTCATGGTTTGTAGAAAAGTGGATTTTATCTGTGGAGCTAGAGATTCTTAGCCTTTTCCCAGAAAAAAAACATCACTCTTCCTGTATCCTGCTCTTCAGTCATGTGTGTTCATTTGTGTGTTGCACCTGAAAGAGTGTATTAGTTGGCCAAAAAGCCCATTTGTCACAAGAGGCCTGGTTTAGGCAAACCTGTAGTTTGAAGTGACCTGGCTTCACCTGTGTAGCACCCAGACTGCTGAGTGATGAAGAGTACATGGAGCACTGCTGCTTTCCACTTACTGGCTGTGTTGTCAGGAACAGCAGCATGCCCCAGATCTGTACTTGAGCTAGTCCATTTGGTCAGGACACCTAAGCTGTTAAATTCATAGCATTGCCTGTGCATGAAAATACCTTATCTATGAAAATAGAAGTTAAGGAGTTCCAGTGGTATAATCCTTCTGAGTCCTGTTTAAGACTGCACAACTGTTACTGAGACAGTTAAGCAAGCTGTGTAGGTGACAATGTGGTACACCTTCTGTTAGTATTGGCAAACATGTATATTATCATGGTTGTTCTCTTAAACATTTCCTTTTTCTTCTGTAGGCAATTTGACACCAGAACCCCCTAAAATATCATCATCTACAAGCCACCCAGATCTCTTAAGTGGGTGGGATTCTTGGGCAGACTCTTCAACAACCAGCAATGTAGCATCACCACAGCTAAAGCCTGTTTGTGAAGGTATTATGAAATTAAATTTTTCTGTTGGAGGAATACTCCAGACTGGGTCAGTTTAATCACCTGAAACTGCTGGTCATGTCTTGATGCATTTTTACTTTGCTGCTTAAATGCTCCTTTAATAAGGCACTTGTGTAGTTTTTCAGATTTAAGTTCAAGACACAGGAATGAAATTGTTTCAGTTCTCTACAGTAACTGTGATTCATGTAATAGAAAAAGATGTTGTGAAGTAGAATGCTGGGGAGGTTTGCATGAGGTGTTGTGGAGATACTGCTTTTATTCTTTCTCTCAATTTCCAAATAGACCAAGTACATGATGTGTCTTCTTATTATACAGGCCAAGCTTTTGCCACCGGAAGCCAGTCCAGTGTGTCTTCAGGTTTGTCTTTCAGCCAGGCAAAAGCTCAGAATTTTGATCCTTTTGCTGATCTTGCCAACCTGGGATCTGGTCTTCCAGGTAAGATCTTACTTTTGGTAGATTGTGTTTAGTACTTCTGCTGTTTGATTTGCTTCTTGTACCAATAAGTGTTATTGACAACCCATAGTGGAAGGTGTTTTCTGTTAATTTTTAATGACCAGCTTGTGGTATTTGCTGAGAGCTGGTGAGTAACAAGAAAAGATTGAGTCTTCTAGATATTTTTGAAACATCCAGAATAATATTTCAGAAGATAACTACAGCTATGATGTAAGATCAGTAAAAATAATTATTGCTTCAGAATCCAGTTGAGATGGTAAGAGAAACTAGGAGTTGTTGATTCAATAACTGAGCATGAGATTTCTTACCTAGCATTGATTAATATTGTTCTTGAAGGATTTAAAATGAAAGCAGGATTAAATCAGCTGAATTTTTAGTTCCAAAGTGACAGTTGATTCAGTACTTTCCTTTGAATTCAGTAGACTTTCATAGCTCTGCTACTCCCATCTGCCATGTTTGTAAGATGAACACAAATCAAGCCCATACGTTACACACTGGTACCAGAAGTGTTAGTAACATCTGTCAGTTTGCAGTGGAGGGCACAAGGAGTTCTGGAAGGTAAGACACATTGCAGACTAACTCTTTCTCCAGGGTGTTTTATTGACCTAAGGAATGAGCCCTGTAGCATTCCAAAAGAGCTGAGGTCCTTGCATTTCAGAGCCCACACTGCCATAAGAAATGTGACCAGGTGCCCAGAGTACAAGGAATGATTCAGAACAGCCTAGTGTTGCTGAATTGCATAAACCTGCTTTTCCCTTTGCTTGGAGCTGATGGAGATTTTACCCTGTTGCCTTGGCAGTTAGCACTGTGTACTAGTGGAATTCTTGTATAAACACTAGGTAGCATGCAGTGTTTGACTTTTTGATGTTGCTAGGGTATAAGTACTGAAAAATTCTGGTGTTGTAGCACTAACAATGAGGCTGCTTTGCAGTAAAAACATGAAAATGCTCTAGATTAATAATTCACATTAATACATGTTGTTAAATCTATAGATAGTGTGACAGTAAAAAAAAATAAATTATCTTTGACTTCAAGATGTAGATATTGCCCACACAATCTGATGATAGAAACCAACTAATTTTAGCAGGACTTAAGTCAATTCATTACTCTTTCAGTTAGCCTTCAATAGGAAAAATGACTGCATTAAGAAGTAGCCAGATGTCAGTGTCCTAGTTAACGTTCTCAGGCTTGAAATGAATTTTCAAGGCATCACAAGAACTGAAATTCAGTTTTGGATTACAACTGGAATACCACACTCTTGTATTTTTCATAGGAGTTTTTTGGCTTCCACATAAAAGACATTGTTCTGGGAGAAAATTTATAAGAGGAAAAGCTACTTAAATATGAATGTCGTATAAACCCAAAAGAAATAGCAGTTAAAAGTAGTTAATACTGGTGTTTTAGCATACTGGTAGGATACCAGTAGTGTTCTGTGATGGTTGGTGTTATCACACACTTCTTTAGGAGTGGTATTCTATCAGAAAGTAGGAGTGTGTTGTTGAAAAGTTTCTGTGACCAATGAGGCATTGACTTGTCCTACAGGAAGAATTTGTTGGCCTTGAAAACTGCAATAGTGAACATAGAAGGTTTTGAAAGAATAGGTGAAAGAGAGTTTTTCAGTATACAGGGTTATTTGCTCTGACTAGTAACAAATTTTTTTTCTGTAAATTTCACAAGTTGTCAGTGACTGAAAGCTGAGTTGTCTGCAGTTGAGTGATTTCATGAAAAAGCAGTGCATTCCTAGATTTTATTAGGTGCTGTATTGCAGTACTGGGTTTTATCAGGTGTAGTATTTCAAGATATAGTATGGTATCTCGTACATGGCCCTGGGGAGACATCCTCTTGTGCGAGTTAGAAGTATGAGCAGCCACACAAAACAGAGGCATCAGAAGAGCTGAAGTGTGAGGAGCCATATTTGAAAGAACAAATCAAGTTTACATTACTGTGTGTACCCAGACAAGCTTGGCCTATGCCATAGGAGGATGATTACAGTATCTCTTGCAGGCTGCAATGCTTTTCTTACTCACATGCAGTATATTGCCTGTGAATGCTGCTGTAGAATAATCTTATTTTCCTTAAACAATACTGCAAGGAGTCACTAGAGACTTTGAAAGCATTTGAAAAATCTTCAGTCTGTTACCATTTTATGTAATTAGTTATTTATTATGCACTGCATATAAGCAGAAATATAATGAAGTGGGAGGCAGAACTACTATCACAGCTAAATTATCTCCTGGCCTGACATGTGCCAGACACTTCAGATAAGGGTGCAATTTTTTGCTAAAACTGACAGTTGAGACCTTGAGTTGTAAGAAGACTTTCAGTAAAGCCTCCAGCTCCTGCCATCCAAGGTACTTGTTAATGTGACTCTTTAACTTCATTTTACCCATACTGTCCTATTGCATTTTCTCTTGTGTGGTGATATCACTGTGAGCTATGGGGTTATATGTCAAGACCAAACTGTCTTACTTCTATTAAATAGGTGGTAGGCATTGAACAACTAACTTAATATTTATTGTTAGGTTCATCCACTGGTGGACTCCTGGGTAGTGGATTTAGTCAGAAGACTGTTCCATCTCAGAAGCTGGGAAATCAGTGGCAGAAAACCCCCAAACCACGAAATACTGCATGGCAGTCCCAGACTAAGCCCAGCACAGCAGCTAAGCCCAACTACACAGTGAACTTGAGTGTTATTGGAGGACGAGAAGAAAGAGGAGTCAGAGCCCCAAGCTTTGGTAAGTTTCTGAAAGTGTATTACTTATAATGTCCCATGTGTAGTTAGTTGGGTGTACTGTTTCCTGCAGAAGCTTTTCTACCTTCACATTTTTATTTACATTTAAGTTGTCTAGTAGAAAACAGAAAAGAACACGTGGCAAATCTGGTATCCTGCCTTTCAAAAGCTATCCCAGTGTACAACAGACAAGCTGATAATGGCACAATTATGTGTGATTTTGAGAATAAAGTCTCAAGGCTATAACTGCTCACCCACATGGGTACTGGTTTCATATTGGTAAGTTTAGAAAGGTAGATTTCATCCATACAGGGAGAGATGGTTGATAATGTTGCTTCATGTTTGTCTGTGATACAAAGGTAAAGGGATACAGTGTTATTCCTAGCTGAAGAAGAGTACCTTTTCTTGAGAAAGAAGGGTTAAAATTACTGAAAATTCTTTGGTTTGAAAGAGACATGGAAACAGGACCATATGTAATCATACAGTCCTTTAACAAGTTCCAGCTGAGTAGGCCAGTCTGGAGTTACAGGGATAGGCTTGGCCTCTTCTCTATGAACTTTCTTGGAAAATTTTATTTTCTGGTGTGTTGGTATTAGGATTATGCTTCCCTTAAACTGGCATATAAGTGAATAGCAGGTACATCTTTAAGTTGGGATTATTCTGCTGGTCTGTATCTGGAAAGAGGTGTCAGGATGGAGAGGCAGTGGGCATAGGTTGCGCCATGGGGAAGTCTATAGAGCAAGGCAAATAAATCAATTGGCATGATGAAATGCCAAAACAGGTTGTTGTAATTCCTCTCCCTTAAAAACAGATGAACCTCAGCTGGACAAAGACTTAACAAATGTACCTGGTTGTCCCTGCTTTTAGTGGGGATTGGACTAGACAATGTCCAGAGGCCTCTTCAGAGTTCAGCTATTCTACTGTTCTCTGAAGTTTGTTGGTTTTGTAATGAATATTCGTGTGGGCATTTTATCCCTTCATTACTCTTGCTAAGTTTCAACATGTTTTGATATTGACTACATGCTTTGAATGATGGTATTGAGTATATGGTTACTTGAAAAACTGTTGTGTAGCAGCAGTTTGGAACTAACAGTGGAAAAACTGAGCCATTTACAAAATCATGGATAGATGTGTGCTCCTTCAAATCTACTCCATTTTTTTAGAAAGGAGGACATGCAAGTATTTAGTCAGAGGTTAGCATATGAAATTGTCTGCTCTGCTGGACTGAAAATTTGTTAATGATCCCTTTTATTTCTATCCTTCTTAGTTTTGTGGCTTTTGGTGTCACTGAAGGATATTTATCATGGTATTGATAAATGCTGTCCAGGAGTATCTGAGGACAATATATTTCCCCGGTAATGTATTCTCCTGTGAAATTTGTCATTAAATACTTTTTCTCTTTTCATAGGTCAAAAGCCGAAAGTTTCAGAAAATGACTTTGAGGATCTCTTATCTAATCAAGGATTTTCAGCGAAATCTGATAAAAAGGGACCAAAGACAATTGCTGAGATGAGAAAACAAGAGATGTCTAAAGATATGGATCCCCTGAAACTCAAGGTTTGTTTAACAGTGATTTTGATTGAAGTGAAAATTGAGATCTTATGCTTAGAACTGCTGATAACAGAGCAGAAGGATACAATGACTAGCAGAGAAGCTAAAGGGTCATGGCTTAGAGAAGATGGATTTAGCTTATAATACAGAAATATGCTTTAAGAATGAGGCATAGGAGAACAGCTGTCTTAAGGATGACCGTGTACTTTCATTTCCTGGTTAACAAGTGCTGCTGCTGTTCTAAGAAATTACTAGAAGGTGCAGTTCTGGAGACAGCCTGTATACCTAGTTTGGGAGGTGTTCCTTGCTGTTCAGATTATTTTGACCCATTAGTCATTGATAATTTCACATATTAATATACTTCCAGTTTTGTAGTCTTTATGGTGCTTTAGAAGAGTTTGTAAACGAACTTTAAAGGGCTGTTGAAATTCATTTTCACAAAGTGTCTTTTCTGAAGAGAATGCATAGCTCGCATGGGTACCTTTTAACACAGATCACCACAAATAGAAATAAGTACAAATATTTAGTTACCATCCATGTTGGTGATAGTGAGTGTTCAATGAAAACACTGTGTCCCTATGTTTTTGCTTGAATATTGCTGTTAAAATCTGAAAAGTTATTCTAATTGACTTTGGAATATCTCAAAGAGCACTTTAGTCTGTGCACCTCTGCAGATTGCCTAAGTAAACATGAATTATTAGTAGGCATGATCTTTTGTACAAAGCTTGTACAGTAGAAGTTCTAAAATATATTTACACTTTTCTACAAATCAGGTAATAATTTGTGTGTTTGCCCTGACAGGACTAATGTAATATCTACTTATACGAGATGTTTTTAATTACTCATGTCATTTTCTTGCCATTAATTTTACAGGGGTTTGTAATATGTAACTATCTCAGTAATTTCTCTTGTGATGACTGAATTTCTGCAATAAAATAGTAACAATGAGCTATTCCTGGTGGTAGACGCAAAATACCACTTTGGGTGGGTAAGACAATTGAATTTGGGGAGTGAGTGCAACAGGACAACTGTACTTGCGTTTTGTTCATAACTGTCTTGCAGCAAGTGAAGATTATGTCTGTATAGGCTAAGAATGCTTACAGTGCTGCATTCAATTCTATGTTTGCTGTTTTGCCCAGATTCTTGAATGGATTGAAGGAAAGGAGAGAAATATCAGAGCATTGATATCCACTCTTCATACAGTGCTTTGGGAAGGGGAAAATAAGTGGAAACCGGTCAGCATGGCAGATTTAGTAACTCCTGAGCAAGTAAAGAAGTACTACAGGAAAGCAGTACTTGTAGTTCATCCTGATAAGGTGAGTGTGTTCCTCTGATTTTGTTCCTCTGATTTGTTATTTATTATTATTTGTCATATGAGGAATACAAACTGCTTTTACCACATCATACTGGTTACTGGAAAATGCCTTGGTTCTCAATGAGCACCCTAGATGTTCTTCACTGTGCATCCATTGTTTTCTGAGTCAGGTGTCCTACTGCATTCAGGTAGTACAGGATTATTGTCATCCTGACACAGCACAGAATTCAACAGAGAAGTGTTAACAAATGAAAGATCCCGTGAGAGTTGTACTGAGCACCAAAGTCAGTCATGCTGCGTTCTGACTGAGAGATGGCAGATTTAATGCTGATGAGTGGAATCTGTTTCATTTCTATGAGCTGGTACTTCAAGTCTTTTGGAACTAGTATGGAGACTCAGAGGCTTCCATAGCAAAACTAGAAAGAAAAAGCTGCAGAACCTTATTTACAAAACCATTTCTACTCAAAAAAAGTAAACTTGCTAGAATAAACAAATTATCAGATGAAAAATATGTAATGAATATTTACATTGTAGCTATCTTTTTCAAAATATTTAATGCTTCCCAATGTATCAAGGTAGCTTCTTGTTCTGAGTTCTTGCATTAGATAGAAGGAAAAGCATTGGATATAACTGGTTTGAATTTTCAGGTTTGCATTCACTGGTGTTTTAGTGAGCAGTAGTTGTCTTGTGTCAATAAACAAACAAGACATTTTCTTGTTTTCTAGTTCCCCCTGTCCTTCGGTGTTCTTGGGTGACTTCTTTCACCTTTGTGGTGGTTTTTTAGGTGTTTTCTGTAAGGCCCTTAATGCATCAATGTCAGAACACCACTCTATTTAAGGCACATTCGTCTTCCTTGCTCTTTTATTCTGCCACTTACCCGTTAAAGCACTCTCTAAACACGTTGATAAAGTACTGCAGATGGCAAAAGCTAAGCATCAGGAGAAGGGGAAGGATACTAGAGGGGGCTCTGGGTCTTCCCTTTTCTGAGGAAGAGAACAATATTTTGGGACTGGATGTTGATTAATCACAAGGGTTGGATTTTGTTGGCCCAGAGTTAGAGCTGCTGTGAAACGGGCAGGGAATCAGGAGCATACTATCTTAGGTTATGGAAGCAAACACACAGGAAGTGCTGTGTCAGTAAAGTTGAACCTTAGCATCATTCACAACCAGCAATAGATTTTTTTTCTCCAGGGAATCCCATTCAAAAGAAGTTGTCTCAAAGAGGACTCGAATTTTTATCCTTGTACACTTCTGTAAGATCTCTCAGGAAGCAATTCCAAAAATGACTTTATTTGATTAGTAAGTAATAGTAACTAAAACTATTTATGAAAAGAATGGCTTTGAAAATTGTTTTTAGCTAAATTTCAATTACTTATGAATTGTACTGAAAGCTTGAAAGTAAAGTAAGGAAACCAAGGATTTGGATTTATTTCAAATATTCAGGGCAAGCTTTGTATAAGGTTGGAGAGAATTCTGTCTGTAGAATTATATTCATGCAGCAGTCAGTAGCTGTTCAATAATAAAGCAAATGTAAAGGGGGTGGGAGCTTTTCTGTATTATCTAATTTCTAGTGTTTTTATGCTTATGGCACATTCTCTTTGTTTCCAGGCAACAGGACAACCCTACGAGCAATATGCCAAAATGATCTTCATGGAATTGAATGATGCATGGTCAGAGTTTGAAAACCAGGGATCAAAGGCCCTTTTCTAAAACTTCTCCTTTCACAGAACTGCTTCCAGAAACTGGAGCTGAGCATCATTATGACTTTATTGCGCCTGAGATTTGTGGAGCGCTTTTCCACTATTTCAGCACTGTTTCTAGTCATGCACTTAAATGTGGGGATGTATTTTGTAAAATGTAGAGTAAAAAGCATTACATAGATGCATTAAGTAAAAAGCTGCTGAGTACCTGTAGAAATCAGTCTGGGAGTAAAGGTTTCTCTTCAGTTTTCTATAAGAAAAATAGAATTTATTGAAGCTAAGTAATTAATGATAGGCTAGTATTAGTTGTAAATCATTCCAACTTAATTGATCTTTGTACCTCTACAATCCCAAATTTGTCTGTTACTTTGAGTAGTTCTGTGATTAAATTTTGATATTTGGTGCCTGTCACCTTCTTCAAAGTGCTTTAGTTAGCAGCAGTGAATTTGCTTGGCTTATCTGAAACCTAAGGGTGTATATTTTCATCTGTATTTTATATAATTAATCTGGTAATCATTGTGTAAATAAGGTTTTCTGGTAATATGTGTTCCTTACAATAGAGTAACAGTTGTTTAGCCAAAAAGACACCACATGTGGGAAAGTCAGATAGGGTTGTGGTTTTTTGTGGGGTTTTTTTTGGTGGATTTTTTTTGTGGTTTTGGGCTTTTTTTTTTTTTTTTTTTTTTTTTTTTACATATCATGAATCTTAAAAAAAAATTGACTCTGAGGTCTGCATGTTCCTGCTGGTTTTTTTATTTATTAAAGTACTCTGACCTGTGCTTATTTTCCTACTCGTTTAAATGGTGTCTCTTGCTTCTAAATTCAACTTTCCTTTCACTGCGCTTCAAATACTCTGATAGAAACAATGTTACTTTAAAACTTGAAGTGTAAGCACAAACCTTTTACTGTGCTTTGACTTGTCTGAGTATTAAATCACTTTTCATCTGGTGAGCATTTAAAGTGCTTTAACAAATATTTTGCTGCATGTTTGAACTTCTGTGTTTTTGAGATACTCATGGTGTCAGTGCATGGGAAAACATGGTATGTCTTGGTAGACTGTTGAATTTCTGCTCACCTATTTCCATGCACTGCTTAGTGCAAGGTGAGCAGAGACACAGCTTGGTAACAAAACTTGCTATGTTTTCTCATCCCTGCTCAGAAGGCACTTTTTCACTAGTGCTGAGCTGGATGATGCAAATGAGCAATGACTGTTATACTCTGTGTAATAACAAAATGCAATTTTCATATCAAGTTTGAAAACGTTGCAAATTAGTGCTGGGGTATTAAATCTTCAGCAGCAGTCTCTTGATACCAGACAGTTGAGCATTCAAGGGGATATTTTGATCACTTGCCTTTTTATACATTTTTCATGCTATCTGAGTGGGAAGCTGTATTTTTAGCAGAGGTAACTGTTCAGCTGAGCAACATGTGAACAGTAAAATCGAGATTTTAATGCCACCTGAAAGGTGTTTTGGATGATACTTTCCACTGCTGCACCAGCCCAAGAGCTGGTGGGTTGGAGACTGCTGAGCACTTGCAATGTCTAGTCTCTAGCTCTGATATTACACAGTTACTTATTAACCTCTGATCAAAGATTTTCTTTGTGTGTATTTGCATATATATTCAGCTGCTGTGATTTTTTTTTTTTAAGGTCAGTTATGGATCTGGAAGGTTGTATATCATTCATAGCTACTGTTGTATTTCAGTTACTGCTTTGAAGCAGTGTTAAATCTCAATAGACTTCTTCATAAATGTCTGTAACTTGCTGTCTGATTTAAAGTAAGATTTAATATTTTTCCTTTAGGCAGTTCTTTGTGTATGTGTTCTGCAACCATGGAAATTAAAGACTTCTGCTGGTAGGATAGGTTTATGGGAGAGCTCTTTACAGTTCTGGAGCAAATGCTGTCTAGTAATAGGTTTAAAAAGACAAATACAGATATATAATGACTTTATAGTGCTATATACAAGTGAGAGATAAAGCATTTCTAAGGGGGCTGCTTACAGTAAAGAAGGACTGCTTTAAAAACCCATGTTCATTCAGCACAAACAGGCAACTTAATTTTGAGGCATTTCTAATTGCTCGTCTTGAAATATATGTTTAAAAATTATAACATGAAAATTGGGAGGAAGATACCCTCCTCTGCTTTGTATATTTGGTAGCATTTTCTGGATGATGTCTACAATAATCTTTTTTTTTTTTTTTTCAATTTCTCTACTCTTGCTTGCAAAAATTTTCTTGAAACATCAGAGAAGAACCTTAGATGTGATTTTAAGTTAGCAGGGAAAACATGAGTGTAAGTATTTTACCTGGAACTGAAGATCTCTTGAAATTAGCTCTCCCTTTTAAATATTATGGAAAAATCAAGAAGTTTGGCTATGGATTCTTCCAAGAGCCATTAGATAATTACTGAAACTTCAGTCAGGTTGACAGAACCCCTCATCTTATCTAATACCTTAGTCAGCTCTGGTTCTCAGTGGGGGAACTGGCTGATTCCTCTGTCCTGCTTCTTTCTACATAATTGAATATTGCTGCTAAGAATATGGGAGAGGCTTGGTTTGGTAAACCAATGAATTTTGACAATGAAACTATTTTGGGTAGGGTGTTTTGATTTTGGTTATGTTTTTTGTATCTGTGCCCTTTCTCTGTGTTACATACAAGAATGTGCAAACAATGGGGATTTCATTAAGTTTCTGTAAGCAAACTGTAATTTGGAAATTAAAAAAAGTTCAAGTGGTGAATACGAACATAATAAATGAGAGTTTTGTTTTCTGTGCAATGCAAAGCAGCATGAGGACTACTTGTACTTCTTAGTATCAGGCTTATACATTAGGTACAAGAACCTGGGAAGAGGGAAGTTTACACATTTAGATGAAATATACTTTGAGTCTTAATATTGCTCTTATAGGAGAGGGTCTTTTTGAAGAAAAACATCCAGCAGTTGTATGAATTAATCTTGAAACAGTAATAAAAAATGGTAGAAGATAGGGGAATGAGGGCTTTTCAAGCTTTTGCTTTGTACTTGCTCTTTAGTTGTCTGTCTGCTATATGGCCTAGGAGTGCACTCAAATGATTACACACACATTTTACTGTAGCTGTATTCTTAAGTGTCCACAAACTGAAAAGGTTTTAGAACAGGCTTCAGAAAAAAAAAATTGATCAGAGGCTTGACTGGATTTTCTAAAAATATTTATTTTACATTCATATTAATTGTTCATTGTACAGTTAAGTTTTGAACTGTTGAAGCCACACCCTGAAAGCTGAACTTTATATCTGCTTCTGCTGGCTGTGAAGCTTGAAGGTGAGATCTCTGGGTGTTGCCTGCAGGTTGATAATCTGACTGCCAGGCTTTGCATGTGCCACTTGAGGTTCTGTTATGAAGCACCTCCTTGACTCTTTCAGCAAGTCATGGTGCCTGCTCTGGGCTTTGTTGGTTGTTCCTCTGTCTGGTAACAACACCTGACTGATGTCATATTGTTTGCAGCCTACCAGGGCCCACTTTCTGAAAATAAGTAGGCTGAAATGGTTAATGGAAGAGAAAAGGAAAACAGCACAAGATCCATTACCAGGGCTCTAAAGTACATCTGATGTAGTGTTTTCTAATTCTCCACTGACGTATTGCTACCTACCTCTGCTAAAAACAGGTGTAGGCTAGTGGAGAGAACCTGGTTTTGCAGCCTGCTTTCCAGCCCTTTTAGAATGCTGCTGACTGACTGTAACAGGTAGTAGTACTAAGTCCCTGCCTTTTTTTGTTTTTCTTTCCCCAAAAGTTTCTATAAAACAGGTTTAAAAAATGTTTGGGCAGGTTTTCAGTAGTTATTTTTTAATTACATTGCTTGTGTTAACATTGCTGTTAGATCTGGGGAGTTCAGCAGCATGACTTTTAAGATGGAGATCTGTGAAGAATTGGTGTTGAGAGAGTGTGTGGCTGGAGTCTGCCTAATAGAAACAAGTGGTGTATTTCAACCGGAGGAAATCAGTTGGTGTCTTCAACCTCGGGCATGCCTATTTGGTGTTTCCTATTGTTGTCAGAATTCCTTAAGAGCAGCAAAGAGTGTTTGTGTTTAGTTAGACATAAAACCTGGAAGGAAAAGGTCCTCAGCATTGTTATTTGGGTCAAGTTCAGCTGTTTTGCTAATCAGTGGTAGCTTCTTCAGCAAGTACAGAACAGAAAACCTCCAAAAGTGCTGATGAAGTACATTTCCTTGGAACAGTGGCAGGGTCCGCAGTGTTGTACTTGTTAGGGTAAATAGTGCTTATGAAAAATGCCTTGTTTACATCCATGTTCTTGGTAATTCTGGACAGCTCATCCCATTGTGTCTAGCCAAACACAGAGCAGCAGTTTGATTGTGAAAGCTGTATGCACAAGATTAGTATTTTGCACAAACCAAAGCGGAGTTTAACAGAAATCTCATCACGCCTTTGGGGCTGCTGGATTCTGTGCACCATTCCACTTCCTGAGGCCAGACTGCAGTTTCCCCATCAGTGGCAGTGTGTTTGCATACTTGCTGGCCACTGCACTCTCTGCTCACAGAAGTGTTTTCAGGGATAGCATAAATGTGGAAACCTTGTTGCTCCTTAGCTGTGTCGTTAATTGTCTGACAATGGCGATGTAAGGCTGCTTTGTAAATAAATTAACCTTGTATGACTCAGTTGACATTTTCAGTCAAGAACTTGCAGGTGATTGACCTGCAAATGCTGTAAAAGGAATGTATCATTTGCCACCCTTTGAGCCAGTCCCTGGTGCAGAGCAGCTCTCGCACCTAGAAGGCAAATGACAAGGAGCTGAGCTCTGGTTCTGAACTTGATGAATCTTGCAATACTTGCGTACTCTCCCTTTGGGTGAGCTTACTGTGGGCTGCAGTTTAGACTGCATTAAGCTTCCAACATATGCTCCAAAAATACAAATTCAGTACTTTTTATGAAGGTTATGTGTTGTCATAGAAGCTTTTATTACCAAAAGGGGATTAAGAGGCATTGTGGGAACTCCCAAAACTCTTTAGTGGAATGTACTGTATATTTGCAATGTAGATTTCTAGAAGTGATTGTCATCTCTCATAAGGTCTTGGCTTGTTCTGAGGTCCTTATTGTATAACTGTAGTTGTGATTGTACTTTAAATACCTGTGGTTTTTTTTCTATTTGGAGTGTGTGGAAGGACAGAACAGCCACTCAATTCCTGGTCTTGCCATCTTTCAGGAAATGCAATGTACTGTGTAATTTTGCTACTAGTGAAATGAAACTTACACCTGTATGTATATAAGGTAAAACAGTCAAGTTAAGCCTTGTTTAAAAGTAGATTTAATGTTTGGTACAATGTCCTTGAACAGAATATTTTGCTTTGAAATGTATTACAATTTAACCGGTGATCAATTAAAACAAACGAAATAACTTTGCATATTTCCTTCTTTACCAAGAGAGAAATGGCCTGAGCACCCAAGGCATTTCCACTGTGTCTTCCAGAACGATCTGCAAATGTTAGAGAAATGGTTCTCATTACTATGTTCAGGTTGACTGAACCTGTTGGGAGCTAAGTGGCTCTTCAGAAGTGTCTCTTCTGTTGGAGAGGTGTCGGCTGCAGCGAGCCCTGGGGTTTGTCAGCTGCATTTTCTAAGTGCCTGAGTTGGGTTGATAGGGTGCTTGCACAGGATCTGGTGCAGTGCTTTTCTATTGCCCAAGGGAAGCTCTTGCCTGAGGGTGTAGCTGTAATCAAAGGGAAGAGAGCAGGACACGTGGACAAGTGGATATGACTGAGGCTGGAGAGAGGAATATGAGCAGCCCTTAGGCATGGTGGGGGGACACATCCAGTGATGAAGAACTGCAGGAATCTGAGGGAATGTGGCATGGCAAAGGGTGAGCTTCTGCTGGGAGTGTACTGACAAGGTGTCCAGAAGCATCTTTTGACTCCATACTCTTCAGCAAAAATGGGCAAGCAGGATCTTGTGTAGGTGGGAACAAGCCACTCGGTGACATTGGGAAAGTTTCCTTTTAACTTTAAAAGCACGGAAAAATATGATTATCATTGGGGATCCCTAAGGAGAAGGGTGGAAAACAGGGAGGAGATAAGAAAATGGACAGGCATGACCAAAGAAGGAGGGGTGGAACTACATGAGGCGAGAAAGAGAAGCTCTATCTCTCTGAATTCTTTTAGTCAAAGACCATTGCTACTGGATAATGTTTTTCATATTCTGCTTACTACTTTGAATAACCTGATGAATTTACAAGAATTTAATAAAAATTTATGATATTCTCTCAGTGCCAAGATGCTAAAAGACCTTTCTCCTTGTCTCATGTACAGAACGTGCTACCACTTTTGCTGCTTATCAGTTTAATCCTAACATGCAAAGATGCTGAAAAATGTATTGATACCTACTTCTGGTCCTTCCCCACAGCAGCAAAGGAAGATAATGTTAGTCAAGTGCATCTGTCTTTGCCATATACAAGGCTTCTGGCTACTCTGATGTGTAGAAAGACTCGAGAGAATACAGCAGACAGAAATCCTGAAGAGTCAAGCTAGCAAGCATCAGTAATTACACCAGGTGACCAAAACACATTACAAAGAAATAGCATGGCAATAAATTCAGTATCAAGCAATGCACGCAAAACAAAGTGAATGGGGGATTTTGAAAAGGCAGCAGAAAAACCCTGCGTACTGTAGTGTGCAGAATAGCCTGTAGCAATCAAAACCTTCCAAGTCTGCAGTTGTAATCACCTGGTTACTGTAATGCTGGAGAGGATGTGATTTGCTCTACCTCAGCACTGTCTCTTGTGAGAATAAGAAAAGGACTTCTGGTAGATTTTTGGGAAAAAAACACCGGAAAAGGGAAAATGGAGCATGTACGTAGGTGAAGACTTGCTCTAGAAGGATCCCTTTTATTACAAACTTACAAGGCGCTCCTCATTTAATCTGTAAAGCTGCTGACCTTTTTCCTGGAGTGGCTTCAGCTCCTAATCAAAGCTCTGGACACACACAAAATAATGGCTGTGAAGTTTTCTGGTATATAATGGTGCCGGCAGACCCAGCCATTATTAATTGGTGAACTACAGTGCTTGTTTCTTTGTGCATGGTCTTGTGAGGAGAGGACGGCACAAGGCACTCTGCAGGAGATGGGGTCATCATGCAATGCATCCAGAACACTTGCAATGTGCCAGAAGAAACCTGAAGAAACAGCTCATCCTGCTTGCTCAGGAAGCTGATTTAAATTACAAGCCTTGGGAGGGATGTTGCTGTGTGTGCTGTGAAGCACTAGGAGTTCCACAGTGTTTGAGTTTGGTACTCCTGCTGGGTATGCTGCTCTCCTGATCCCTGCTGGCCTAGTACTGTCAGTCTCATTATGAAGTTCAGAAATGCTGCTGACAGCATTCCTAGAAGGTGTTAGAGGAGTGTTTGGCTCAAAGACTTCTCTCTTTTTCAACAGTTCCAAGATTTCATCTTTCTCTGGTCTTCTGGAGTTTCTGAAGCAATGGATTCACTAGGCTTCATGTGGAAACTGACCCCCAACAAAGCAGAACCAGAAACTGTCAACCTACAGCAGCTAGCTGCTGTGACCTCTCTTATCTCTTCCTTTCTTGCTGCACACCTGCTCCGTCCACATCCTACCTGGTGGCTCACCTTAGAGGCAAATAAGGTGCTGGGTTCTGTTCTAGGGATGTATGAAACACACAAACTGGTTTCCTATATGTTTTTTCAATGGATTGAACTAAGGCTGTTGAACCCGGTGTATATTCTCTCATATCACATTGAGATGTTTTTATATACTGTGGCTAAATTTGCCTCTTATGCCTTTACTGACTCATCATGAAACCAGGGATGAATGCAGGATTTTTTAAAATTTTCATTTTATTACCAGTGTGAGTTTTGTTTTTTTTCTCAACTATCTTCACTATGAGAGCTGCCCTACCTTTTTCTTCCCTTACTCACTTCTCCTCACTAGACTTTTCTGCTGCACCATGAGCCTAACACCTATTAGATCTGGAAATTCCTCACCTGCTTCTGTGCACACACTGGAGCTGCTGCTACACACGGGCAAGGTATGAGCCTCTGTCAGACCTCTTTATTCCTTTTCCTTTGTGTGGGGCATCATGAAGACCACATCTCCTCTGGAGGGTTGATCTTCAAGTTTTACATGTGGAGATGTTTTCCATCTCCAGATGTACGAAAGGATATTTGGAGGTTTCTTTTTCCTAGGAATTCATGCAAGGAGGAGAGGTGGAAGGGACATCATTCTGTGCTCTGCTTTTTCTAGTGTGGGCAGGTTGTTTTGGCTTGTCCTCTGCCATGTACCCCCTCGTGGTGGGTGGCAACTGCATTGCTCCCCTGAGTAAAATGCACCTGATTCCATGTGGAATTATTTATAATCAGTAATCATTTTTCTTTGTTTTGATTGCCATCTGCTGGCAGAGTTGTGTTCATCACCATTTCACACTCTTATCACATAGGGGGTTTTTTGATACTGAACATTTTGAAAGTGTTTGTGCAGTTTGTATATGCATGTTGCAAAAAAGGGCTGCTTCTGGATGTCTGAATTCACAGGATGACAATGTTGGAGGCAGAGCTCACAGCCCATAAGAATAGATGTTCCACTAAGTGGACAGGAGCAAGTAATATATGCTGGACAATGAGGAAGAGGAGACATGCACAGGAGCCTTGGAACTTTGGGTAGGGATGGACCATAGACTGGAAACAGCAGAGGAGATCAAGGGGCTGGGCAGTAAGTACCCAGGTAGATCCCAGGGCTGTGCCATGCATGTGCTCAGCCTGTGGTGAGTAGGTGTGACCTCAGTACAGACAGACAGCATTTAGAATGCAGCTACTCAGACAGCTGCAGTGGGAGGAGAAGGAACAGACTAAGCACCCAAAGCTTCCTGGCAGTGTACTGCTGTACCATCCGAACACTTGCTCAGAGTAAATGAAGCTGTGAAATGAGGCCCTGAGAGCTCGGCCCAGGCTGCTTCAGCCGTGGGCAGGTTGTTGAGGTGACTGGGTGTGAGGTTCCTGAGTGACTGCAAAGGGTACCTGCCTGCACTGTCCAGCACTAGACCCAGGGTCAGCATCCTTAACAACTGCTCTCATAGAAAGGCCCATTTCTCACCAGTGCTCCTGGCCCCACCATGAATGCCACAAAATTCATCTGGTCAACATCTTGAATACTCAAACTCAGCTTCTGGATCAAGTTTTGTACTGGAATGTTTCCTGTCTGAAAAAGAAAAAAAGGTCCACAGCTTCAAAGGAAAATTTATGTGCATTTATTCATCATTGTGCAGGATGGTATAAAACTCAGCCTAAATGACAGCAATTCAAAATAATTTGATACCAACAAGACCTCAAAAACAAAGTTTGAGTTTTGCCTGGATGAATTGGGAGCTGCATCTTTAATATGATCAAGTATCTTGTGTAAGATAAATAAAATCAGATCAGCTTCAACTTTTAATTCCATTGCTGTCAAGTGTAATGTGTCTGCTTGAAATGAGAAATTATAAATGTAGTTCTTCAATTTCAGTGCTATGCAAATAGTATTAAAAGATTACTTCTGACACTGGAAGATCAAAATCTGCTGATTTTTTTTCAGCAGATCTTTAGCATAGGCTGGAATTCCTGTTGCTGTGATCCATGGTGGTATTTAATACTTCGTATCCTTTTCCATAGGCAGGCTGAAATGCAAATACATTTCCCAAGGCCATTTCTCCTGGCAGCATTTGCAATTTCTGCAGAAGCATCTAAAGAAGGAGATATTAGATAAGAGTATACATTCTCTTACTTAGATTGTGAAATGAAGCTCTAGTTTTGCAGAGCAGTGGTGTACCTCTGTATCCCTTAACAGAAAAAGGCTGCATCAGTTTTAATGAGCCCCACTGGACAATGCACAGGAGAAGGCACACACCTACCTACTGTGCCAACTTTGTCCTCCTGCCAGACCCACCCCTGCATTTTCTGCCAGGAAGTCACTAGCGTTCAAGGTAAAGAAAACCAAGCAATTTTTCCTTACCTTTCTCTAAGAGATTGCTTGAATCTCATGAGTTTTGCCTCTACATTGCTCTTGTGAGATGCCACCTGTAGTACTGAGTCCATCTCTGTAGCCCTCAGCATAAGGATATGGACCTGTGGGAGTGAGTTCCAAGGAGTCCACAGAGATGATCAGAGGGTTGAAGCAGCTCTCTGGAGAGCTGGGATTGTTCAGCGTGGAAAGAGAAGGCTCTGAGGAGACCTCATTATCACCTTCCAGCACCTAAAGGGGGCTTATAAAAAGGAGGGAAAAGGGCTCTTGGAAAGGGCATATAGTGACAGGACAAGGGGCAGGAGTCTTCTTGGAGCTCAAGAACCTGGACAAGTCCTGGCTTCATTTTGGGCACAGCATTGCTCCTGAGCTGACTTCTCCAATGTAAGGAGAGGAAAAGAGCAAAACATTTGTCCTTAAAAGTACAGTTCTTTGTTTATAGCACTGGTTACTTCATCAGTATCTTGCCTTATCCCTTCCTGTACATGGTGTGTTGGCATTTCATGGAATTTTCCTGGAAAATGCTTTACACACAATGGTTACTGTTTTTCTTCTTGTTCTTGGGTATGTCTAGAGAGTTCTTTGTACGTATCAACCTTGCACATACTTTGTTGTCTCTTGTGGGTCCAGAGGATTAAATGTACCATGATTATTCAGGTTTGCTGCTTCTTTGTACAAGACACAATTTCTTAGGAAGGAAGAATAACACGATTAGCACAAGCTAAACAAAACTTACAGTAAAAGACATTTGAGGCAACATCTCAAAAAGAAAACCCTCAAAGCCACAGGCAAGAGCAGGCACTGACCATCAGACAATTTTGCTTTTGTAGCTAATACCAGCTAGGCAGTAAGTGTCTAAGGTAAATTGCAAGTGATGCATCTTAATAGATTTTGCAGAGATGGCCAAAATCAAGCAAAGACAGACTTAAGATCTGACAACTTGAGGTCTAGCAAAGCAATGTTTTGAAGCTCAAGATCTGTTGTTAGTATGGCTGAGCTACAAGGTTACAATTTCTAGGTGAGAAGAGGCAAATCCAAAGCCTCTTTGAAACAAAACCTATGAAATGTCAGAAATCCTGTTTCCAGTGATACATTTGTGGAGAGCAAACTCTACTCCCCGAGGAATTCCCAAGAGTTACAAAGAATTAAGTCCTTAAAACAGCCTATGTTACTGTGACTTTGTGATGGGAGGCCAATACTTCTGATGACTTAGGCAGCTTCCAAAAAATCCAAGTTTTTTAGATTTTAGTGCCTTTAGTACAGGCCCTACAGGCCTATGTATTTTGTATTTTCTGATGTTTGACTGTGTCTGAAGTAATGTTTGCCCTTGTTTTACACACACAGTTATTGATGCTGAAGCAATTTATTTTTTGAGCATGAACAAGAAAGCAGCCTGGCACTCCAGGCAAACATGTGCTGCGTCAGAGCCTTGTTTTCAGATATGTGGCTTTTATATATCTCTGCAACTCCAGTGTCAGAGTCATCTGAAATAGTGATGATTTATCTGTTTTTCTCACTATGGCATTTTTTGAATTCTGAAGGTGTTCCCCTGGCATTAAGTACTGCTGCAGCCATGCCTCCACTTATCTTTTTAGCTTCAACTCAGGTTTTCACAGCAGTGACTGGTCAGTGCTGTGGGATCCCTGGCTTGGGCAGATGTGTCTCTTTGGAGACAAATGGGCACTGTGCTGCCTGTGCCACCTGGGCTGTGCTCCCAAGCCAGGAACAAGAGTGGGTCTGCATGAGGCCACAAGCCTTCACGGAGGACAGAGTGGATTTCTGTGGCATTAGCAAGGTGCAGTCTTCCCGCAGGAGAGTTGAGTAAGAAATTTATGCTTTACATTTCTGCTTTTTGCTAAAGGGCAGAATAAATACTGATGTGCTAGTAAGGTCCTGCTGAGCTGTCTGAATCATCCTCTAATAAATTGTATAATAAAGGAGTGAAGTCAGTAGGAGATCAGCTGTTTACACTGATCCATAATTGATCTCTAGTAAACAACACATGCAGTTAGAATCTTTCTTGCTTTTAATATGGACATTTCAGCCCTGGGGCCACGAAAGATGAGATGGTACAAGCCATTTCCTGCCTCTCTACTTGTAATATCATAGTTTGTGTAGTCACCAGGACCAGGAGCATCCTGTGCAGTGGGAGTCACAAGCAGCATGCAACTACACAAACCAGGGACTGACGTTCTTGCTAGGTAGAACTGGTTCTGCTCCTGCTGCTGCAGACTCAACACCAGGAGCTGACAAGGGAGCTGGTTCTGCATTGCTGCAGGGGAACTGTTTGCTGGAGCTTGCTGCAGGAAGCAGGGGAGCTCTGGGGTTCTGGGTGCCTGCTGTGGTCTTGGACCTCTGATTTCTGAAAAAACCTTTTGGAAGCAAGGCACATGATAGCTGGGAATCTGCACACTGCTTCCTGAAACAGATACACCTGCCCTCCACATGTGGTCTGGACCCCTGGAAGAGAGTCTTTGAATGGTTATTCCTTGGGCTCCAGGGCTATCATAACCCGCGTATTCTGGAAAGCTTGATACACTGTTCGTGACATTGTGAGCCTGAAGCATTGGATCACGAAAATGCAGAGGAGGGATCTGTCCTTCTCCAGGGGCTGATATCACAGCAGTGAACCCTTTTGTACCATGGGACAATTAATAAAAGGAATGGGGTGCCTTCAACCAGCCTTCTATGTTCTTCTGCTCCTGCTCTTTCCTTCTGATATACCTCATACTTGGGCAGGAGACCAGAGGACCCTGCCTACTGTTACCTATCCTGTAAATCCTGTCCCAAATGTCTTGGAAAACCCTGTCCCTGCTCTTCTTCCTCTAACAACAACTAAAAGGCAAGGCACTCAATGTTCTCCTTAAGGCCCAAAGTTGTAATTCTCAAGCCTTGTACGCGCCCTTCTGCAATAAACCAGCCTCTGTGTCACACAGCACAAGAGGCCCTGCTGCTCAGCCTGGCTTTTCCTTGGCACCACAGAAGGACAGGCACTTCCCACAGCCTCCCCTCCTGCTGCCCTGCCTGTGACGGCGGTGCTGAGCTGCAGGGCACGACACCTTCTAGAGCTTCTCTCTCTCTGCTGGGGAGCTGCCCTGACGCTGGGCTCGAGGTCGCAGGGCTGGTGCCTAGCAGTGAACACGGGCAGGCTTTGGCCACAGAACAGGTTTTGTGTGCGTCCTTTGGAGTCCTGGTGCGTGCCCGGGTGAAAGGCTGGTTGGGCTGCAAACGATGCCGAGCCCGGGTCGATGCACCCTGCCACTGGGAAGCGGCTGAGAGCATCACCCTCCTGCCATGGCACAGCTCAGCACAGATCTGCCTCCTCCGGAGGGCACAGGCTCAATCTGCAGGCCAACAGGCGCCTTGGGAATTCAGAGCACGTCGCCCCATGCATGGCCGGTTCCACTGCGAGGAAGGCTTTATTTAGCACCTGTGAAATGAGATAAGCCAGACAGCCTTACTCTGGTATTGGTGGACAAAAGAACTGAAAGTAAGGCCTCTGCATAACAGCAACAACAACAACAAAAAGATGTATCAAGTCTGATTTTAGATGATTCATAAAATAATTAGCGTTTCTGAGCGTGTCCTAATTTCAGACGAAAGTGAAAATACAACAAGATGAGCAGAAAATGATGGGTTATGCTTTTAGAACAAGGCACTTTAATTGAGCCAGATGGGCCCAGATGTTTCCTCACACTCTGACTGAAATGATCACCTATTCAAAGAGATATGTTGTGGGAGAAACTGTAACAAAGATGCAAGAAGATATTTTCCACAAGCAATGATTACATTAAGGAGACTTGAGGCAGTTCACACTGCTCTAGTGAGTGTAATTGCATATGAAAATAGAAACATTTCATACTGACTAAAAGAGGTGCTTGCTGCCACTACAGCTTGTATTTTGATCCAAGTCTTTATAATAACTCTCCTCTCTCATCCACTGGTTTTGACTCCAGGTCTTCTTTTGGTCATCTGCTCTTTTTGTTCCTGATTAATGCAAGCAAATCTCTCCTCTCTATACTTAACTTTCCTGATGAGTTTGATAGAAGTGGCTGTTTTTCTTCAAAGCTGTTTTTAGAGTTTCAGTTTGAAGTTACACCCCAGAGAAATTGTTTTACATGGTTGAAACATTTAACACGGTCAAACTAAGCAGAGATCTCTAAAGAGTGTCTCACGTTGTAAAGGACTCCTTTCTTCACTGCAGATGCATTTGAAGTTGCTAAGGGATTTTGTGTTTGTGAGGAGGTGTAAAGCATATGTGTAGTCATGCAGATGTGCCATCACAAGAGAGAGAAAATGTAAATTGAAGACTATAACACTAGGAGACTAGTTAGTATTGGGAAGATATTGAGGCTATCAGGTCTGGAATGTGTCTCGGGATGCTTGATCTTTCTGTCCTGACTGCTGAGTGCTGATTATCTATCCCTTGCTCCCTGCACTCCGTCTCACCCTCTTGGCTGCGGTCGGTCACATGTGGTATGAGAAAGAAGGTTTGGTTTATTTTGCTGCTCAGGTTTGCTTAATTTTTTGGTTGTGGTGGTCAGGAGCACAGCTGTGTGGAATCTGTCCTTGGACAGCCCTGGCTGCATAGCTCAGCATGCTGTTACTTGAGCCTGTGCTTTGCTGTCCTTGTTCTTCCCTTTCACAGCGCAATCCCCTCTCAGATAAACAGAACATACAGAAACGACACAATGTGGGGGGGCTGGGAAAGTGAGAAAACCAACTGAAGGAAACCTCATAAGTCTGAGAGTCAATTCTCTTCTTTTAAATGCTCTCAGAGTGAGGAAAAGGGGCTTCTCCCACCTGGCCTGATTTTCAAAGTGCTCCACTGTCAGCCTCTGCACTGGAGCTGTGGCTCTTAGACCCCATCACACACATAGAAGGAACTGATGGGCCTTGGATGACACAGGGTAGACCCCTTTGTCTCTTCAGAGGGGTTCATGGGAGCTGTGTGCCCCTCTTCCATGAGCTGTATCTAAGTCCAGCTCAGCTGGAAAGGAAGGCAGGGTATAATTCTTTAGTATTATGCTAATTAACACTGCAGAGCAGTGTTCCTCTCTCAGGTGCACCTAACTCAGCTCTTCCACTGTTAGGAACTAGTACCTGTTACAGAGTTTTTCCTCAGGCTGGCAGAGCAAAAACCTCCAACGAGATCCAGTGCTTCCTTCTCTTCCTTGCATGATGAAAGTGTTAGTCCCAGGGATCTGGGTTTGATTTACAGCCAAACAGAAGAGACTGCTTCCTGTGACTAACTTAGGGCAGCAGTTTTCTCACCACATGCCTGAAACACTGCTGCAGAATGGCAGAGGCACAAACACAGTGTCTGAGATGGTGCTTGAGGCATGAGAAGCTGCTTTAGCCATGAAACAGAACCAGGCTTTTCTTGGGAAGGGATTTCCAAAAGGAGGGCAGTGGAGAGGTGGGCAGCAGTACCAACAAACATTTCTCTGGAGGCTTGTCCCTCCTCAGCTTGGCCACTTTCCTCTGAGTCCCCAATGAGCACAATTGGTGTTCTGATTCTTGCTATGGATGCCTGTTTGCAGGTCTCAAATTGTCTAGAGCTGTACCAGTAGCATAATAGACCCTGAGGTGAATTGTCTTATAGTTTCTATTGTTCGCATAACAGAAGACTAGAGTAATTAGTCAAATCTGTAGCTGTGCTCTGGATCCCTGTGCTGTGGAGTAACCACTGAGAGCCCCAGTGGGCAGAGCTCATACACAAGTTCAGTTGTTTCAAGCAATGCTACAAGCACACAGCTGTTAGAAGAGTAATCTTATGCAGGTAGCAACTCTTCACCATCCGGTCACACCTGTTACAATATCTGGTAGTTTACAAAACATCCTTTCTGCTGATGGGAATAGAGAGGATTTGGTTTTTCCCCCACTTTTTAATGCTGGCCATGGATTAATGTACAGACTCACAAATGAAACTGCTGTGGAACGCATCTTGGGCTGTTTATTTTGACTGACACCATCAGTTTCATTACATGGTTGGGACACTGAGAAGATGCCAGCAGCTCACATACTCAGCAGCAGCTGCAGAACTCGGTGTTCTTTGAAAGTTTTTTGACCAATCACAAAAAGCAAAAGCATATTGACAGTAGTTGTATCCAACCACTATAAGTACACCTACCTTTGGCTAAAACAGTGCTTGCTTATTTAGAATACAATACCTGCTTGTAAGCCTTTAAATAAAATGCACAGAGCTCCATTATTAAGCATAGACCTTAATATATGAGATATATATTAATATATAATTATATTAATATATAATATGATATAATAAAATATAATTATAAATATAATTGTAAAAGAAATAAAAATTAAATATAATTATAAAAATAATTATATAATTGTTATATTATAATAATTATATTATTAATAATACATAATTATATTAATATATATCTTAATATAATAAGATATAGCAAGCTTATATCTTGCTAGATATACTTTCCTGCAGCTTAGGGAGTTATTCTAGCCAAGTGTTAATACACAGATAATTGTTTTATTTGTCCTTGCTTTCTACATCTCATTCAACTTTTCTGCTGACAAATCTCATGGCTGCCACTTAGGTCTAATTGCAGTTCTGCTGTTTCTGAGGCCTGCTCTTTGCAGCTTTCTCAAAACCCTCTAATTTTAAGGATTCCCACACTTTTCAGTAAGTTTCTGGGTAGGAGTTAGTTGTGCAGAAACAAAAATTACACACTATCCTGTCCTGATCTTCGTGTAGGAGGCAGTACCCATCCCACACTCTCCTTGGGCAGCTGCAGCACAGAGCAGATCAGCAAAATGCAGCTGGGAGGGAGGAACGGAGGGAGGTGCAAAGGCTCCCTGGGCATCCTCAGGCGCTTTAACTGCACAGAGACATAAACTTGCCTTTAAATATGCCTTGGTAGATGGTTACCTATCATCAGTTGCTACCACTGGACCTCAGAAATTATGGCTATTCATTTAGGAAACAGACCTCCCAGGTAACCACCAATCCTTCCTTAAGCAGCTCTGTTAAAATGCACAAAAGTGTGTGAACCACAGTTCTCAAATGCAGAGTGCTTTTTGCATGCACCTTGGAATGATGTGGGAGCGTGATTCCCTCAGCTTTGGCAACCCAAATGCCACCTTACTGATGATTTGGATGACCTTTCCCTTGTGACTGCATCATAAGCTTTCCTTGGTTTGTTTATTTTCCCTTGGAAATAGAGGGCAGTGGGAAGATGAGATAAAGATAAACTGCAGTGCTATAAGACAGAGTAGTTCCTCAGCAGATTCACAGAAACTCTCTCAGGAGTGCAAAAGCTGTTCTCAAATCTGGTTTATGTTGGTGTTTGAGCACATAGTGTATGAGATACTGCAAGAGCCACTGAATCCTAATCAAAGCAACTTTCAAAAAGAGAGAAGCTGCTTGACAATGAATCTGGACACCAGGGGTTCAGGCATTTTGAACGCTGGCCTTCAGCAGCTGTTACTTGGAGGGACTCCTCTAAAGGATTTGGCATTTAAGATAATTCCTTTCTAAGCAAGAGTCAGTTGTTAAACCAGGCACAGGGGAGTCTGAATATTTATTCAGCCTTAGCTCTGCCCCTCTGAGCAGCTCCCTGTTGTGAACACCCACCTGCTGTCAAATTAGCAGGACTGCAGCTTGAACAGGGAGTTGCATTCAAAGAACTCCTAGGAAGAAGCTTTTCCTGCACTGAAAACACTGCACTCTGCTTCCTGGAAGCATGGAAGCAGGTATGAATGTATTTGGGCACTCCAGTTTCTTCCAAATATATGTACATCCCATCACTGCTGGCTCAAGTTGCCTCACTGGATATAAACACACATTCTGGGGGCTTTTTTGGATGCAGAAACAAAAATTCTTTAGCACTTCTTAATTTCTAAAATAATTTTACTTCAACCAGAATTGTGTAATGGTAAAATCCTCCCGTAAAAATACATGATCTTTGTTGCTGTCACTGCCATTTTAGGACATGCCTTCTCACATGGGACATGTGTCAGTAAAGACAAAAATGTTACAAAAACCAAACCAAAACACAAGGTGGAGTCGCTTTTATTAATGTTATCTTGTTACCAGCAATCCAGTGTTGAACAAATACAAGCCATTGATAAATAAATCATTACCAGCTTTTGGCCTGTGAAAGGAAATGCCTACCTTGCCAGTGCAGTTCAGATGGCTCCCAGTAATGGGTCTGGCTAATTCCTCAAGTACACTTGCAGTGTGTGGGATATTGTCAAAATGAAAAGATCATGGATCCTCCTCTCCACAGGTGGCTGCATCACTTTAATGTGTCCTGGGTTCTGGAGAACACTGCAGCTGGGGCTGTTAGCTGCTCCCAATGTGTTGGTGAATCATCTTTGGTGAGGGCACCCACACACTTAAAAGGCATGTTCTTATACCACCTGAAACCCACACATGGACTGAGCCCTCTTGTCTCCAAAGACCCTGGGAAGGAAATTGGCTTTAACTGGATGACTGAAGGCTGCCAAGCAGTTAGCAGAAGGGGTGGTGTCCTCAAGTCATGCCCACTGCACTCCCTTCTGCACAGTGGGCAGGGAAAGTGACCTGCCTGTGTACTGTCGTGGGGTGCCTGTGTACCTGCTATGAATTATGAGGGGGGCTGCATGTGTCCTTTTGAGGGGAATTGCAGGGACCAGGGAAAGTGACAGGCTTTGCACTGTCTGGCCTGGAGCTGAGGCAACTCCTCTGGCAGCAGCATATGTGCCCCACCCCCCCACTGTCCTACCATCACAGGGACTTCCAGTGACTGAAATAATACAGAGCCCCTCTACCAGAAACACACTTCTTGAGGGTTTCCCCCCAGTTTGGGTCAATGTTGCTTCCTTCATCTTGCAAACAGCTATTGTAAGGATGTGACTTACTCGTGTGTGCCACCTGAAAAAGTCAAATGCCCTCCAAAACATCAGAGAAACTTCTGCCACCCTGGATTATGTGTGCAACCAATCCACAACAGATCCTAGTAAAAACAGCAGCATCCTGTCTTCCTTCTTTTTCCCAGGTAGTGTCAGGTCTAAGAGTCAGTAGATTTGGAAGTTCTTCTGTTTCAACAGTATGATAATAATTCTCTCTCTGCCCTACTTCTAGGCTTTCTGGCATTCAGAAAGGTCAGTAGTTTAACTCCTAAAGGAGCTGAATACATATTTCTTTTGTATCTAAAGAACTGAATAAAACAGAGAGTGATTTTTTTGGACACTGTTTTGGGGACAATCTAAAAATTTCTTATTAATCTAGTTCCCCTGGTACACCTGCAAAGAAGTTCTACCAGCAAAAAGCATCTTTTGCCAGCTGGCATATAGAATATGTTTTGACCATGGTAATGCACTTTTTAAACAACACTCCTTTGTGAAAACAGAGGATGTAGCATCACTGTGCTGGAGGGGAGAGGTGCCAAACTGTTCAGGGAGATGGTGCAAGAAGGAAGAACAGAGGAGAGTGCAAAAGGGCTCAAGCATGCCCTTGTGCCTTAGAGATAAAGCTGAGAGAAACTTCCCCAAGGACCTATGGGGCCTCTGGCTGAGGCTGAGGGGAGTTACTGAGTGCTGGTATGACATGTGTGCCATGGAATTACCTACCCTACCCGGAAAATGCTGCAGGCTGGAGGGAATTAATTTACTATGACTTGATTTCTTCTCATCTGATTATGAGTTTCCTCAAGAATAGGTTGTTCAGTGCCTGTTCTGACAAAAATCTGTTCCCAGTATGGTTCATAGTATCTTCGCCCCGGTGAATGTAGCCACAACAGAGGGATGGTCAAAGCATCACTTGTGTTTGTTCAGACTGAGCAGAAAGGTGGAGAAGTGGTGGTCACTCTGCCCTAGTGGCTCGATGACTTGTTCTGCTTCCCTTGAATAGTTATGAGAGAAGGTGGTGCCTACTGTCCTCACTCCAGTCTCAGGAGGCTTAACATTGACATGGTGGTGACCCTAAATGTCAGGCAGTTTAATGAGGATGCAGATAATGTGCTGTTGTTTCAGCAGATTTCCCAGGTGCTGGTGTCTGGATAAGAACTCAGTTCCAGGGGTTAGCTCAAGAGAAGGCAGACTTTGCAAAGAAACTGAAATTAGAAATTATGTATTAAAACCGAACTGTGTATTGCAGAAGGTGAATTGAAATGAATGCACTATAAATAATAAATAGAATAAATAGCATGTGATTTAAATCCTATAAATATAACAGAAGGGAATACTTTCGTCCTGAACATTTTGAAACCTTGAAAATGTTAAAATACCACAGATGGGTACAAACATTGCAGAGACTTCTGATGCAGCCTAGTTTTTTTCACTTTGGTTTTACAAGAGCTAGCCTGGCTTGTAGGCAGTTTGAGGGTAAAAAGTAAAAAAAAAGTCTGTGTTACTTCAATAGCTTCTTACTGAAGTCCACATTCTCTGGTTCCTCTTTCCTCTTTGATCCAGCTTAAACTGAAGGTCTTAACATAATACTCATAATCCTTCAGAGAAATCTAAGGCTCTGGAAGAAATGCAAAAATTTATTGCCTTTGCTACTTTCCTACTTCCCCTTTTATATATGCATTTTGAGATTAAAAGCAGCTGCTCTTCGTTTTTGTTTGCTCAACACTCAAATCAGCAGATTTTGCCCATCTCTGGGTTTTCTATATTCTGTTGAAAAGCCTGCATTTTCTAGGCAGCCATCAAGCTTGCACTCCTGCAGGAGCCCAAACTGAATCTGCCTGCCTGAAGGCAGCACCAGGTGCTTTGTTCTTGCACACTCCTTTCCCTCATTCTGAAACCACTTCTGAAAAGACCCAGCTGTCCTTACAAGAGATCTCTGCTTCCATTTGTATCATCTGCACCAGCGTGGAAAGCTGCATATTCCCACTGCTTGTACAAACAGCTACATGGCAGTGCTTGCTGTATCCCACGACAGGGGGGCTGGAGCTAGATGATCTTTCTTGTCTCTTTCAACTCAAACCATTCTGGTTAAATGATTCTGTGATTTTACTGCAGTCCTTAAGCAAAGTCTAAGACAGTCTTATGAAAAGAACTGCTTTAAATGGGGGATCAGCATGCCCTGGAGGCTTTGTGAAATACATTTCTGTTGTATAGCATGTTAAAACAAGAAGCTCTGAAAGCATTTCTCCGTTGGTGCTACAGCATATTGTCCTTTTGTTGATTTCCATGTAGTATCCTGTTTCCTACAAGCTTCAAATTAAGAAATTCTTTGTGTCAAGAACATATAAGAAAGCTGGTGCTTGACCACAGTTCTCGAATTTACAGATGTGTTGGTGTTCCTTTCCTGGAGTAGTCTTGACTTTTAACAGAGCATTGTGTGCCACTCAGTGCCTGACCCCAAGACTGACCCTGTGCAAATAATCAATACTTCTCACTGAATAAACTTTTACTCATTCTGAGTAAAAAAGCAGGTCCTTCATTAACTTTGCTCATGCTATTCTTATGAGAGGAGTCCCCAGATGGCACTGTTTGGCCATTTAATGTGATTTTTTGCTTGTCTGTTTTTTTGTTTTTTTTTTTTAACTTCATATGCAATGTAGTCTTTGAAGAAATGCTGCAGATTCTCTCCCCACAGAAGGAAGGGACTGCTTTCTAGGAGCCATGGTTTGATGATGGGATTATTTGTTTCCTCTTGTTTTCAGAGTCTCCCCACAGAAAAGGCTTCATTTTTTGGAATGTCAGTGTTCCAGAACTCCCTGCTCTCCAGGAACCCCCTCCTCCCACAACAGACCTTCTCTCTTGCCTTAAAATGTTCTTCAAGTATCGCAGGCAGCAAGGAGCTGTCAGCAAGGCCCTGCTGCATTTGGCTATGTGGCATATCCTGAAGCATCATACTGCCATCCTTAAGCCTGAAGCCTGCCATCCTTATTTGCAGCTCCAGATTCCCATACTTATAATGTCAATGTTATGTTTCTTTCTTATGTTTCTTATGTTTCTTTCCTTTTGTTTCTTTCCTTTTTTTAAATGTAGTTTTTTATGACTGCTTCCATTGTTAAGTCACACTTCAACTACTTATAAGAAAACCAAGGTGACTTTGATACATTTTGCTCCAGAATTTTAAGCTAGTAAGGGTCTTCTAAACGGTTAATAACTACTATGATTGCTACTGCTATGGTTTGAGAAAAAGCCAAAGAATATTTTTGCTTGTTGCAACAAGGAAGGGGAACCAGTACCAGATAAAAACAGGGTAATGCAATGGACAGAAATACCTGGGAAAGGATGCCACCCATAGTGGCAGTGAAACCTGTTCTTGGGTAGAAAGAATTAAATCTAGTAAGGGAAATTATGAGCTTCAGATGGAAAGAATGTATCTATTCAGTAATGTCATGTTAACACAACAAAATGAGGGAGACACATTTATAGGAACTCATCCTGGGATTCTGAGGAATAATGCTGACTGCTACAGCCCATGCAGAGACAGAACTGATCAGTGCTGTCCTGTCAATGGTAACCTGTTTACATTTTTACCAGTGATTTTTGAAACAAGAATTAGAACTGGTTTATTAAAGGAGATGACAGCAATGATACAACATGAGCTTAAGTACTTCAAACTGATAAGATGATCTTCAGAGCCAGCAGCTAGAATCTTTGTGTTCAGCTGGAAATACATCAGAGGAGAAACAAAATGCATGACAGCATGCCAGTTACAAAATGATCAGAGAATTGGTGGGGCACAGCTGGTAGAAGCTCTTCAGATATATCATGGCCACTGCCAGCAGAGAGGAAAGAGACTCTCAGGGTCATTTGGGACCTACTGAAGCCTTCTTCAAACACTGTCGGCAGCACTGGTCACTTGCAGTACTGAAATGAGGCCCAGTGTGACAAAATATAACCTTGGTGGGTGCAGCACAGCCAAAAGGGACCAAAGTGTGGTTGGTGACTGTGTTCCCTACAAAGCTACTAGTGCAAGGGGATGAAAAAACTGCTGGGAGTGAGAGGAGCTAAGATAGATGTCATGAAGTTCTGGCATGTGAACAAGGGATCCCCAATATGCTGAGGGCAGAAATTCACAGCTTCCTAGCAATTGTAACTAATCTTCCTGGGACAACCTAAGAAGCCCAAATAACAAGATGGAGTGTGACAAGTTTAAGGAAGCCAGTACGTAAGATGTTAGGAAAATGATGACGTGTGGCCCTTTCATCTATTTCCCTGTGCCATACTGCTTGAAAAAAAGACAAGTTATTTTTCATAGTTCATTCTTCCTTTCAGAGTTTCTAGGACTGAACTTTATAACTGTTACAAGTCAAGTAATAGAAAAAGACCCCTCCAGAAAAAAAACAGAGAGGGGAAAAAACAACAAAAAAGATCTTGATCTATACCTATCACACTGTGTGGTTTTGGTGTTCTGCCAATATTTATAATTAAACTCACAGTAGAATCTGCTGCAGTTTAAAATGGAATGTGCAAGGAAGACTCCTACTTCAATAAAAGAGGATACTCAGATACCTGTCCTAATAATACTAGGAATGGAAAACCTTTCTTACTAAGGGCTGAATAGAAATCTCATCTTCTTGACAGTTTTTGATTCTTGGTTATAGTTATTCTTGTGCTCATTGAAAGCTTTCAAAACTCATTAAAATGGACACAAAACTACTATTTTTTTTCTTTTTCTACTGTCAGGAGCACTGGTGATCTTTGAACATCTTCCAAAAGCTCAGCTGATTCCAGTGTTGCTGAGACCCAAGTCTCATTTTCCATCTACATTTTGAGAACACAGGCACTCAGAACAGCCTAAGTAAGGGAGAAATCCTGCTTAAGCTTTGTTTCATTTGATGGATATGCCAGAAGCTGTTTTGGACGTTAAAAAAAAAAAAAGCTCAGACAAGGAAATTTTTTCAGTTTACTAGTGAAGATAAGGTAAACAGCCTGCAATCAGATGTAAGGAGTTCTTGACTGCTTTCCTCTAGAAATATGATTTACAGGTTTATAATGTCTCTGTGTGTCACTGTCAGTCTGTATTAACATTTTATTCCCCTTATCAACTATAAAGAAACATGCAGAGAGACAGCAATGTTGCATGACTTGAGGAGACAGATTGAGTAAGGTAGAGAGAACCTATGAAAGGCTGGACATCATATAGAGCCCCTCAAGATTTGAGCCTCTCAAGATCTGAATCAAACTTCACAATTTTTTTTGTTGTCAATCAATGGATGTAGCTAGAGAGTTATGATTAAGCAATTGCACTGTGAACGTTATATGCTTGGCTGGTGTTTGCTTTAAGGAAGAAGGAAGACAATCCCAAGATGAATGGATGAGAGCCACCAGGAGTAAGGTCAGGACTGAGCAGTAACTGGAGGAAATTCCAGCAGTGGATCATCAATCCTGTGACCATCTACTCCAAACAGACCTGGAGCCAGACAGAGAGAAGAACTACACCTACAGACTAATTAACACACAAATAGGGGGTTGAGTACTAATTAATGGAAGTCCTGTGATCTGTCAAGTCAAGCAATGGATGCTGATGCTTTGTTTGTTAAAATGTACAAACAGTGTAAAGTTTTGATGACTGGGGAGCCAGCCTTTTGTGGGCTACCATCCTGCTCCCTCCTTGCACAAACCAGAGTAAGAAGTAGAAATACCTCACTGGGCTGTGTGAGTTGGCACTGCATGACAGGGAAGGAGCCTGCAGCTGGGACAAGAGAAGCACTAAAGCAAACTTCTGTCTTATTAGACCTTAGGAACTCATGAGACATCAAAATAGGCTCAATTACTAGATGGAGGAAGCAAGAGGTCCAGCCACATAATGAAACTCTAGAAAACCTAGATAGTTTAGTTTTTCTGCCTGGCACTGTTTTCTTGGCCTGGCTGCAGTGGTCAGGTGTGAGCACAGGGACAGGTAACTGAAATGTGGTAATGCAGATAGTCTGCCTCAGGATCTTACTTCCACTGGGCAACACTGCACCAGGCTTGACCCCCTGTGACCATTCAGGAAGGAGGTTAAGTTCCCTCTGACCCCCTATGGTCCTTCACAGGGCGGGCAATAGCTGACAGCTTCCCCCATGGGAAACACACCACTCTGCCATTGCAGTAGCAATGGGAAGACCCCAAAATAAAATGGTCTTGGAGAGCTAGTTGATTCAGGGCATGGAGGAGAGAGGGTCCTGGCCCTTGAAGGAGCAGCTAGACTTTTCCCACTGGGGAGGAAATGGGTACATCTGCATGGCAGGCTGTTACACTCTGAAAAAGCTATCCGAGCAAGAAATTCTAGGTACATAGCACTGGAAGAAATTTATCCCAAAACTATAAACACTTGAAAACCTTATTCAGAATTTAATGATGCCAGGGCTTGATGATGCTGATTAATTACCCTAGGTGACTAAAGACAGCTAAGTTGCTGCTTCTTCTCCTGTCACAAAACGTTTGCTTCGGATAATTTACCAGCTGACAGTTTCTTGTTTCCCTGACCTCCCTGCAGCCACTAACACATCTTATTAAGGCCCCTTGTATAGTTTCAGCTTCTCCCTTGGCAATGACTTGGCTATTCAGCATGAAATTTTACAAACTGCACACTTCAGTTAGCCAGCGCACCAACAGGCTGCCAGCCTTCCTTGCTCTCTGCTTTCTTAGCTCAGACAGTTGAAGAGTATCTGAGCATTAAGATGAGCAGGCTTATGATGCTGGCTTGGTACAGCACAGCAATTCCCTGCAGTGAAAAGCAACACATAAAGACCTCTCTTTTGGAAACAAGTGCAGTAAGAGGTGTCAGTGAAGAAGCTGGCTTCTGAAACAAGAAGTGCTTACATTATGCACTGGTATTTTTTAACACAATGTAGTGTTTAGCTAGTAAAAAATATCTAGGCCTAAATTACATGAAGGCAGTGTCACTGAACATCTGGCACCTGCAGGTGAATCACTTTAAAAAGAAGGCTTCAGCTTAGAGAAAGGTGTGAGGCAAGGAGTCTATGATGATAGAAAAATGCCTTACTAGGATATTTTAGGAAGATTATTCTAGTAAAGTCATATGTCATGGAAGAATGTAGCCACATTTCCTACTTCATTATTGTGATTGTTTATCACCATTGCTCACAGGGACATGGGAAGAGAGGATTTCTGCAGCATGAGAAATTCTCAGTTGGACAAAGACCATGTGACTAAAGAAAGCTCTATAGCACAAGGAGGATCAGGCAAGAAAGGAGGACTCAAGGGAGTTGAAGCCATCACCTGCATGCTAAGTATAATGTACTAATGCAATGGAGAGGCTGTAGCTAAGCAGGAAAAGGGACAGTCCAGTTTCTCATGGTTGCAGGGAGAAGTTGCTGGATTCCCTGGTAACCAAGATGCAAACATATGGCTGTTTTGCACATGTTTCTGGATGGGATGCTTTGGCACCTGATAAGGAGTCAGCTTACACAACAGGCAGTTTCCTTGGTAGGAGCACTGGCAAAGTCTGTTTGCTGTTTCTAGTCCTCATTAAATCTGGAAAAACCTAGTATTACTGGGTTCCCTGTTCACTACCTCTCTAAAAAACAGATAAAGCTGTCAGGTAGAGCAGGAGAGAGACTGTCAAACCTAAAGCATAACTGAAAAAGCTTTTACTTTACAAGAAAAAACAGATTAGGAAAGAAAATGGGATTAAAGGAGGGGACAGCAAAATAAGCAAGTAAAATTGTAGGGAGGAGAGGTTATGGTTAGTTTTCATGTGTCATGAAAAGATGTTGCTTCAGCTGAGCCCCGACTTGGCTCTTTCTCTTAGTACCTGCTCTGAAGGCTAGATGACTGGTTTTACTCTAACAATGTTGACATCTGGGGGGAGTTTCAGACACTTATACTAGCAGAATCAGTCCATCTGCTTAAGTGGTTTTGAAAGTGTTCCTTGACGTTTTGCTCCTTTTCATTCACATTTTAACCAGCTCATTTAGACTGAATGAAAACTTACCTTGGGTCAGCATCCCGCGATCTGTTCTAACCAGCAATACATATGGGGCTCATGTGCAGTGACCCCAGTTTACAGCTGCAGCTCTGAGAGAACCTGCCTGGGTGAGCGCACAAATGCAACTCTAAAGCCAGGGCTTTCTTAAGCAGGAATAACTAGTTACATCTCTGTACAACCCTGTGTAGAGAAAGAGGGATGCAGATATTGCTACTAAGCCATGTAAGCTTTGAGTGCAAGACTCTGGGGGAAACTAACAAGAAGCTTCTTTCTTCAATTAGCTCTTGCTCTGCAGCTTTGCTTCCCTTTCAAAAGCAAGTAATCTCTTACTGTGGTAAGTAACAAGTCTGCAGAAACAAAACAGGTTTTGGCTCCCTACAGCTCACCAGCTCAGGGGTTATCAGGGGTTATCTTCTTCAGTGATCCCTGGTTGCCTCAATCTCAAATCCCATAAGCTCTGCAAGCAGGGTTTCCAAAATAGCTAAATCTGAAGCTAGACTTCTGTGCATGTGTGCGCATGTGCAAGTGTGCACATACAATCAATTATTTGATGCAAGTAAAGCTATTGAATTATTTTTAACGTGTTTTGGGCTTTTTTTCTATGTGAAGAAATTCCTGTTCAGTCTCAGATTTCAAAAGCTGGGTTTATAATGCAGTGCTTCTGCTTTGTCTTTTGCCTCAGCAACTACAAATCTCTGGAGGCTTTGCAGTACACCAGAATGGAGGAGGGAGAGACACACTTCAGCAGACAGTCTTTTATAACCTTTCCTGATGTTTTACTGTGGCTTAAATACAGCAGAGACCTGACATACATTCAAATTGCCGTGTACTGAAGAATGGAGAAATTATAGGAGAAAAAAATTACTATGTGCCCTTCTGAATTTCTAACTACATCACAGAACTTTCAGAGTGTCAGATCACCTTGGGGAGTCCTGTGTTTTTATTACAGTTTCACTTAATTTTGAATTAAATTTTCCTCACATCCCTTATATGTAAAAATGATTGCTTTTATTTAAATGTCAATTTTGCCACTGTCCATATTCCTGCTCCAATTGTATGTTTTCCAATACAATATTAAATGTATTAGGGACAATTTTAAAAGGTTGATTACAGATTACTGATTACAGAAGAGAGATGCTTGTTTAAACCATTGGCATGACATGTTCACATATCTGACATTGTCAGTGTCAGAAGAAATGTGCAGGTTTCACATAAAAACACATATTCAGATGTGAAATCCTGTTAAATTTGGCCCAGAGAGGAAGAATGACTGAAGCAGTTCAAAAAGCAAGGTTGTGAGCCATAGATACCCAGAACTTATCAACAGCAGGTAAAGAGGTGTGAGAGCAAAACTACAAGGGAGTTAGTCAAAATAGCGCTAAGTGAGAGAATGGAAAAGCTGAAAAAACACTGAGAAAACTGACTGCATATTGTCTGCAGTTAAAACTAGAGGAGAAGGGCAGATAGGGCCTGCTTTTCTAGTCAAATTGTGAAACATAAGAAGTGAAAGAATCAGGAGAAAAGGAGCTGGGGAAGCAGACATGCTGAATGCTGACTAATGGACAGTGTTTCATTAAGAGCTGGCAGAGGGCACAGGGACTGTTGGAAGGCGGCGTGCCCCTCCCTCATGGGACACACCAGATTTTTATCTTACCTACTTTTTACTAGATGCCTTAGTAAAAAAAAGCCTGAGGGATGCCAGAGTGACTATCAATATCACCTGGCTGTTTTAAATGTTGGTTGCAAAGACACTCACCAAAGTACATTCCCACAAGTTTATCAGAACCAGCGGTACATACACCTGTTAAAGACAAGGCTTGGTTGGATTTCAGTTGCTGATTTCTCAGCAGACTTGGGAAAATGCCTCTGGAGAAGGCTTTGCACAGAGCACTGAATTCCTTCTTCTTCCTCAACACACAGACATGTAGGTTTGCTTGAGTGGCTCTTCACAACAGCAGCAGCAGCAACGTGCTCTCCTGTTGGGAAAGATGCAAACTCATCTCCCACAGGAATGGGTTGTACTCTGCTCTAAAATGCTTGCTGGCTCTGATAAAAAAAAAAAAGGATTTTTTTTCTGAATGACATGAACTGCACTACACTGCACCTTTCCTGACACTCTGACATGAACCTTTAACCTTCCAAAGGCAATTTAAGTCTGCCAGTATCCCTTGACATAAATTGGTGCATGCAGCACTGATTGTGTGCTTACAAATGGGGAAGCATACAAACACTTCCTCTGAATGCTCATGAAATCACCAGCTCTCAGGGCATAAATGTGTTAGGCACAACAGAGGAGGTTATACCCAAGAGCTTGTTAAAAGGCCACAGCAGTGCACAGCAGTGATTGTCAATATATTATGTTGTAACATGCCTGTAGACTCACGGACAGTCAGATTTAAAGTCTTGTACAATGCTCAGGATTCTTTCTGTATCTGACCCCTGTAGTTAAGTGCCACAGTAATGGACTTGAAAGCATGTTGCTGCAAGAACTTGCCAAATGGTGATGGTACTCAGTAAATACCCAATGATAGGTCCCAGGGAGTGTGAATCACATACTAGATACTGTTTTTATGTCTGTGGAGAAATCCTTTTGCCTGAACAAAGAAAAATTCTGATCTTATGTGGGAATTTGAAGGTTTGAATGATGGGAGAAAGTGCAATTTGGGGAATTTACACTTACTGAAAGGGAAAGTAATCTTTACACACGAAATAAAAAGAAGACAGACATTTCTTAGATGCTGTTTTCTGATGCATAAACATTGCATACATTAGGTTGCTTTATATTTGTTAGACAACATTTCCTAGTTTCTGGTTGGAGAGTCTCACTAATTCAAGGTTTAAAGGAAAGGAAACACACCCATAGAAAGCAAAGAATACAGCCTTTTTTGGACAAACAAATAATGTAACTTTAAGCCATATTACTTAAAGCCCTTTTAAAGTTTGAATACAATGGCCCAAAGTTGCCTTTTGCCACTTCCTACTGATTAAAGCAAAATTCCTTGCATTTTTTTTTTCTGAATTTCATTGTGCTGCTCATAATCAGCTCAAGTTAATTACTGAATACTAACTTTCATGGACCTTCAGATTCATGCTCCTGCAAAGAAACAAGTGAACAGTGTCTGTAAAAATGCAATTTCTTTTAAAAATGATGGTTTTGGATAATCTTAAGAAAAGAAAATTTTAGCAGTTGCGCTGGTTTTACCCTGGCAGGCGGGCCCACTAGCAAGTTTTTCCCCATGAGAACTTCCTCTGTGGATTGATGGGACCAATTGGAGGCTGGTTTAGTTGTTGACAGCCTGAGAAAAGAATTGGAAAAGTCTGTTTGCTCCGTGCATCACATTTGAAGCAGGTAAGCCCCGGGAACGCTCTCTTGCATTTTCGGCCTCTTAAGGTGTGGCATTGGCCTAGCGCCGGTCCCTTCTAGTATGGGGCCCGGGCCAGGCACAGGGCCAAGCTCCAGAGGCTGCCGGGCCCCGTCTTTAAGCAGGGGCCCCAGTGGTCAAGAGGAGGAGAGGCCCATTGCTGGGATCCTCGCCTTTTCCCGGTGCGGCCGTGGCTCGGCGGGGCCCTGCCCTGCCCCGGCTCGGAGCAGCCCTGGGGTGGCCGAGCCCGCCCGGCCGCCCTCACGGCCTGGGGGGAGGCAGCTGGGCCCGGTTTGGGAGAGCCCCCAGGGCTTTGTGTGCTGGGCAAGGCAGAGGGAGAACCCCCGGCCTGCAGCTGGAGCCGGGTGCAGTGAGAGCCGGAAGAAAGCCATGGAGCCAGAGCCTTGGCACCCATTTCTCCTCTGGCTGGACTTTGCAGTTTTCGTCCTGCTCCTCCAGCGTGGCCTGGGCGGCCTGAGCTCCTGACACAGCTCCAGCATGACCGGGCCCATCTCCTGTAACTTCTGTGGGAGATTTTAAGTTTTTTCCCAATGCTCAAATTTACAGACTTTCCATCCTTCCTTGGGTGAGAGGAAGAACAGAAAGGATACACCAAAGTCAATGAAGTCAAAGCTAAGTTTCTAAATGGAAGGAGAATGAAGAGACTACATGAAGGTGGGCTGAAATATCTTTTTTGTAAGTTATAGGGGTGGACTGTGCTTCACGAAAAATTTCTTTAAACCATGAAAAAAAAAAGAGAGACAGGGGAGGTGGAGCAGGGTGTAAAGAGTTTAAAGAATCCTTTGTCCCGAGGAAAAGAAGGGGATCTCTGTTCCTGGGAATAATGTATGAACAGAGAGAGAAGTGAGCTAAAGAGAACTTTTGCCTTGGAGTAGCTCATCCTTACAAGTAATACCCCATGACTTTAACATGGCCCGCAACTCAGTTGTGAACAGACTGTGAAGTGGGAGGAGTTTCCTGACAGCAGATCCCGGGCAGCTGTGAATCCTGAGAAAGTGGAGTCAAAAGAGAACTGGCAATTTCCTCTCTTAGTAAAAGATCCTTACAGCTAAACAAAAAGAAACTCCTCTCCCTAAAACTGAAAACGATTATTTAAGTAAAGAATTGACTGAAGTGTCCCTGTATGTTGTTAAGCTGTACCAAAGGGGGAAAGAAGAACTGGTCTGAATATCTGTTCTGAATTTATTATTCTTTGTGTTATTAATAGTTTTTTCTTTATTCCCTTTTTAAATTTTAGGCTGGCTTTACTTCGACTCCTAATTTCTATTTCACAAAAAAAGGTAAATGTATTACAATTGGCAAACCTTAAACTATTACATTTTTGGTGCATTGGCCAGGAAACGAACAAACTAAACCATCACAGCAGTATTCGCAGTAGAATCATGAAGTGGTAAAAGTGGCCAGAAAAAGCGCTAAGATAACCTAAGTAGCTAACCTAAAGGTTGCATAGTGCTCAGGGGTGCTCAAACATAAAGAGCATGAATCCGCAGTACCCAGGCTCCTTGATTTTTCTCTCTGTATTTGGAGGCTCTAGGAAAGGCCAAATACAAATCCTGAACCCCCTCACACATGCTTCTCACACCACAGCAACTTTGCCCCGTGGCAGGTGTTACAAAGCCCAGAATTAACAGCTGGAATTAATTAATTAACAGAATTAACAGTGAGACTGACAGTAAAACCACAAACAGACCAACTGCAGCAGGAAAACATCTTTCAAAGCACACCACGCATTTGGCCTGTGTTTATGCTTAGCAAATCACGCTTTGTGCCAAGCAAAAAGACCCAGGGGGAGAACCGCTCTGGGGTCTGCTCCCACGGTTGCTGCAGGGTTAACACAGCACACGAACACAGCTGTGGGTGGTGGCTGCGAGCAGGCGCCCTGCTAGCACCAGACTGTGGCAGTGCAGCTTTGTCCTGACTGACCACGATGAGACACGTTCCAGGGGGATGTGGGAGAGCAGCTGGCAAGAGTGCTGTGCTTGTGGGGTTAGGGAAAAGGTGCCACTCACAGGTAAAGCCTGTGCTCACTTGTGCTCACTGCAGAAACGTGCCACATCTTTCCAGAACAGTGGTGCGTACAAAAACTGCCTGGGTAGAAATCACGAGCAGGTTTTTTTTGGGAGAATGAAATATGGAGGCTGTCTTCTTATTTCAGTATACATAACAAGAGCAGTACAAACTCTGCTTCAGTTGGCGGAGTGTCTTCGGTTTACTTTTTCAGAAAAATCTTAGTTTTAGAACTTGCTTCTCCTCATTCCTCTGCCAAGATCTGCTGGCCACAGTCCGTTTCCATTCCAACGGAGAGACTAAAAGATATCCCTCTAGTTTTATTAAGAGGTGTGTGCTTGCGTGGGGAAAGATTCTGCTCGCCAAACACCCGCAACAGCCGCTGTCCAGGACTCCTTCCTCACTTGCCAAGCACTCCTCGCCCCAACAATCCATCAAACCTCCTTTCCCCTCCCCCTGGGGAAGGCAGAGTGGGATGAGGGGGTGGAACATAGGCTGGGGGGTACGATGCGGAGTTGGGTCCTAGGCCTGGGACGCGGGACCGGGATGCAGGAGTGGCAAGTGAGGGCTGGGATGCAGACACAGGATGCACAGTAGGACATGGGATACGGAGGTGGGAGGCGGGAGGCGGGGCCGGAAGCGTATCTGGGAGGAGAGATGCGGAGACCAGAGGCGGGTCAGGAGGCGGATCCGGGGGGAAGGTCCGGAGGCTGGTCCGGAGGAGGGATGTGGGGGCGGGACGCGGGGCTGTACTTCCGGTTCGGTGTTACCGTTACGCTCTCGCGGAGGGCCTGCCGGGCCGCTGGCCAATAGAGAGGTTTGGCGGAAGCGCGCGGTGGCCTCTGGTTGGCGGGTGGCGGGGGGGAGGCGGGGCCAGGCGGGAGGGGCGGGGCGCCGCCGGTGCCGCCCCTCAGAGCCGGCGCAGCGCCTGCTGGGACGGGTCGGTGCTGCCGTTGCTGGTGCCGGGGCAGGATGCTGCTGCGCTCGGGGGTGTTCGCCTCCTCCTGCCTCCTCGTGCAGGCCTTGGGCGTCGCGCTGTTCCTCCGCGGCTTCTTCCCGGTGCCCGTCAGGTCCGTGCCCCGCAGAGAGGCCCGCGCGGACCCTCCCGCCGAGCCGGCCCCGCCCGGCGCCGGTAAGGCGAGCAGCTGCCGGGCGCGCCCTGTCTCTCGGTGTCGCGGAACATCTTTCTATAGTGCCCTCGTGTTTCCAGATCAGTTTCCGGAGCAGTTTAGAACTTAACTGGTTTTCACGTAGTTATGGATCGTAGGCTCAAGCGTCGACTGTCACTTTTTTGAAGGGAGGGTTTTCCTGTCGTTTTGTTTCCCTTTCCCTGACTCTGATGGAGCCGTGATATCTGGTGCTGTTCAATGGCAAATTGTTAGCCTTAAATGATGCCGCCTTAGCTAAATCGCTTCACGCGTTTCCTGTGATCATTCGCTGGCTGTGTTGTGCCCGACATTCATTATTTCTGTGATGAGTGTCTTAATGCCACCTCAGTGAAACTTTTAATACCTCAGTAGTGACAAAACAGCTGTAGTTATGCAGGTTTTAGGTTGCACAGTGTTGCCGTCCATCACCTTTTCTGTGAAATCACTGTCTTTTCTGGTCCTGTTCTGTTCCAGAGCTGAATTTGTGAACCAGAATTTTTAAGAATCTTTTTAAGGAGTCAGTAGAGGATGTGCTAATAATGTAGTTGTCTTACATGTTCAGTCACAATTGTCTTATATGTTCAGTCAATGTGTAGAAGACTGTGTTCTTGAGGGGCTGTTTTTCACGGGTTTGGAGCTTGTGGGATTCAGGTTCCCTTGCCAGCTGGATCGAGTAGTATTTTGCTCATACAAAGCTCTTAATTGGGACACCTACTTATGGTTAACTTTGCGGAGCAGGACTGTATCTGCCAAACTAGGTCTTTAGCTGCTTGATATTTACTGTTAATTCTTCTGAAGTGTTTGACGTTATGTCTGTGGGGACAGGCTTACTTAAATTGTGGACATAGTGGAGAGAACAGAAAGATGTGCTGGTATTGGTTAATTCAGGAGCACTGAAAGAATCTAATCTGATAACAGACTGAGTGGTTTGTGCTGAAAAGCAGGTCACTGTCAGATATTTTACAGACTGCTGTGAATGAAATATTGCATTCACATGCTATATTCACATTCACATAAGCAGGAGACTGATGTAGAAGGAGACTGCTTTGGTGGGAAGGAGATGTTGGACAATTTGGAAAGCACAATTTGGTTTGTGCTGAAGAGTGGAAGTGTGTGCCACAGGGCTCTACAAGCAGTTTACATGCAGGCATGTCATGAGCAAGCCCAGGTGTAGTAGACAAAAATGGAATGATAGTAGAAGAATAACTTACTTGCTGTAGTTCTTGGTTATGGTGTGTGTGCAGAGTGATGTCGGGATGATAAGATTTGAAGGCAAGGTATTGCCTACTAAACCGTGATGCAGAAGGGTTTCAGCCTAATTTAGACCTATTCTGAAAAGAATCTTTCTCCAGTGCTTCTGTAACTCCCGAATGTTTCGCTTTGTGGGTCCTGACTGCCACTGAGTGCATGCTGTCTTGGCTGTGAGAAGGCTGTGATTCTGAATGCTTGCAGCACATTATTGTAATAAATTCTTGGTAGAGAACCTGTTGTTTGCTTCACGGAAGTTCATTTAAAGTAACTGTTTTCTAAGTAACCCTGGCAGAGATAAATAAGCATGCTGCATGGCAAGACTTGGACAGTGTGTTGCTTTAGCTTCTTACAGTAAATATTTTCACATGCCTTGTAAATGACTCCAAATTAATTTGAACTTCTCAACACTTTGACTTTCTGATAAATCACACTGCAGGAGGAAGTTAGGAGCAAGGTAGGTATATGTGTTTGTGATCTGAGCATTTTTGGTTTCCAGCAAGCTTTCTTTCACTAAGAAAGTGAATAAGGGAAAGATGTAACCAACAGAACATGCAGTGGTGCCTTCGTGTTTTTCATGGAGAGCCAAAGCATGCCTGCTAAGTTGATAATTCAAGTCCTGGAAAAACAAAATTATCAGTTTAATTAGGATTGCTTGTGGTTATTATTTTGTTGTTGTTGAGATTTCCTTCTTCTCCCTGCTGTGCCCTCCTCCCCCATTTTCTGATTTGGGAAAATCGCTAACAGTAACTAGTCAGTCAGTGTCAGTTTGTTGATGCTTATCTGTGTACCCCAAAATGCAATTTCTGAGGTTATTTTTGATGTTGTGTTAGACACACCATTATCTGCAACATTTCCAAATTGTCAACCACTTATGCAGAAACGGCTTTTACTCTAAAGGACTGTAAACCCCCTAACTTTATATAAAGCATGTACTGAGCTGTTGATTCAATGCAGTGGTGTCTGAATAGAGGCCTGTTGGGTAGGATGCATTCTGCTTCCATTTTGCCCTTCTGTGTTTTATCCTGATAGAGAAATGAAACCTGTTAAGGTTGCGGCAAAAATGCTGCTGTAAGACCTGAATGTCACCATGTGGACCAAGTTCAGTGAAGATGAAGAGTTGCTGTGGCCAGAATTAAGTCCATGCAAGAGAAAGAGGTGGGCTTGAAGGCATGGCATTGCCTACTACTTGATGCACAGCAGCATTTTTCTGTACCCACCTATATACCTTGTTTGGGGAATTCTGGAGTTGGATTTTGGCCCTGCAGCTGCCATCACTGAACTAGCTTAATTGTACAGTCTTCTACCTTGCAGGGAGTGAATGTGCACAAATCAATTTCATACAAGTTTCAGTGAAATTGTTTTTTTCTTTGTAATCTTATGGTGAGAATTCATGAAGAGGCATTGTTTATGTTGTGATGTGCAAATTAAGCGCAGGTGAATGCTGTGTCTTTTTTCAACAGAAGCTGTCTGTCAGATACAATTAATTCAACTACACTGAAATAAAAAGAGAGAAGGTAGCAGCTCTTCCTTCTTATTACTTTGAATGCTTCATTTCAAAGCTTTTCCTTAGTTTTCCCAATTTCATATCACACATTCCATTTATATCTTGATTTACTTCCTAGAGGTGATGTTGGAGTTGTTGTTATATTATTCCTGTGCTGGATGGCTTGAAAACTCATCTTCCTCAGATTACTTCTCAGGTTTGCTGTTTGCAGCATCTCATTTGTGGGTGTAGAATTAATAAAGAAGTTAAAAGCACTCATTTATGTGGTGAAGTTGTCCTTTAACTTCTGTCTAGTCTTTGGTAAAATTTGTTGATGACTTTTATATGCTCTGTTTTTGTTACTTAGGAATGGTTTCTAACTGGACCAAGATTCCTCCACCACTTTTCAAAAAGGTTGTCATTGTGCTGATAGATGCTTTGAGAGATGACTTTGTGTTTGGATCCAAAGGTAAACAGTTCATGCCATATACTACTCAAGTTGTTGAAAAAGGGACTTCCTACAGTTTCATTGCTGAAGCCAAGCCACCCACTGTGACTATGCCTCGAATTAAGGTAAGTGGGATTTTTTTCCTGTTGTTTCCTTGGAGAAGCTTTTGAAGTATGAGTTGTTTCATGTAGTTGGAATTGGCATAAAGGACATGTTTGTGGTGTTAGTGCAATCTATGGCTGAATGTCTCTTTGCTGTGGTAGTGCATATGATAGTCTTTATTTGCCATGGGCAAGAGGTTGAGGCCAAATAAGGCCCTAGTGCAGGCTTAAATGATTGACATAGCCTTTTTGTTTGTAATCATGGAAAGGCACTAGTCTCTTAGTTGTCTTCTAATCTAGGAACATTTTTACTGTATTTCTCTGTGTTCACATAACTTCTGAGAGAAAATCCAATTTAGTATAAAATTGTTTTGTCTGAGATGTTTCTGAAGAGCTTAAAAAGGAAATTTTGCCAAGTTCCAGGTAACTAAAAGATGAATTGTGATGATGTCATCAAAATACTTGATCATCCAGACTTGTCAGTGGTACATCTGAGTAACACCTCTGCATTGAAGAAGCTGAGGGAGTGACCATGGGTAGGTCAACTAGCAGTCGAGTGAGAGAGTGAGGGGGAGACAGTGTGATAACTCTTTATAGGTGGACTTCACTGCTTTTTCTAGAAGTTACTTACTGTTTTGAAGGTACTGTCATTGTTAATATTAAGTCAGTTTACTTACACCTAAATTGTCTTTTGGACCAGTAAATGATACAATTGTTAGCTGTCATAGTTGTTAAATCTTTTTTCTGTCCATTAATTTAGACAGTAATATTTTTACCTTCTGTAAAGCTGTTATCTCTGACATCAGCTAGCACTGTGTTGCGGCAAGACAGATTGTGTTCTTTTACTTTGTTAGGTTTCCTTACCAAAAACATAGTTTGTCCACAATCTGGCTTATTGCTTCCTTCCAATTACCTTGCTCCTGTCTTCTGAGCATTGGTAAGATTCTTTTTTAATGTGTCTCTTTTCTTGTTTCATTAGGCTTTGATGACTGGTAGCATACCTGGTTTCATTGATGTTGTTGTGAACCTCAATTCTCCAGCTCTATTGGATGACAATCTGATATGGCAGGCAAAAACAGCTGGGAAAAGAATAATATTTTATGGTGATGATACTTGGGTCAAATTGTTCCCAAAGCACTTTGTGGAATATGATGGAACAACATCGTTTTTTGTGTCAGATTTTACAGAGGTGAGAGGCTTTATGTGATCCCAAGTTAAATAAAGTGATTAATAACGGTGTCAGTTTCTGAGAATGAGTGAGTAAAGCCACCCTTATTCTGAAATACTCACCTGGCAATTAAATAGAAATTGAATTTGTATGTCTTTTTGATGTCGGCACAGTAAAGCTAAGCATTTCAATCCCTCATGCATATGCTGTAAAAAGTGTTTGGATGATACAGTAATCATCAATTTTTCACTATAAATTTCCTTAACATACTGTTTTCTCACAAACTTGTGGTTGGAAGGTAGACTAGTTGCTTCATTTAAAAATTCTACTATCCACATTTTCAATTTGTTATCAGATATTATTAGTTAGTGCAATCTTCAAGAGGTCCATTAATAAATTAGCTTGGCCTCTTAGAAGTATACTTTGATAGTATTGCATCATTTTTGTAATTGCAGTGAGAGTAGTGTTTCTCTATGTTGTCAACTAGGGAACATAGAAAGTAAGTGAAACAAATTCTGAAAATTCTTGCTCTGGGCACATTAGAAGAGTAAATGCTTTGGCAAATTTACTTGGTTTTTGAAACTTTATGATTAGTAAAACCTCAAGCCATTGACTTGCTGCTACTGACTGAAGTATTTTATTATTTAAGGAAGTTAGAAAGGTCTAATGTGCATTGGAAGACAAGTTTAATTGGTTATGCTGATAAGACTTGCAAAAGCTTCAGCCTAGAGTAAAAAGTACAGATGTTCTACTGGATCTGTGGTTATGTGGCTTTCAAGCTCTTTATGCAGTCCTTATGCTGTTTTATATAGTCTGTTAAACACACAACTTTTTATAGTTTTTTTGCTCGTTATGTACAGACTCAACGAAGTTGTGTCACATGGGAAATGTTGTAGGGATTTTTAATTACTGAAGAGAATATATGCAACTAAAAATGTTTTGTCAACCTAAGCAGGAAAACAGATGAGTTAGGCCCCCCTTTTCAAATAGTTTTTTTTTCTCACTATGCTGTCAGTTACTACAGCAAGTACAATCTTGTGTTTGCACTCTAGCGGAAATGGAGTTGAAAGATCAAGGTTTGTTGTACTCCTGAGATTCCCATCACTAAACTGAGATTTTTTTGTTGTACTCGTGGTACTTGATGTATCACATGTGAATTGATAATCTGGAGTGTAAAGGGTGAAAGTGACTAAAAAGTTCTTGAAACAGTTTTTAAAAGTTTCTGTGGAAGTTTGGCAATCCATTTGCCTTGTCTCTATGTAATCTGATGCATTCTTACCAGAAAAGATTAAATGGGTTGAAGAATCTATTTTGTAAGACAAATATATTTGACTGCCTGACATTGAACTAATCTTTTTTTCATATTAACATTGCAAGTGACTGTAACCTCATCAATTTCTATGGAATTTTCATGGGTAGTGTGGTTAATTATTTTGTGCTTTTTACAAGAGGGATTTTTTTTTTTTTTACCTTAGAGCTGTTTTCCTTTTCTTTGAGGTTGATGATAATGTTACCAGACATTTGGATCGAGTGTTAAAGAGAGAAGACTGGGATCTCCTAATACTGCATTACCTGGGCTTGGACCATATTGGTCATATGACTGGGCCAAACAGCCCATTAGTGGGACCAAAACTTCGTGAAATGGATAACATACTGAAAAAGATCCATATTTCTCTTCTTTCAAAGGTAGTACAGCTTCCTTTTGGGTCAGTGTCTGTTAGTTGTGGACTGTCAGTAAAATGCTTGCTGGTTGTTTTTGGTAGCCTCTTTATTCATAGACTAAAATGTGTGCTCTGTTCTTTGCCTTCCTGGGCCATTTGCCACTGTAGCGTTTTTAAGGATTTGGTGACTGACCTTAGTAACACCTGTTTACATCTTCTTCTGGGCAGCTGTGGGAAATAACACCCTCTTGGTGTCCAGGAAGAGGAGGGGAATGCCTGCCAAAATTCTCTCATCACTTGTGAATTAAAATGGTTGTTGGTGTGCTTTTTAGTAATGAAATTCTGCAGGAGTTATGGGCATATGTAGCTAATAGCTCTGATGTCCAGAATTATGAAGACATACCTAATTCTTAGGTATTTGATAAATTCAAATGGAAGTGGTGGTGTTAATCCGAATTTTTTATGATAAATGTAGCCCATCTGTATCTGTTTTTAGATTTGTAAATAGTGGTTGTCACTTAACTAAGCAGTCTGGATGTTGAAATACCAGGTTCCTAGTTCCAGGTGGCCTGAAACTTTTTTTAATTGTTTATTTTTGGTTACTGCAATTCAGAATAGCTAATTGTAAAGTTTCAATAGTATTTTTAGTCAAGTGGATACTACTACATCAAAAGAGAGGTTCAGTCCTATGTGTGGAAGTTCTGTGAATGTTACAGTTGTTTTGCTGCTGTTTTTTAGTATCTTTGTTTTTGCCATTTTTATTCAAGCCTTTGTCTCAGTTCTAGAATACAGACATAATAAAAACACTTTATTTTTTGGATAGAATAGGTACTGGTAGTAACTAGAGATGATAAAAAGGTACTTTGTTATTGAATGACTGTTAATTTTCTGCCACTTTGATTTGTTAGCTCAAAATTCTTGGACAGGCCTCAAGCTTTTGTTTCTTTTTATTCAGAAACATACACATCATTCAACATCACTCTTCAACAATCATTAATGCTCAGTTTTCATTAACTGTCAGATTTCAACCCCAAATCATTCAGATTTCAGCCCCTAAAGCCCTTGGGAAACTATTGGGAGACTATTAGAAATAGGATAATTTTTTAATGTTGAATTGATATTTTGTTAATATTTACAATATTAATAATTCAGCATGTATATTAAAACTTAGTGAAGCTGAAGAAATGAAGAGGGGGAATATTTCTGTGTTGATGATGCTCTTCTGGGACTCCTGATTTTCTTCTCATGGTGTGATAGCCTTTATTTAATATTTGAGAGAGTTTCTTGTAACTCTGTAAATTCAGGGTTTTTTAAAAAAAGGGTTTTTTTGTGCTTTTTTTTTTTGCTGAGATACTGACAAGTGTGTTAGATATGAGTGTGCCTTAACTTTTAAAAATTACTATTACTGAGTCACACTTAACTGCAGCCATTTCTTGTTATCTGCCCCAGGGTGAGCAAGTGTCAAAAATGAAGTTCATTTTGAGACATACTTATGTTTGAAAATGATGAAGATAGTGAAATGATAGAAATGAATTCTGTTTGTATGGCAACTTAGATTTTTTTTCCTGTGATTTACAGGACGAAGCTTCTCTGCCCAATTTGTTAGTTGTTTGTGGGGATCATGGGATGTCTGAAACAGGCAGTCATGGTGGTTCTTCAGAAGGAGAAGTCCACACACCACTGCTGTTTATCAGCTCTGCTTTTGAGAAGAGGAGTGGTAAGGATCAAAGCATTACCTTTTTTAGAACTGTATTAGTTTCAGATAGAATAGAGTAAGTTTTCTTCTTAGTAGCTGGTAAAGCTGCTGTACTGTACTGTTTCTTGGATCCAGTATGAGAATAATGTTGGTAACACACTGGTGTTTAAGTGTTTGCTCTGAATCAAGGCTTTTTTGTTTCCCATGCTCTGCCATTGAGCAGGTACAAAAGGAGCCATTAAGGAGCTGACCTGAACTGGCCAAAGGGATATTCCATACCATGGAACATTATCCCTAGTACATCAACTGGGGCTGCCAGTCACTGCTCAGGGATGGACTGTACATTGGTCAGCAGGTGGTAACAAATTTTATTGGGAATCACTTGTTTCTCTTGGGTTTTATTCTTCTCTCTGTCTCATTTTCATTACTATTATTAATATAATATTTAGTTTTGTTTCAATTATTAAACTGTTCTAGTCTCAACCCATGAGGTTTACCTTTCCTTTCTCCTCCCCACCAGGATGGGGGGTGTGAGTGAGTGAGTGGCTGCGTGGTACTTGGTGTAAGGCTCCAGTAGATACCAGTGCATGGTGTACTCTGTTAGGATGGGAACACTACTACTGTACATAACTGTAACAAGAACAGCAGTAATAATTATATGTAGATTATAGTAGTTATTATTGTAATGGAAACAGGAGAGAGAGGGGAATAAAACCCAAGAGAAACATGAAATGCACAATGCAATTGTTCACCATCTGCTGAAGGTAGCCCACCTTCAAGCAACAATCCACAGCCCCCAGTCAACTTCCTCCATTTTGTGTACTGGCTGTGATGCTCTATGGTATTGCATTATTCCTTCGACCAGTTCAGATCAGCTGCTCCAACTGCATTCCCTCCCAGCTTCTCATGCTCGCTGGCAGAGCACAGAAAGTGGAACAGTTCTTGATTTAGAGTAAGCTTTCCTTACCAACAGCTAAAACATTAGTGTGTTATCAACATTATTCTCATTCTGAATCCAAACCACAGCCCCTGTACCAGATACTAGGAAGAAAATGAACTCTGTCCCAGTTGAAACCAGGACAAGAACACACTTGCAACTCTAGTTTATGTTATTCTAGAATTCTTATTGGAAAATGCTTTGGTTTGTTCTACAGCTGTTTGGAAAAGCCCATTCCATGTGATCCAAAACTCTGGTTTCAGCCAAAGTTAGAATCTGTATCTTGGTGAAGCCATTAATCAAGCTTTGTAACCACTGAGAGAATTATGTATTTCTGAGATGATAATCTTTTACAGCATTGTCCTATCTGAGTGTTGAGAGCTAATGAGATCTGTTGTCAGGATTCTAGGGTGATGGTAAATGAATGGGTTTAGATGCAAAATCCTGCTTGGAGTGGGTTTATATTTTGACTTTCATGGCCAGAATATTTCCTTGGCCTCCATTCTTCTCCCTGAGACAGCTAGGATAGAGGAATGAGTGACAATTTCTCACAAAGAGTTAACCATAAGGAGGAAGAAAACCCTTGGGCAGCTAATGACAGAAAATAGGAAAATAATAGAAAAGAATCCTATTAGAAATAAGATTGTTTTTTAACATTAATTTGATCTGACCCTTGTGAAAGGGTGAGATGTGATGGCTCTGATAGTATGACTATTGTTTATTAAATCTTAAGGATAGAATATGGACCATGAGTGTGTTTACTGTATGGGCTGGTTAATTTTATATCATTGATGTCAATTTACATGCTTCTGAAGCTGATTTTCTACTTGTAGATAATAAAAATAAAAGCCAGATAGTTAACAGCAAGAGACAGTAAAGAAATGGAGTAGTAGAGAATTTTTACTTTGTAGAGTTGTGCTTAAATAAACTCCCTGACCGTGTGAATTGGCACAATGTAGTTATACCAAGAGTGAATATTTTCCCCAAAATATTACTCCCTTCTGCCTTTTATTCTGCCACTTGCTTGTTTCCATCTGATTTCTTTTCTTCCAAAACCTGTGTGCAGAACCTTGATTTATTTATCTTCCTAGAGGCTCCTGCAGCACAGTGGAGGTAGATTTTCCTGTTGTTTGTAAAGCTATTATTGAGCTGCAATGGAAAGCACTGCTTGAGGAGTCATTGACCTCTTCTCAGATCTGTAAACAAAACAAAGTCAAGAGTGGATCAAAGCTCTTGGTTTTATTTTTATTTTTTGAATTCCACTAGCATGTGTTAGCAGCCAGGCCACAAGAGTATGGATTCTGTAAATGAGTCTCCTGCTCATTGGAATTAGTTTCTGTGAGGTTTAAACTGAATGAGCAGTTTTTACAATACAGTGAAATATATCTATTTGCCTGTCTTTTGGGATTGAGTTCATGATTTCTAATGCCTTTGTAAATATACAGCCGTTTACTTTTCATTGGTACAGTAATCAGGATTCCAATGACTGCTTCTTATGATCCTACTGTAAACAAAATGTACTGTGGTTAATTTGGTAGACCTCAAAATAGTAATCCTGTGGGCTTTTTGCATTTAGTATGCTGTCAGGGTATTCTACAGAGATGTGTCACCCATGATTGGCTGAATGTGTTTGGTAGTTTGGCTTTTTTTAACCAGTTACAACTTGCCTTTAAAGATAAAATCTGAAAACTGCTGACATACAGGCACTCATGCAAAGAGGCTTTACGGATTATAGATGGCATTGTGTACAAGGATGGGATTAATCGAAATTAGATGAGAAATGAGGGAAATTTTAATGCTCTTAAAAGGAGCCTTGAGAGGAATAAAAGACTATATAGAATTCTTTCTGTATGATATTTATGTCAAAACACTCAAGGCCTGAAGTTACAAAGAAGATAAGATAAAATAAAAGCATAGTAGAAAAACACTAGTACCTAACTAGTTCTGCAGAAAAAGAAACAGCTAGTGAAACAATCTTAAACAGAAGGTTACTTATGTTAATAAAATCATTCATGTCTGTAGATTTCTGTGGAACTGAAGGCTAATTCTGATAACTGCAGTAAGTTAATGGAATCTTACACAGGACCCTTTAAAAATCACTGGGTTTGCCTGCATGTAGCCATGGATTTTGTGCCTTAACATTCTTTACCTGATGTCTAATTCTGTTCGCCTAGCAACCTGATATTAATTAAATCTTGAGCTGTTGTCATTATATTGAGAAACTTCTGTAATGCTGTCAACATTATTTTAGATTCTCATTCCTTGTTCATATATTAAATTACCCTACTGTAGTGCTTTCTGTTATTTCTGATGCAAAAGTTATGAAATCCTCTTAGGATGTAGACTGTAACTTAGTATTACGGTGATGTCCTAGACCATCTGTTTTCTTACTTATACTTGTATAACATTTATGTTGTGTTTACAGTAGTTGTTAGTATTGAAGAGTGGTGCTGGCTAAGAATTTAATAAGTATTGGATTTACCGCAGCTGAAAGAGATCAGTCAGCTCTCTGCAGACCACTTAAAATAGATGATCTAACACCAATGAAACAATTTTGAAACTAATAAGGTACCAGCTGTCTTTGGACAAATAGAACCAGCCTGTTACTGAAATACTTATTTTCCTCTCTTTCTTTTTTTTTTGTTCATTGTAGCTCCTGTAGCTGAACCTGAACATGTACAGCAAACAGATTTAGCTAGCACACTGGCAATAGGTCTTGGCCTACCAATTTCAAGAAATAGTGTTGGTAACCTTATATTGCCAGTTCTTGGAGGCAAGACAATGAGAGAACAGCTACGTTTTGTGCACTTGAATGGGTTCCAGCTTAGCAGATTGCTGCAAGAGAATACACCTGCATATGAAAAAGGTAAATTAGCTAAAAAAATGTTAGAGATATACTAAAAGGAGATTGTTTATAAAACAATTTTTAAAAGTTTGTACTTTTAAATTCCATAGTATGGTATTGCATTTTTGAGGTCTGTATTCAGAACAGTTGTACCGAATTCAATCTTTACTGCAACCTATTTTGGTACACTCCTTCTGAATACAGTTTTTTAAAAATGACTACTAATATTCCTGGTTGGCAAAAGAGCAGAAATAATGATGGAGTGAGATTAAAGTAAAACTGCCAGTGTAGTTAAATCTCAGTGGTTTCATAACTGCTCTTTGTGAGGTGTCCTATATAGGGCACTAACTGAGCTATTTGGAGAGTTAATGCAATGGACTGAATTTTCCAGTTTAAATAAAAAAAGTGCTTTAAGTAAAGCTGGGTGATAATTTAGGGTAAGTTGCTTTTTAATTTCATTTTTATGTATTTACTTGGGATGAGAACCTAGAGAACTGTTTTTTAAAAATGTGTGTATGTGTGTATTGGAGGAAAGATTAAAAAACAAGTAGAAAAAATAAACCAAACCTAGCAAAATGTTGTATTTCATTAGCAAGCAAGATATACATTGCAGTATAAATAATGAAGTTAGTTGGATAATTTTGTGGAAAAAAATTGAGTCAGAGGGTGACGGAGAATATTTTACCGTATATTTACCAATATTTTACCACTGACATTAGAAGATGTCTTAAAGTAACTACTAGACAAGAATGCAGAGTTGTTTTACAGCTAGGAATAATTAAAGTGGATAGCAACATAAATTTTAGCAAAATGATCATTCTAGGTCAAGAATCAATTATCTTTCAACATCACAGCTTCTAATCATAATTAAAGCTTGTCCAGGAATCTCAACAGAAAAATTTCACTTGTTGCAGCAACATGCCTATAGCAGGACCCATGCTCCATCTCTTCTGACATTTTTTTTTTCTGCACGGATTTCTTCACTTAACCCAGTTGTGTCAAGCGAGGAACTTGCCCTTTTGGGGGGTTTCACTACACAATTGTGTTGCTAAAAATGCCATCACAAAACTCCATCTGACAGTATTTTGCCGTTTGTTTTGCATGGCTTTTAAGTGAAGATAAATACTATTCCCCTACAGGCACATACACATCTGTCAGGATTCCCCTAGAAAGAGGTTACCTTGCTGAGAAGTTATTGTATTCAGTAATCTGATTGATGTTCAAGAATTTTGCCTTCATTTTAAAAAAAGGCAAAAAGGAGTATCCTGGGAACTGCGTAACCAGTCAGCCTTACCTTTGTGCATGGTAGGATCACAAAACAGATATTCCTGGAAGACATATCAAAACACGTGGAAGACAAAAAGATTATTGGAAACTACTAACACTACTTTGCCATGGGCATATTGTGCCTGGATAATTTAGTGTGCTCCTATGATGGAGTAAATGTGTGAGTGGACGAAAGATGTGTCATCTACTTAGACTTCTGTAGGAGCTTGGGTAAGGCCTCTCTGAACATTCCTGCTGCTGTTGTTAGAGTGATATGGTTTGATAAATGGACTCTGTAATGAGTAAGAAACTGGCTGCATGTCTGGAAAGTCAGTGGCTTAATGTCTAATTGGAAACCAATAAGGAGTAGTGATCTAGCAGAAGAGGTCTCCATTAACAGTGCTGGTGACCAATGAGATAATCTTTAAAGCAACCTTCCTGCCTGAATAATTCTACAATTCTAAGATTGTAAATTGGGAATGTGAAGAGGAAAATTGATCTTTATGTGAGAGAGTGGTGACAGGCATATAGATGTGCCTGGGAGTGTATGATGTAATAGTTGAGAGCTTCTGGGTCAGGATTAGTGCATAGACTAACATGGGCAATATTGTGTGGGCATCTGGTGCAGACAGTTGGATTGTATGGAATTCATAGCTTTTCAGACAACTAGAGGAAGTCCTGCCTTCGCTATCCATGGTGCTCATGTGGTGCTTCAGCCATCCTATTGCTTTTCAGGCTAGATAGCTGGACAGTGAGATGGACTGAAAAGTGGGTCAGCTTGTGAGGTCATGTGAATGTGATCAGTAGCGCAAAGTCCCCCTGAAGGCTGCAGTGATCAACCACAGGGCTTACCTCAAGCCAGAACTATTTGACATCTTCATCAATGTTCTGGCCAGTGGAACAAAGTGGCATCTCAGCACGGGAAGGAAACACTAGAAATCTGTGAGAAGTGCTTGATGTGGTAGGTGGGTGTGCTGCCACTCAGAGGCACCTTAACATGCTGCAAAAATGGACTGACAGGAACCTCTTAAGGTTCTTAAGCAAAGGGAAATGCCAAGTCCTACACCTCAGAAGAAGTAAAGCCAATGTACCAGTGCAGATTGAATTTTGATTGACTAGAAACAGCTGGAAGAACCACTACTAAGTGACTGGTGACACCAAGCTGAAAATCAGGCAGCAGAGCACCTTTGTGAAAGGAAGGGCAATAGCGTCCAAGGTGGCCTTAGGAGGATAGTCATCAGCTGTGGTGTGTGTGGTGTGTAGATATCAGGAGTCTTGGGTCTGGTGCTGGGCTTCTCAGTACCATAATTCTTTAATTTAGTGGATATAATGTAATGAGTGCAGTGCTTGGCCATGAAGGTGATGAACAGGTTGGAACATCTGTCATAAAAGGAGGGGCTGAGGGTGCTAGGACTGTTCAGTAGGAGTCTTATCAACGTAGGTAATATGTGATGGGGAAGAATAAACAAAAGGGAACCAGGGTCTAATTGGTGGTCCCTGCAAAAAATTTAGAGGAAACCTTTTTAGGTAAGATTTATCAATCACTGAAGTGAGTTGGCAAGAGAGATTGCGGAGGCTTCATACCTGTAAACATTCAAGACTTGACTGGACACAGATCTAAGCAGTCATCTTTAGGTCACCCTGCTCAGAGCCTTTTGATCTTTATTTGTAGAACATCTGAATGCTCATCAGAGTTGTGCTGGCAGCTCTTGGGCTGTATAATTTCTGAATTCCACAGACAAAGTCTGCTGCCAGGTTTTTTGAGGGAAAGAAACCCCAAAAGATAGATAGAGTCAGTTGGACATCACTCATATTGAAACTGCTGCTGCAGTTTCAGGCTTTCCACTGCAGATTCTCAGCTAACAGTAACAACTAGTAGATCATAACATTTCAGTTTACTGCTAAGAGAAATGCCTATGACTGGAACTTTAGTTTAAAGTGAAAGATATACTTTCAGATATACTATGATGCCAGGATAGTATAAGCCTTGCTGATTCCTAAAAAAAAATAAAATATTTTCAACTCTTGAGGTCAAAACCAGTAAGCTCTACTGAATGGGAAAACATGGCATTCCGGTCCAGTGCTGTAATTTACAGTACAGGGGTTAGAGCACCAGCTGTTGGGACCATGAGGATGATGACTGAGTCAGTGATAGCAGGAAAAGACTCACCCATTTTAAGCTGAATCATAAAATACGCATTCATTTTTGGTGGAATATTAGTTTCCTTCATAACACATTGAGATGAAGTCCGATATCATTTGAGTTGAATTGCAGTCAGATGGGAAGGCAGAATGACCTTTACAAGCTGTTTCATAAAGAAGCCATGGATTTCCCTGGACTCAGCTGCTCCAATGTTAAGAGCAAATTGTAACAATACACAAAAGTTTCTTTTCATCTACAACTATGTTTTAAATATATATGTTAATAAATAAAGAGCAGAAAGAAGGCAGGTTCCCCCCCTTCCCACACAGTGTTCATATAAACATGCATTTTCAAACTAAGAGGTTGTACAACATTTAATGGGACTTGAGGTTTGCTTTATTGAGGTACAGAATAATCCTCACACTTAAATGTATCTTCAAGTAAATTCTATTTTACATAAGAAACTTGAAGCTTGACTAAGGGCTTTATTATTTAAAAACATAGCTTTTTGAAACTAATAAATTGTAATGTGAGGCATGAGGTTTTCCTTTGATGTGGGTACATGCAGCTAAAGAAAAGGTCTGAAAGAGGAGAATGAAAATAGCTAGCAAAAATTAAAAAGCTGAAAGATGGAGTATCTAAAAACATACTTTGGGTTTTTGAGCAAGTTCATACCTCAATGTAAGCTAGGCAACCCTAGTATCTAGCAATGCTTTCCCCATGTTCTGAACTACTGAACATGTAGCTGAATGATAAACTAGGACCTTTTCTTTGAAAGACATTTTACAGTGGAATGAAGAGTCATGCTTGAGAGCAACTTGGGTGGTGTTACTAAAAGGAGTGCAAGATTTTCAATTTGGGACTGATCCTGAACTTGTATTAGATTAAAATAATTTGACTTTTACTGGGACATTTATATATTGAAACTGGAGAAGTCACTTTCACATTATTCATTCTTTCCTTATAACTCTTTTTAAATGATTGCTGCCTGTGGCTGGACTAAGTGGAACTGTTGTCAAACAGATGTTTGCAAAGCTTATCCATCTGGTTGTGGTAAGATGGTAGTGAGGCCGAAGCACAAATTGCTAATGTAATACTATGCAAGTAAAACATTGCCAGTGCTTTGTGAAATGTGCAGCTGGGCAACCTTGCTTTGGATTTTGCTTCAGTTTTGACTTGTCTTCTAAGTATCCTGTATGGGAGTGATTTGCCAATATTACCTGCCTGTTACCAAAATGCTTCTCTAACAACTTAGTGTCCATTACTCTTCTTATTTATGCTTCCTGCATATAAATGTGCCACTGAACCAATGTAACTGGAATTCTCATATGAAATTTGGCAACCATGGTCTTTTAGTCCAGTCTGCAAGATCTTTAATAATTCATTCATGAGGGTTTGACTGAAAGTCATCTTTCATAACACAGACACAATGGTTTTGGTGGGCAGTCAGCGTGGAAAGAAGTAGATGAGAATGAAATAAAAATGCTAAAAAGAATGAAGAGGGAGACTAGTCAAGAAGTATGAAAAGGGAGCAGAACAGGAGCAGATGATGTGGAGGGAATTTATTTATGTTTCAAAATATAGCTTGAACTCATTTCAGTCTTCTGTATAATGAGAAAGTGTCATGTCAAATCTCAGTTTGATTAAAGCTCATTTTAGGCGATCCTTTATGGATGTCCTGAAATGTATGAATATTTAACTCTAATTTCAAATATACTGGAAGAGAAACTTTACAGCAAAGTTAAAAGAATTACAGGAAGGAAATTAAATCCTCTGTGTGCACTGGCAGCTCTCTTGATATACAGGTGTTTGCTGCTGGCTGAATTGTACTTTCTAGCAGATCCCTGCAAGCCCCCTGCATAGCAGGGTCAGCGTGCCTTGGAGTCTGCTAGAATTCTTGGGAAAACAGACTGGACATTTTGAGTTAAACATAGCCTTTTAAAATTCTTCCTTTGAATTCAGTCCACAGCATATGATGAGGTGTCTTGTATGATAAGAGATTTGCAAATAGTAAGCATGATTCTTTCATGACTGTACAAATTGTGAATAGGAATACTTCATTCACCTTCATTCACTAGAAATAAAATCTAAAACATTTCTGGATTTAATAATGTACTATTGTTGAATAGGCTTAAGAAAAAATAAAGTGGTTTTTTTCTCCTAAGTAGAATACACTGTTCACCTATGAGGATTGAAAAGGAGCTGTAACTTAAGTCTTTGTGACACCACAATTATTTCAGTCATTGTTTTAACCTTTCTTGTCTGAAACTGTACAGCAAATGTTTCACCCTACTTTCAGTTAAGAAGAACTGCAAGTTATGTAAAAATTTCCAAATCGATGTTTTGTACTTAAGTTATCATTACCTTTCAAGTCAAATTGCAGGGAAATAGCACGTACTATTAGTTTGAAGTGAAATTAAACATATTTTCAGAAAAAATGCAGATAAATGTGAATATTCATGCATAGCATAAGTTCCAGTGAGATATGAGTTTCTGAAAGTTAAGCTCTTGCTTTCCATGTGTTATCAACTGACTTTGTGTTATGAATGCATACTGTTTTCAGTGACTGGTCTTTGAAAAGCAGAATCACAGATTAGGTGAAGTAGGCCTGGATCACTGCAGGTTATCTAGTCCAACCACCCTGCTCAAGCAGGGTCCCCCACAGCACATTACTCAGGAATGAGCCCAGAAAACTTTTGCATATCTCAAGAAAAGGGCTCTGCATCCTCTCCATGCAACCTGTTCCAGAGCTCAGCCACCTACAGAGTAACAAAAGTTCTTATTTTTAGGTAGGACTTACTGTGTTCCTTCTTGTCAACAGGCAGACTCTTGCCTCTTGCTGGGCATCATTGAGCAGAGCCTGGCTCCATCCTCTTGACACCCTCCCTTTAGGTACTTATAGACATTGATGAAGTCCCCTCTCAGCCATCTCAAGGCATAATAGGCCCAGCTCCCTGAGCCTTTTCTAGTATGTAGGAGATGCTTCAGTCCCCTCATCAACTTTTTTGCCCCCTACTGGACCTGTTCCTGGAGCTCCATGTCTCTCTTGTCCTGAGGAGCCCAGAACTGGACACAGCAGAGGGGCAGGATCACCTCCCTTGACCTGCAGGCAGTGCTCTTCCTAATGCACCCCAGGGTCCCATTGGCCTTCTTGGTCCCCAGGACACACTGCTGGCTCATGGACAGCTTGTTGTCCACCAGGACCCCAGGTTCTTCTCCACAGAGCTGCTTTCCAGCACGTCATCCCCAGTCTGGGCTGGTGCCTGGGGTTGCGGGACCCTGCACTTGCCTCTGTTGAATTTCAGATGTTTCTTCTCCTCCTGTCCCTTCAGCCTGTCACTCCCTTCTGAAGGACTGCGCAGCCCTCTGGGGTATTGGCAACTCCTCCCAGCTTTGTGTCTTGGGGGAACTTGCTGAGGGGAGGCCTTTGGGCCTTCATCCCAGTCACTGGTGAATAAGTTAAACTTCATTGGACCCAGTGTTGACCCTTAGGGGACACTGTTACTAACAGGCCTCTAACTAGATAGACTTTACACTGCTGATTAAAACTCTCTGCACTCTGCTATTCTTTCAGTTCTCAATCCACCTTCACCATCCACTCACCAAGCCCATACTACCAACTGATGTGGTGTGTGTGTTGTCCTCTTTGGTGTTTTCCCTCGACATCAGCTATTTGTTCCTTTTCTACTTAGCTTATACAGTGTGTCTGGATAGTGAGTAATTCCAGTGGACAACACTGTTTTATTCCCCTGCCCCCCCATGCTGCAGAATCTGGAACATTTGAATTTTTTTGTCCTGGAAACTCTTTGTAAAAATGAATGGTTATTTCAATAAGTTTGTCAATTATTACATGTCTAGACAGTTCATTAGGTTAGAATGAATTACTTTTTTTCCAAGTAACTGGTATTACTGCAGGAAGGTAATGTAATTTTTTACCTGTGAAAAAAGTTTTTAACTGCCATAGCAATTATATATTTTTATACACTATACAAGCAAATATAAAAATATGATCACATCTCCAGATAATCTTTCTTTGTTCATGGATCCTCTTGCTTCTTTTCTTTTCTCCCCTTCTCTCCAGATCCTGGATATGAACATTTTAAGATAGCAGAAAAATCCCATAGTAATTGGATCAAACTGTATTTAGAGGGGAATAATTCAGAAATACTCTTAAATCTTGGCAAGAAGGTCCTGAAGCAATACTTGGAGGCCCTCAAGACTTTGAGCTCTTCATTAAGCAAACAAGTGGCACAATATGACATGTATTCAATGATGGTGGGGACTGTGATCATTATGGAGGTATGAAAATAGATCTTTCTAAGAAAAAGTTAAGTGCACAAAAGTAAAGTATCTTGGTGTTGAATATGTAATGTATACGCTTACTGGTCTTTAAAATTACTGAATGTGGGTTCTTAGGGTTTGCTTACATTCTGCTTGGACAGGATTAATACTCCTTTTAAAACAAAATCTGGCCTTTAAAATGATTCAAGAGTGCTTTTTATATGAATTACTTACTTTTAGTGTAGCTAGTTACGGCAGATAATGCAGTTGTGCAACAACTTCAATTACTCCCATATAGTTAGCCTTCTCTTTTTGATTAACTTTACTGCATTAGGAAAAAAAAAAAGGCTGGCAACTAAATCCATAGCTGTTTCTCTTTATCTAATATTGAGTATAGCTGCTTTGAACAGGCAATACCTTGTATGGAAAATTTTCACCATTCCCGGAATTGTTACTTGTAGCGATAGATTTGGAGCCCTGAAATAAATACTTGCCGGAGGGTTACCTCTTCGTATCTCCTGTAGTTATAAGAGATACCATATCTTTGACTTTAAGTGGATCTGTCCAACTGATATTTGGGGAAAATTCAAGAGCTGAGTCTCCTTTGTCCTGGCAGGGCTCTGTGTATTGTCTCCCATGCTTTGCTCTCTGCATACAGAGTGCTTCTGAAGTAGCTTTCTGGTAGACTGCTCAGTGGGGCTTGTCACTCCACTGATCATTTCACAGGAATGAATTCCACGGTGCCCTTCTCTAGATGAGATGGTAGGTTCTGTTCCTGCTCTACAGATGGAAGATCTGGAGGTGAACAAAGTTCGGTGAAAATCTGAAGGTGCATATCTTCATCCTTTGTTTTCAGAACCTATGCATTCAAGCTGTTGACAGTTACTTTACATCTGAAGCATTGGACTTTTTTTAATGGAATGCAGTTGTAGATGCTTAGTATTTCTGGAAAACAAATGTTAAGTGTTACATGCAATCAGCCTTCATAAAAGAAATACGCAGCTACTAACCACAGAAATTTAAGACTTCAGCAAAATGGCTGAAGTTTTTTCTTTTGTCCAGTGCAATACTCAAGAAACTGCCTTGCTTTCCAAAATGTTTTTTTTTTTCTTGATACCGATTTTCCACCTTCACTGAATAAGTACTAGTAGAGAAACTCCGATGTCACTTCAAACTACACTATGCTACAAATTCCAATTATCTTGCATTTCAGATGAGGAAAATACCTCTGAGACATGAACTGATAACTGCATTTGCTCAGAAGACCTAATTTCTACACTTTGAGCATGTTCCTGCCATGAGTACTGTTTTTGTTTTAAGTGATGGGTTGAAATGTAAGACTTAAATTTTGAGTGTGATACTCAAAACTGCATATTTTCATAACCAAATGAAATATGCAGTCGAATATGAAGAAGCAGCAGACCATTGCAAAGCATTTTTTTATTTTTGGTCTACTGTATCTCACTGTAGTGTGGGAAAGATTTTGGGCATAGTTCTTCACAAGTCACAGTGAAAGATTATAGGTTGACAGTGGTCTGATATAGTTGTTTTTGTTATGATTTGTTTTAATTCTGCCCTAGCAACAGCTGATTGAGGTAAGTCTAGTCCCAGCTCCATCTCTGCAGCTTGCAAAGTATTTTAGAGTGTGGCTGAGGCTCCCACTTTTCCCACTTTTTGATAATGGTTTCTATATGAGTAGCAGAAAGTTTCATTGTATTATTCATGTCTGCTGCAACAGTTACATAAGAGAAAACTTGGAATTCTGCCTGATCTGTGTGCAGGTCAGCAAAGTGAAAGTAAAATCAATAAATTCAATTAAGATAAGGAGAGATACAAGGAGTAAATACTGGGAGAATTTGTAAGGTAGAAATTCTGCATACACTTGTGTGATAGTATGAGAACTTCACCTCGATTGGGAAGCTGTTTATTAGCTCAGCAGGATCTCATACATATGTATTTCTCATACAGGAAGTAAATTGCCTTTGACAGAATGTATTAACTTCAGGCATTTGCAGGTGACAAACAGCGGGTCAAATTTGTTTGCTTAGAAACTATTTTGATGTTTGGAGTTCAAGGTCTTTTACAGGGAATGTAAAAATGTGAATACCTGTCATTGGTTGCTACAAGTGAGAAGGCAGATTATGAAATATTAAACTTGGCAACTTGTGTGTTTAAGCCGGTAATAAATGAAAAGAAAATACTGGGTTTACCCATTTATATGGTAATACCTTACTTGGGGAAAATAAATCCAACGTAATTCTTTACAGGTTTTTTGATAAAGTATGCATATTAGCAGAGTGACGTGGATGACAACAGCATGATTTTTTTGTGTGAATTCTTACTGTTTAGCTAAACCCAGTTTTTAAAGTATTAATCCTCTATTTTTTTTCTAGGTTCTGCTACTGCTTTTGCTTAGTGTTCCAAAAGCCCTGAGCAAGCGGGCAGAATTTGAAGTACCCCTTTCCCCTCCGCTGTTCTCTCTGCTGTTTTACTTGATGTGTCTGATGCTGTGTGCTGTTCATGTCATTGTATGCACATCAGCAGAAAGTTTGTGCTATTTCTGCAGTATGTCCTGGTTAACAGCAGTTGGAGTGATGATGCTGATTTCTGCACTCACATGTGGCATTTTATCTGCTATTGCGAAGATCGTTGAGAATTCCAGACTTCCACCAAAGGTGAGAGCATGCATTAGTTATGGTTCAAAATGTTTTATCTTTCATATACTGTCTTTTGTATACTGTATTTTATAATACTGTTAGTTAAAGTTTTGTTTTCTCTGTGTGTGCTTAAAGAAATTCTTAGTTGTAATGTAATATGAATGTGTATTATTATTTAAAATTGTAATTGAAATGTGCTGTTGTCACTGTGCCATGATACCAACCAATGAAGATCTAAGAAGTGCTTATTTTGATATAATTTGAATATATTTTTAAAATACTGTACAATATTTTTCAGTTGGCTTTATGAAGTTGGAAACAGTTATGCCTTGTACAAATACTATGCTTTTACATAATTAGGTTTCACAATTGCAATTAAAGCAAGATGTAAAATACTTTACAACAACATGCACAAAGGACAGTGGTGATAAAACAGACAGTAATGCTATAAGAAGAATATACTTTGCCAGTATACCTTTTCTTGTATTGGTGTTATGAATCTTCGGGGGGCTTTTTAATAGATTTGAAAATGCTACAGAAGGAGCTAATTTTATCTGTCTTTTCTACTTTTTAAGCTTAAGACATAGAGTTTGTTAAAATCTTTGGAGTTCTTGAAGGGTTCTCAGTGCAACAAGTTACCTTCTGTATGTTATTTGATGAGTTTTACTGTTGTGTTCAATAGAATACAGGTAATTCCGAGGGAATAGAATTTGCAATGTCTATTCTTCCACTGTGAAACTTAGTGTGCCAAGAGCTGTCAATCACACCATGAAATCAGCTTCTAGTTGTTTTTTCTACTGCTTGCTAGTCATATTTTTCAAAGGTCTCTGGTTTTCAATAGCTTCACTGGTCATTGTACTCCATTTGATGGTGCAATCTCTGCAGTACAGTCTTTCATCAATCTATGTTTCATAGAATCAATTTGGGGGTTTAGCACCATTTTTATAAAATGTGTGACAAAACATGACAAGTACATTAATTATATGGCATCATGCTCTATCAAGGAAAAGAACAAACTTTTGGACTTGAAGAAACATTTTGTATATTTCTTACAATTTAGAAAATTCAGTATTCCTGGGTAAAGATTAATTTTGTACTCTGTGCGGATATGTGCTGTAATTCCTGAGTGTAGATTTAAATCTAAATTCTTAAAAGTAAGGTTGCTAATATATTTTATTTGATCTATACCAGGTTGTAATTTTGTTTCTGTAGTTTCTGACTAGGTGTTTTTTCTTATAAAAAGAAGAAGAATATAACCTTGAAAGAATAATGAATGTTCCCATGTAGAAATCTCATGTGTACTTTGTATGCAATGACAAACAAATGCAGCTTCGAAAGACAGACTTATTTTTAATTGTGTTACTGGTTTTCCTAATTTTAGTAAACAGTAGTGATCTAAATATCATGAATTTTGTGGACCTGCATAAAATTTACATGCATGCCACTTCATTCAATAGCATGGAGAGCAACGACAACAGCTAATATATTTCTTCTCCAGGTGGACAGTCTCAGAGAATCACAGAATGATAGCATGGTCTGGGTTGGAAGGGATATGCAAGATTATCCAGTTCTAAAACTCTTCCATGGGCAGGGACACCAGGTTACTCAGAGCTCTGTGTAGCCTATCCTTCAGGGGCTGGGGCATCCCCAGCTTCTCTGGGCAACTTGTTCTAGTGTCTCACCACCCTCCAATCAGCTGCTTCAAGTTCATAATACACAAATGAGGTTTTCAGCAATGTTTTCCAATGTATGTTTGTTTTTCCAGGACTAGGGCAGACAGAAATAAAAAATAGTGGATTTTCCATCACAGGTTGGTCTTTGATCATATTCCACCTAAGATATATCTGAAAATGTGGGAATCTTAAATATATCTTAATGAATTTTAGGCAATAGTAATTCTGGTTGAGGCAGACATGACTTTTTATTCAAACTTGTAGAAATACATTTTTGTCATCCTATTTCACTCCTATTCCACAGGTGACTGAATTACTGAATGTATCTCATCATATCAGTCAGGGAGTCTTTGCTGTCTCTATTCAAGTTCCAAAGAAAGCTTGAAATATTTTGTGGGTTTAGTTAGTATGTGTCTTCATTCCAGACATATGTAAAAGCAGTGACTTGGTTCTGATTAAGTTTTTTACCAGTCTCAGGGCTGTTTTACAATGATGTGGTGGGGTTTTCATGAGTCTGCTTAGACAAGTACAGAGCCAGGAGAAGGTGAAAGGAGCAATATGTGGATCTGGTGCTGCTTGTAATGCAAATATGTTTCAAACACTCATCTCTGTCTTTCATCCCTTTTCCACTAGAATGCCTAGGTTCTGGGGGAGAAATGGGTTGTTTTTGTGTGCTGTGAGTTGATCTTGAAGGGCTTTCTGTGTGAATTATGAGTATTACTTATGCTAAAATATCTCTGAATCCAAGTGTTTTATGACCTGTGCATCTCCACACTGTGAATCTGTGTGTGGGGTTCACTTCTGAAAGAATTCTGAAGCCCTGGTCTTCTGATGGTGGGAGTAGAATCCTGAATCTTGTCCTTTCTGGTTAAAAAAAAAGCTAAAAAACCTTTTCTAAGCTCAAGCTATATGATAAAATGTAGGTATCTAAAAAGTAATTAAGATAAGCTCTCCTGTTAATGGCTTCAGAGCTTTTTTTCTTCAAATTGTTTCCGTTCACTTCTAAAGATTTCTCTGAAGTGCTTCTCATTTGTAATGCTTTTTTCCCCCCCACTGTTGCTGAATATAGAAACTGATTACCAAGTTCATGAATTTTCTGAAGACCAATGCAGGCAGTGTTAGCATCTGCTTCCTGACGGTTATTTATAGATTCTGATTGCTGTGTTTCTAGCAGAACCAGTCCCTTCTTTTAATGATACTTCAGGCTTTGAATAGTTCTGCAGGCCTTTATGAATTCAGAAAACTGTTAAAAATTCTAATTTCTTGTTCATAGTTTCACTCTAATTGCTTGGTGGTTGACTTAAGCATGGTATTTACTACTACTAATTGTGGGGTTTTTTTGGCCTTTTTCTGTTAGAAATAAAAAGTAACAGTTTTCTGAAAGTAGAATATAGAAGTTAAGGCTCGTCAAGTAGAGATCTTGAGAATTTTCATTATGCGGAATCATAGTGGGTTTTTATCATATCTACAAAATGTCCTTCTTTCAATTTATTTTAAAGCATCTGTTAATTTAACAGTATTTTTGTTTTTCCTCTTTTGTTTGATATTGTTGACTAATTGAACAATGCTACATTTTTTATGCAGTTGCACCCAAAATATTTTTTGCATTTTTGACTTGGGGAGAAAAAATTAGGGTGGTGTCTTTACCGGATAGCATTCAAAAATTATCCCAAACTGCTGTGAAAAAGTAGGAGCAAGTGTGATCTGTAGTACTTTGTCATGGAACAGTTACCATCATAGACATTCAAGACTGGGTTCAGGGAGCTGGAGTATCAGAAGGGAACATAATGGTAAATTGTGAGTGATGGTGAGCATGAAAAATAAAATACTTCATCTGAAAAGAAGTTGCAGAATTTCTCAGGCATTAACTGTAGATGGTTAATCACAAAAACCCCCAGATAACTGGGATAAGACTCAGAACACAGACTACAGGAGATTTTATTTCAATGTGAAGATGTTTCAAAATTTAATTATCAAAGGCGCATGTACTCTGTTCTTTACATATTGACATTTTTGCAAGCTAGCAAGGTATGTTCAAAGATAGGGCAGAGAGATCAGTTTCTGTATTGCCTAAACACTACTGCTGACACATCAGTTGTTTAAATTAAATTAAATTAAATATTTCTAAACAAACTTTCTGTTTTAAGTTTTTTTGCCAAGATGTCAAACAAACTGAGAATCATACAGGTTTTTTAGTATCTGGAGTGTCTGCTGAGTTCCTGAGGGCTGGAAATCTTCAGCAGCTGGAAAAACAGAGCTGCGAATATTAGACTAAGACCTACATTTTAATGCCTTTAAACCAAATCTAAAAAAAAAGGTATAATCTAAATGATCTAAGGTCAGACCATATATGACATCATACTCTTGGCATTCATTATAAGGTGCAGCTCATATATAGGGGATTAGGAGGAAATATGGAAAACCTTGATGAAAGTATTTTCAGAATTTCTTAAGATTATCAAGGTTCAGGAGATAATAATTTGTATCATAATTTTTACTTTTGCATAGTGAATTAACTCTGATCTGAAATCTGGTTTATCAGTAAATGTCATTGGATTTTAATCCTTTGATTTGAATGTAAGAGTAATTTTTTTTCTCTTTTCACTGAAGCTGTGAAAGACAAGCAGGCAAGAAATAGAGATTTCTGACCCTGGGACATATCACATTAATGCCATCATTTTAATGAGGTTTTTGTGTGTTCCCTATTGATAATACATCACTTCTTCAGTTTTCGTATCAGTTGCTAACAGCAACCAGATACATGAGACCAATCCTTCTATAGATTTTATGTTATATCTTACAAAGAAGACAAATTATATCACAGACTTGTTCATTCTCATTTATTTAGGATCTCAGCTTCCTTTGTCTCTGCAAGCAGCTTGTGCTTACATGCTCATTTATTCAGTCAGCCAAGATCTTTAAGGGCAGCATGATAGAATTATTGGAATTTAAACTTGCTGAAGATCCGCCATGTACTGTTCTTGCCCCAGCTTTGTGATTTTCATGCTCTTTGGTCTTTGCAGAGACTACCTTGTCCTTTTGTTCCAAATACCAGCTTATGGTATTTGCTTTTCAGAATATAGTACTAAACAAACCTGAGTGGTCTTTAAAACACCAAAGAAATTTCAAATGCCAATAAATTTAGATTGAACCTGGGCATTTTTTTCAGATTATTAGTATTTTTTCCCCCATTATTGTTGTGTGTGACCTCATGGGGACATTTTCTGGTTCTGTGGGGTTTTTTTAAGTGAAATGACTTTGATGTAATGTATTCTTTAACAACACAAGAAATGAAGATGTGAATAGGTCATAATTGTAATTGTAGCTCCTGCATTCTTTCACATGCATCTCATTAAACTTTGATTTTGCAAAAGCTTTTTCCCTAAAGCTAAATTCCTAATAATGTTAACTATTTTGCATCTTGTGTTTGTTGTCTTCTCTGTGTTGCGTTGTCTTGCTTATTGAACAAAAATACATATGCTGCTGTCAGTAAGTCATAAACACAAGTGATACTTACATTTCAGATGCTCAGAGATAATTCTATTGTTTATACCTGCTTTATTGTTATCTGCTCAAAGGTCAGTTTGGTTTGATTTTCTTTGTAACATGATTTAAACTGTGCAAGAGTTGTAGTACACTGTGCATCTTTTAATTTAGTAGGTTCTCTGTGAAATTTATCCCTGTGAATATTCAAGATTTTTTTATAAAGCTTGTTCATAGGTCAGATGTAGGGGGATGATGTAGTAAAAATACGCAGTTAAATAAATGAATGTGTGTCCTGGTTTGAAAGACAGGTGTTTACTAAGGAAAGCAGAAGCTTCCCCTTTGACTGAAAAAAAAATGTGATTCTTCTGATTATTATAATTTTGGAATTAAGGGAGCTCTCAGGCAAAGATATGGGGGTAGGAATAACAGTTCTTTACTAGTATATCTAACAAGACAAACAAGAACAACAACAGCTATGAAATTACCCACAAACAGAACAGTAACTCAGTCCCAGTGTTTTTTGGCTGCAGGCACCTTTTCCCTGAGCTGCAGTTCCCGGTGCTGGGGGCGGGCAGGTCCCACAGAGCTGCAGGAGGGCTGGGGGTGATGGCAGCGCTGTCCCAGGGGGAGAGAGAGATGGAGAGAGAGCCCTCCGCTCACGGTGTGGGTCCTGGTGCTCAGCAGAGTGCTGGGTGGTGGCAGGTTACAGTGAGAAGGGAGCAGGGCAGGGTCCGATGGTGGTTTCCCGACGCTGGGATGGCAGGGATGGGACACAGGCGCCGATCGTCCTTCTCGTCCGAACTCCGCGGGGGAAATGGGCCGAGGCCCAGCCTTCCGCTTCCTCTTCTGGCTGTTTGAATCTCGCGGGGCTTGCTTCTTCCCTCCCGTCCCCTCCCCCTTGTCACCAGGGCCCAGTCAACAGGTATCTTAGCATGACAATGGGGAAAATTCCACAGAGGGAAAAAAGGAGAGAACTAACCCTCAACAATGTGAAAGTAGTTTCAGAGATCTTTGTTCTGAAGTAAAAATGGCATGCAATGTAATTTCAGTCTGGCTTTTAAATTTTTGTTTTATTAGGTGCTAAAAATACAGTTTAAGAGATACTCCATGATATTCTGTAATAGTGCAAAATTAGATAAAATAGTAATGTATTATTTTTGACAGTGTCTTTCCCAAAATTCTTCACAAGCATGTATGTTATCCTACTTATTACGGTATGTTAGGAAGCTCCTGCTGGTTCCATGTCCTCTAGTGCTGGTTTTTACTTGCTCTGGTCTCAGATTTTTGACGTGCAGGCTTGACCCCAGCTACTTGAAGTGGCATCTTGCAACACCCACAGGTGGGACATGAAGTGGAGTTGAGCAGAAGATAGGAGAGGATATAGTAAGACAGCATAGACCACAGTGACCAGGCACAGGGCTCAGTCAGAGGTCTGTACTGGCTCCTACTTATATGTAACTGAATTCTTTCTCTTCTTACTTTGCCCCTGCTTCCAGCATATTCCTCATTACCCCTCTTCCCCACCCTTGACAGATTCTTGAAGCTCTGCTTAACGAGTTGGTACAGATCCACAGGCGCCATCAGATGTCTGTAATGCTTGTGCAGTGTCACTTCCTCCTTATCTGTTACAGAGTCCAGACTGACGCTCTTCAGAGCTATACCTGTGATTTCTTATTCGCCTGTCAGTTAATGGCTGAAGAGTTTTGGTCATCTTTGTGATCTTCCTTAGTGCATACTTATCATGGCTGTGTCTCTCTGTGGTCCTTTTATGACTTTCTCTGTGCTGGAATGGTTCTTTACCTGATAACAGCTATGAACTGAGTGGTCTCAACTTCCTCATGCCCTTACGCTTTCTCTTTAGCTTTCTCTTTAGCTCTATCGTTGAAAGTAGTGATGATAAGGAAATTCCAATTAGCTGCTGAGAACAGGAAATTGAGGTAATGAAGGCATTAGAGAAAAAGTATTGTGTTTTTAGATAAGCAGAGTTTGTGAAGTAAATGAAGAGGGGTAAACGTTTAAAGTAGATTTTATCATTCAAGCTAAGCAAGGTGAAGGGGTGCCATCAGGCAGTAACTTTGTTAACTTGAGAATGCCGTTACTGTATTGAGTTGAAGATATCACAGATTTCTGCTATTAGAGAATTACCTATTATCTGTATCTCAGGATTCCTGCAGGATTTCTATTTTTACTTCTACAAATATGCAATAGGGTGTGAGCTTCTTTTGAACCTTCTGTTACAGGGTGATAAGGAATCTTAATCTGTACAGCTGTGATTATTCATAAAGCAGTTTTATTTCTTAAACAGAATACAGTTTTAAATATTATTACTATGTTGTAGTGCTGAGTATGCTTCACTGAAATTATGCTTTTAAAATTTTTTGAGATTTCTTAAGATAGGAATAAGTTATCCTGCTATTTATTTTGTTTTCATTGCTGTAAATTACTGTAAGCACACTATGAATACTTACAAGTGAAATTTTTATAATTTTTATATACTCTTTCCTTTCACTACTGCTTCTTTTTTTTTTTTTTTTCATTCGCAGAGTCCTGTTGTGTCCAAATCTAGCTGGTCAGAAATAGATCTGCTGATTCTGGCTGGAACTGTTGGCCATGTTTTGAGTTTGGGGGCAAGCAGTTTTATAGAAGAGGAACATCAAACCTGGTATTTTCTTATCAATACACTTTGTTTGGTGCTGTGTCAGGAACTTTGTAGAAATAATTTTCTTCTGAAAGAATGTGACCCTCAACATAGCACCAGTATGAAACAAAATTTTGATAGTGTTGGGGAAACCTCTGAGTGCAAGAATATAGACATTCCAGCAGGAAGTAATTCAAAACTGGGCAAGGCCACCTCTTCATCAGAGTTGATGAAAGGATCAGATAAGTGGATAAGCTTAGCAACTCCATGGATCATCCTTTCGTGCTGTCGGCTGCTTCGATCCTTGAATCAGACAGGTGTCCAGTGGGCTCATAGGCCAGACTTTGGACACTGGTTGACAAGGTGGGTGTCTGATTGACTGTTGCACTTTCTGCCTTATTTAAAAATTAATGTATGTTTCATTTGGTGAAATATGTATTTTTCTATACGGTCTCTGATCGGAAAGTGCTCTAAACATGTAAAGCAGATAAATGATGAAGTGACATAAGGATTTTTTTCATTGCTATTTCATGCAGGAGTAATTCCTTGTGTACTATCAAATCTTTGCCCTGCACCATGACTTATCTAATTAATGCCAATTATACATGATAGGTTTATCAGAAGCAAAAAGTAAATATTTTCCATGTGTAAGTCAATAGTGTCTGGTTTGAGAAATTAAAAATCACTTAATAGAATTAAACTCTTGAAATTAAGGCAGGAAGGTTCTGCATAATTCCAAACTTTATAAAGTCACAGGAGCAGATGCATAGAATTCTTCCTTATCTATCATGTGCTTGTAATGTGTGGGTGAAAAGCTGAAGGAATTTTTTGAGTAATACAATAAACAATGAAGAGAATTTTTTATAGTTGAAAGTACATCAGAGAAGGGCTTCTGCTTTTTCTAATACCTTTCGTATTTTTAAGCACTACAGTTGTTAGCCAGTGATACTCAAACTGTCTCATGTACTTCAGTTAGTGGATGGAGAAGCAATACTTTTTGACTGTCTAGACGTTTTGCAAACAGCAGGTGAAGAGGCTCTGCCGTGTACGATAAATAGATTTCTTGCCAGTATCTTAGAACACATGGATGAAATGTCATTCATCATTCATTAAAAATGACCCAAGCAAATGGACTAATATGAGACTTGTTATTTATTGGCAGCCTCACAGATGAAATGCTAATTGCAGTGACAGGTATGAGTGCTGAAAGACATGAGTTATGAGGGAATTTATTGCATTATAGCAGTTGTTCTATATAACAGAGTTTTCACCATGCATTTCTGCTCTAGAGGTGAGGAAATGAGGAAAAAACGTCATACTTCCTACATCAAGT